>NC_135233.1:378713546-379021046 GCF_051348905.1 Ranitomeya variabilis | reverse complement strand
GTGAGCACCCTATAGTGAGGGCATAAAGGATGCCCTCCTTATACAGTGGGTCACGACTCCCGGGTATTACTGCTGCGGGGAGAGCTGCACACAGCAGCAAGGGAGCTGAGCAAAATGCTGGCTAATGTACCAGGTAACAACCAGGACCTGTGCAGCGCCCCAGAGTCCTGGTAGTTGCAGTACTGTCGCTCGGCCGCTAAGGGGGGTGATGGTACGTCTGATGGCACTGAAGGAGTTCACCTGACCAGGTATCACAGACACCAATACACTTCACAGTCTGGCCTCCAGGGGGAGCTAAGGGCGCTATGTATTAGGCCACTCCTCACAGTCTGTTAAAACTGGGGGTTAGATAGGAAGTTAGTAAGAAAGCTGACTGGGTTGGAACCAGGCAACATCCTGTGGCAGCGGGTGTTGCGGGGGAAGATTCAGGGGGGTCCCTGTCAGGGGTGGGATCCTGACAGAGACCTAGCAAACAGAAAGAACGTTACGGGACCGCGCCTGCACTACATCGCGGCGGTACCCTAAGAAAGGACAAGAAGCGAGGTTTATTGTGAAGAGTGAGAAACGAGATCAACGCAACAAGGAGAAACGCCAGTAGGAGTCGTGCTGTAAGACCGAGGCAACATCCTACTGAGGCGCGTAGCCGGTGGCCGGAAACGCCGAGGAAGTATTAGGCTCCAAGCAATACTTCAAACCTACGGCAGGACAGTCAGTTATAAGCGGGCTGTCTCACCTAAAATCACCTAAGCAGACATAGGGGGCAACAGTGGGAGAGGGGCGACACTAGGGTCCCGGAAGAACTCCAGGCCTACCCGTCATACGGGTGCGTCCTATCCATATCATCTGGGGGACGGAGAAGAACATCAGAATCAGTTGTGAGGGAACATCAGAAACAGACACAACAGTTGTGAGGACTATCCCGTGGTGCTGAGCAGGGAAGTACTACAACACACAAACGCTAGAAGGAAGGCACAGATTTCCACCTGCAAAGGGAACTCTGGAGGTGCCATCGGACCGGCCGGTCTCAAGCAGCCCTGTTAACCGTACTCAAGACTGAGGATCTTGAAGCCTTCAGTAAAGAGGTAAAGAGACTGCAACCTTGTGTCCTCATTATTCATCGCGACCTGCACCGCACACCACCATCTACACCCTTTAATTGGACACCCCTTAGCAGGGTCACGGGCCGGGTCTAGCCACCGTGACAATCCCAGAACCGAGACAGAGAGGCCCGGTACCGGGTACCCCTCGGCCCTGCGACCGTGGGGGCGCTCCAACTTGGCGTTACGAACAGGATCTACTCAAGCCTGAAGAATCAGGTCATGTGTGCCTTGGAACTGTGATTTATTGTGCTTGGATTGTGACTTATTGCAAAGACTGTGTATTGCCACTTGCCGCCAGAAGCTCCCGCCAAAATCGCCGCCATTACAGCGCTAAGGAGAGTACAGGAAAAGAAGGGCGTGGACGTGGGCGTAAGGAAGCCGGAGAGCGCGAAGGACAATGGCCGCCCAGTCTAAACATTTGTGTCCTGAGGACGTGTCCGTCAGCAGCCGAGGTCTGCCTTCTCATTCTCTTCGGAGGGTGGAGACCATGGAGACGGGGCCGCCCACGAAAGAGGCCGCGGGAAGAAGACACTGGAGAGGAGGCAAAGATGGCGACGCCAGACGCACCGCGTGGGGACGACCCGACTCCGCATGAGGCTGCACTACCCGTCACAGCCCCGGACCCACCATCGTTGCAGGGACTGGCCCTCACGGAGCTACCGTTGAGCGGACCCAACTGGCCGCCGTCCGAGGAGTGTGTGGCTGCAGCTGAAGCCCGGCAGATAACACGCCGCCGGGAGGCCGATGCTCGTGTGATCGCTCGGCTGGGTCAGCCCACGGAAGTCCACCTGTCTCCGGTGTCTCCCGCTTCCTCCATCCCGGCCGCGGCAGAGTGTGAGCTGCAGGCCCAGGGTCTGAGGATCCTGCCGGAAGCAGAACAGCTGCGGCGCCTGATGACGGCGTGGCGGAACCGACCCCAACCTGCGGATCCGATCGACCTGACAAGCGTGGAGGAGACTCCGCCGTCACACTGGGGTGTGGTGGTGTTCTTCAACTCCCGGGAAGGACAAGGAGTCATCCAGGAAATCGGAGAGCCGCTGCAGGTCCGTGTTGACCAGAAAGAGGTGGAGCCCTGCAGAGGAAGGTACGACCGCGACCTGCAGCCCGGGGACGCAGTAACCTACACCCGGTGGAGGAGGGAGTTCGGCTGGGTGGCTCGGGGTGTTCAGCGGTGTGTCGCACTCCAGGCCGCTGCCAGAACGTCAGAGGACGAATCCCCTGCAGAGAACACAACGGAACCTTCCCCTGCGGAGCCCCAGGAAAGCCGAGCCCACCGCGTATTGATGAGTCGTGGTCGCTCTCGGGTGAGGAGGGCGTCCCAGAGAGGAATCCTGTCTTTGCTGAGGCCTGGACCGGTCTTTGTCACACCACCACGACCCGTCTGCCAGGTGAGACCCGGAAGGAGACCACCTCCTGCTCCGCCAGAACCTGAATAGGCGTTAGTGCCTTATCAAATGTATATAGTTAACTGCGTGACTTTTTGTGTTTCTGCTGCTACAACCCGACTAGGGTTAACTCTTAAGGGGATCCCTTAGTTTACCCGGGATCCCTATTTTTGCCTTTTTGTTTTTACTTTGTTTGTCATTTTTGAACAGAACTGCTGGATCATGAACACTGCATGATTACAAACTTATTGTAAATAGTTTGCACCTTCTTAAAGTTGCCCTCTACTGGTTTTACAAGAAAAGGACTCTTTGCGAAGAAACTGTTCCTGGAAACAGTACCAGAGTCCCTGCTGTACACGAACTTGCAGCTTGAGAAGTTGCGCTACCTCCAAGAGACTTGGTTCCCTCTTAAAGGGAACGTTGCACCAATAATACTTAAAGTATAATGTTGCCTTGAAAAGAAAAGTAGATAGAAATAATGTTTTACATAGGAGAGTTGTATGTAGCTAGTTAGTTATTTGTAATAATTGTTTAATAATGTGTTAGAGATTGAGGACGAGGAAGTGAGCCTGTGCGGGGTTAGATGGTGAGTCCTCCTAGGAGCCATAGAGAGATGGTTCAGTGTTCCTGTGCTAAGAAAAGAGGCAGTAGGCCTGGGAAGATAGACAGGCGGTCCTGCATAAGACAAATCAAGAAGAAAGTGTTGCACTTAGAAGAGAGAAGTGATAAGAGTTAATTTATATTTTTGAAGTTTTATAATAGACCTTTAGTGGATTCAGCTCATACGTCTGGAGCGCCCCCACACCGCCGCAGGGCTGAGGGGTACCCGGAGCCGGGCCTCTAGGTCTCAGTCCTGGGGTTGTCACGGTGGCTAGACCCGGTCCGTGGCCCTGTCCGTCAGTGGGGGACGTCCGGTGAAATAAGTGGTGATAATGGTGGTGTAGCGGTGCAGTCGTGGGGTGCAGGTCGCGGTAAATAACGAGAACACCAGGTTGCAGTCTCTTTACCTCTTTACTGGAGATCTCTGAGTCCTCAGTCCAGAACACGGTTCACCAGGCTGCGCAAGTCCGGCCGGTCCAATGGCACCTCCAGAGTTCTCTTCACAGGTGGAAATCAGTGCCTTCCTACTTAGCGCTGTGTGTTGTAGTCCTTCCCTGCTGTGCTCACGGAAAGTACCCCACAACTGTTGTGTCTGTTTCTTAAGTTCCCTCACAACTCGATTAACTGGTCTTCTGCTAATCTTCCGTCCCTTCCTGATGTTACAGTAAGAACGGCACCCGTTTGTCAGGTAGGCCTGGAGTTCTTCCGGGACCCTAGAGACGCCCCTCTCCCGCAATTGCCCCCCAAGACTTCATAGGCGATATGTGGTAGACAGCCCGCCTGAGACTGACTGTCCTGCCGCTGTTTGGAGTATGGCTTAAAGCTGTATATTATTCCACTCCCTTGGCGTTCCGGCCACCGGTAATGCGCCTCAGCAAGGTGCTGCCTCTTTCAACAAAACCCCTGCTGGTATTCTCCTTCTGCTTGATCTCGTTTCTCACTCAGCACAATCTATCTCGCTTCTAGTCCTTTCTTGGGCACCGCCGCTATGCTGAGCAGGCACGGTCCCGTTACGTTCTTTCCAATGCCAAGCCTCTGCCAGGATCCCACCCCTGGCAGAGACCCTACTGTCTCTTCCTCCACAACACCCTCTCTCACTAGGTGTTGCTTCGTTCAATCCAGTCAGCGTTCTGTCTAACTTCCTGCCTGACCCCCAGTTTACCCACTATGGTGGGGAGTGGCCTAATGAATAGAACCCTTAGCTCCCCCCGGAGGCCCAGCTGTGAAACATATTGGTGTCTGTGATACCTGATTGGAGGAACTCCTTCAGTGCCATCGAACGCACCATGGCTCCCCTTAGTGGCGGAGCCACAGTACTGCAACGACCAGGACTCTGGGGCGCTGCACTCCCCCCTGGTTAAACACAGTACTCCGGGACTGGGAAGAAAAACAACAATACTTATTAGCAAAAAGACATACAATTTTGTTGAGTGCAAAACAATAAGTATACTTGAACAGGCTTCCCTTTATGGGAGGTGAGGACACTTTAACGTTACAAACATAGTCAACATTGTAAATTACAGGCTATACATAACTCCTGCTACCCAACCGGGTATTCTACTTAGTGCAAACTCTGGACCAATAAATTAACATTGCCTTTAAGAAACATACACTCTTAGTTTACCAAAGGCCTTCCTATAATCACATTACAGGGCAAGGTAACTTCACATTCTCCTACTTTTGAACCTGCAGGACCGCCTGTCCCTATGGCACCAGACCTACTGCCTCTCCTTTCTTTTACAGGACCGCCCCGTTCAGCCAGGGCCTACTGCCTTTCGCTACTATACATAGTATAGACATAACATTCCTTTCAGTTTGAGAACATGGAGCCCACTCTGCTTGGCTCCTATAAGGACTCACTCTCTAACCCCTACGGGTTCACTTTCTGTCCTTAGTAACAAGTACCTTTCTATGGGGACGCAGGGTTTACCTTCTATCCTCACCTTCATTATTACTTTCTTACGTTTCTAGCTATGCAGAACTCTAGTCTACCTCAACAGGCTTTCTGCATCTCTCCATTTGAAGAACATTATTCAAGTTTCACATTTCAAACATATTAAACACATATAACTTTTCATGTAAAACGGTTACATTTCTTTCAGAGCATCATCATAACATTACTGTTCGGAAACAGTATCACTTTTCAAGTTCAATTCCACACATCCCCTTTAAGAGGGGATCAAGTCTTTCTGAGGTAGCTCGTCTTCTCAGCCTACCAGTTCATGCAAAGGTTCCGGAATGGCATCTTCGCAAAGTGTCTTTAACTAAAACCAGTAGGAAGCACCTTTAAGAAGGTGCAAACTATTTACAGGAAAGTTTGAATCATGCACAGTCCATGATTTCGCAGTTTGTGTAACTCTGTGCAAAACTTCAGGAAAAACAACAATAGTGACCCCGGGTCAACAAAGGGGTCACCTTTTAAAGTTTACCCTGGACGGGTTTAGCAGCAACAGGAACAAAACAGTAACTATTTACATTTTCAGGTTTCCGAGGTTTACTCTTTTTCAGGCGGCTTGGGCTCCGGCCCCCCGGCCACTGTGGTGCCAGTGTCCGCGGTTCGAACGTGAAGATGAACTCGACTGGCCAACTCGGTGGCCGCTACCAGGCGCACCGTTGCGATGGTGACAAGATCGGGTGCTCCTGGGACCAGGTCTGAGGCGGTAAGGGTCGCGGCTCCAGACATACACCGCCGAACATTCCTTGCATACCACCCGAGCGGGTTCTGGTGGCGGCTGTAGGTCACCTGATCCCCCTTTTGCAATGGTTCTCCACTTCGGCCACAGCAGGGAGCCCTCACGTTACAGTGTGCAACAAAAACGTCAGTATCCAATCCCGGCTCGTGTATGAGGCCCCACCCCCTTCTCGCATGGTAGGCCAACACAGTGCCCCACCTTATTGCGTCTCTGTCATCCCATGCCGGAGGGGATTGTTGTATTTTCGATGGGCCCATCGACTCGGCCTCTTTCCGTCCTTTCCACTGTAGAATCAAGCACTGTCTATATTGTTCCCACGTAAGCACCGCAAGAGTGGACCCGTTCTCCTGAGATCCATCTGTTCCAACCCAGGGGCTGTCCCACCGAAGAACTACTCCATCTAGACTCACATCCACGGGCTCCCCCACTCTAGTCGACAGCGGTGGCACCATCCTCCCCAGGTCATCAGGGGATAACACCATTAACCCTGCCGAGAAGAGTCGACCCTTACTGAGATGGGGGTGGGTCGTGGAAGCCGGCTCGTGGGGGGGAGCAGGGGCGTCTTCCATACCTGCGCCTGATGTGGTTCCATCGATGTCGCTCCGGTCCATTAACAAGGACACTGGAGTCGGCTGCGGCCCGGACCGTGGCTCCCCCAATGGGGTTCTCGGATTCGGCTCCGCTTGCTGTAGTTCCTCCTCCTCTAACTCCGAGGTCGGGATTGGTGGACGTAGCTCCGCTGTCAGGTCCGCAGGCTCCCGGTCCGTCTCTGGTGAAGGAGGGCAGGCCGGGATCGCTCCTTCCTTGCTCAGGCACTCGCTGCTCATCATCGCTGCCTGATGGTCGGTGGCAGTGCATGCACCTAACTCCGCCATTTCTCCGCGGTCGGGCTTCTCCGTCACCCGCTTCCCGCCGTTGCAAATCAGGGGGTGGTTCTCTGCTTGGAGGCAGGTCACAGCTTTGCAGCAAGAGACGCAGGGGGCGGTCACCGTTTCTGGCGCCACTTCGATAGGCTCCCCCCATGGCACGCCCTCCTTCTTCTTTGGCGCGGCAATGGCGGCGGTTTTTGGCGCGAACTCTTAGCGGCAAATGGCGCAGTACACAGTTCTCTCGATAAAGTACAGTTCAAGCACAACAAATCACAGTTCCAAGGCACACATGACCTGATTCTTCAGGCTTAAGTAGATCCTGTTCGTGACGCCAAGTTTGGAGCGCCCCCACACCGCCGCAGGGCTGAGGGGTACCCGGAGCCGGGCCTCTAGGTCTCAGTCCTGGGGTTGTCACGGTGGCTAGACCCGGTCCGTGGCCCTGTCCGTCAGTGGGGGACGTCCGGTGAAATAAGTGGTGATAATGGTGGTGTAGCGGTGCAGTCGTGGGGTGCAGGTCGCGGTAAATAACGAGAACACCAGGTTGCAGTCTCTTTACCTCTTTACTGGAGATCTCTGAGTCCTCAGTCCAGAACACGGTTCACCAGGCTGCGCAAGTCCGGCCGGTCCAATGGCACCTCCAGAGTTCTCTTCACAGGTGGAAATCAGTGCCTTCCTACTTAGCGCTGTGTGTTGTAGTCCTTCCCTGCTGTGCTCACGGAAAGTACCCCACAACTGTTGTGTCTGTTTCTTAAGTTCCCTCACAACTCGATTAACTGGTCTTCTGCTAATCTTCCGTCCCTTCCTGATGTTACAGTAAGAACGGCACCCGTTTGTCAGGTAGGCCTGGAGTTCTTCCGGGACCCTAGAGACGCCCCTCTCCCGCAATTGCCCCCCAAGACTTCATAGGCGATATGTGGTAGACAGCCCGCCTGAGACTGACTGTCCTGCCGCTGTTTGGAGTATGGCTTAAAGCTGTATATTATTCCACTCCCTCTGCGTTCCGGCCACCGGTAATGCGCCTCAGCAAGGTGCTGCCTCTTTCAACAAAATCCCTGCTGGTATTCTCCTTCTGCTTGATCTCGTTTCTCACTCAGCACAATCTATCTCGCTTCTAGTCCTTTCTTGGGCACCACCGCTATGCTGAGCAGGCACGGTCCCGTTACGTTCTTTCCAATGCCAAGCCTCTGCCAGGATCCCACCCCTGGCAGAGACCCTACTGTCTCTTCCTCCACAACACCCTCTCTCACTAGGTGTTGCTTCGTTCAATCCAGTCAGCGTTCTGTCTAACTTCCTGCCTGACCCCCAGTTTACCCACTATGGTGGGGAGTGGCCTAATGAATAGAACCCTTAGCTCCCCCCGGAGGCCCAGCTGTGAAACATATTGGTGTCTGTGATACCTGATTGGAGGAACTCCTTCAGTGCCATCGAACGCACCATGGCTCCCCTTAGTGGCGGAGCCACAGTACTGCAACGACCAGGACTCTGGGGCGCTGCATGTCCTTAAAGGCAAAGTTAAATTATTGTTCAGAATTTGCACTAAGTAGAATGCCCGGCTGGGTAATAGAGGATATTTATAGATTGTTATTTAAATAATAAACCATGTTTGTAACGTTCAAGTGTTCTCACCTCCCATAAAGGGAAGCACTGTTCTTATTGCTTATTACCTGTTATTGCATTTCAAAATTGTATGTCTTTTTGCTGACATGTATTGTTGTTTTCTTCCCAGTCTGGGAGTACTGAATTTAACCGGGGGGGAGTGCAGCGCCCCAGAGTCCTGGTCGTTGCAGTACTGTCGCTCTGCCACTAAGGGGGGTGATGGTACGTCTGATGGCACTGAAGGAGTTCACCTGACCAGGTATCAAAAACACCAATACACTTCACAGTCTGGCCTCCAGGGGGAGCTAAGGGCCCTATGTATTAGGCCACTCCTCACAGTCTGTTAAAACTGGGGGTTAGATAGGAAGTTAGTAAGAAAGCTGACTGGGTTGGAACCAGGCAACATCCTGTGGCAGAGGGTGTTGAGGGGGGAAGATTCAGGGGGGTCCCTGTCAGGGGTGGGATCCAAAGGGAACTCTGGAGGTGCCATCGGACCGGCCGGTCTCAAGCAGCCCTTTTAACCGTACTCAGGACTGAGGATCTTGAAGCCTTCAGTAAAGAGGTAAAGAGACTGCAACCTTGTGTCCTCGTTATTCATCGCGACCTGCACCACACACCACCATCTACACCCTTTCATTGGACGCCCCTCAGCAGGGTCACGGGCCCGGTCTAGCCACCGTGACAATCCCAGAACCGAGACAGAGAGGCCCGGTACCGGTTACCCCTCGGCCCTGCGACCGTGGGGGCGCTCCACCTGAACCATGTGACAGAGTAGGAGGTGGTCGGGGTGGAGCCAGATGCCAGGGTGCAGAGGAGATGATTAGTGTTGAGCATTCCGATACCGCAAGTATCGGGTATCGGCCGATACTTGCGGGTATCGGAATTCCGATACCGAGATCCGATACTTTTGTGGTATCGGGTATCGGTATCGAAACAACATTAATGTGTAAAAGAAAGAATTAAAATAAAAAATATTGCTATACTCACCTCTCCGATGCAGCCTGGACCTCACCGAGGGAACCGGCAGCGTTGTTTGCTTAAAATGCGCGCGTTTCCTTCCTCCCGTGATGTCACGGCTTGTGATTGGTCGCGTGCCGCCCATGTGGCCGCGACGCGACCAATCACAGCAAGCCGTGACGTAATTTTCAGGTCCTGAATGCCGAATTCTAGGCATTCAGGATTTTAAAATTACGTTCCGGCTTGTGATTGGTCGTGTCGCGGTCACATGGGCAACGCGACCAATCACAAGCCGTGACGTCACGGGAGGCAGGAAACGCGCGCATTTTAAACTTACGTCACGGCTTGTGATTGGTTGCGTGCCGCCCATGTGACCGCGACGCGACCAATCACAGCAAGCCGTGACGTAATTTCAGGTCCTGAATGCCTATTTCTGCATTCAGGACCTGAAATTACGTCACGGCTTGCTGCGATTGGTCGCGTCGCGGTCACATGGGCGGCACGCAACCAATCACAAGCCGTGACGTAAGTTTAAAATGCGCGCGTTTCCTGCCTCCCGTGACGTCACGGCTTGTGATTGGTCACGTCGCCCATGTGACCGCGACGCGACCAATCACAAGCCGGAACGTAATTTTAAAATCCTGAATGCCTAGAATTAGGCATTCAGGACCTGAAAATTACGTCACGGCTTGCTGTGATTGGTCGCGTCGCGGCCACATGGGCGGCACGCGACCAATCACAAGCCGTGACGTCACGGGAGGAAGGAAACGCGCGCATTTTAAGCAAACAACGCTGCCGGTTCCCTCGGTGAGGTCCAGGCTGCGTCGGAGAGGTGAGTATAGCAATATTTTTTATTTTAATTCTTTCTTTTACACATTAATATGGTTCCCAGGGCCTGAAGGAGAGTTTCCTCTCCTTCAGACCCTGGGAACCATCAGGGATACCGTCCGATACTTGAGTCCCATTGACTTGTATTGGTATCGGGTATCGGTATCGGATTAGATCCGACACTTTGCCGGTATCGGCCGATACTTTCCGATACCGATACTTTCAAGTATCGGACGGTATCGCTCAACACTAGAGATGATACAAACAGGAGAGTAGTCAAACAAGCTAAGATCAGAGCCAGGAGGTCACGAGGTACCAAAGGGGTGAGACGGAGGATTATCACAAGGGAAGCCACAGGTCATAAATCCAAAAGAACAAACAAGCAGAGTACAGCACGGAGAGCAAGCAAAACAATTGCAAACCGGACACACTTCAGGAGTCAGGCACACAGACTAGATGAAAGTATAGCTGACAGGGAATCCTAGTCTGGAGTGAGTATAAATACCCCTCCCTGATCCAAAGGGAGGCCAGCAAAATTAACCCTGAGAAAACAGGACATTAACCATGTCCTAACCATGGCACAGCGAGTGTCACTCTTCCATTTCTGGCACACAGGTCAATGCCAAAGTGCCGGCGATGAATGGAAAGAATAAAACTGTTTGGTTCTGCTCATCTCACAGACAAAATGAACACACGGTCAAAAAGATTGAACTTAGTCAATGACTTGCAAAATAGGCTCAAAAAATAAATTAAAAACCCAAAGAATAATAACCCAACATTTCAACATAAGGCTGTGTGCACACGTTCCGGATTTTTTGCATTTTTTTTCATGTTTTTCCCTATAAAAACGCTTTAAAAATGCATACATATGCAGCCCATCATTTATGCATTCCGCAATTTTTGTACATATGTTGCATTTTTTTCCACGAAAAAAACGTATCGTGGAAAAAAATGCAGCATGTTCATTAATTTTGTGGATTTTTTTGCGGATTTCCCACTATATTATTGCATTGGAAACCTCCGGAAAAAAAACACAAAAAAATCAGCAAAAAACATACAAAAAATGGGAGAAAAATGGAAAAAAATGCAAAAAACCCGCATGTGGATTTCTTGCAGAAAATGTCCGGTTTTGTTCAGGAAATTTCTGCAAGAAATCCTGACGTTTGCACATAGCCTAAGGGTACGTGTCCACTTTCAGGATGGCCGGCGGTTTGGACGGAGCGGCAAACCGCTCCACCCTAAGCCCCGCCCCCTTCTGTGACGCGATGATGCCGGATGTGTTCATTGCACACATCCGGCATCATCGCACCCCACACATAGGGCCCTGTGATTTACCTTGCGGCGGTGCAGCGTCGCCGCTAGGTACACGGACAGGCTGCGATCTTAAAAGACGCGCAGCATGTCCGGAATCACAGGGCCGCGGAGTGCGTGTTACCACGCATAGTGGAGACGGGATTTCATAAAATCCCCTCCACTATGCTGTAACATCTGGACGCTGCGTGTTTCACGCTGCGGATCTACGCAGCATCAAACACGCAGGGTTTCCTGAACGTGGACACATACCCTAAGGGTATGTCTCCACTGTCCGGAGACGCGGCGTGATCGTCGCAGCGGCGAAGCCGCTCGGCGATAAGCCCCGCCCCCTTCCTGGGACGCGATGGTGCCGGATGTGTACAGTACACATCCGGGATCATCGCACCCCTCGCCATAGGGCCCTGTGATATACCTTGCGGGGACGCTGCGTCCCCGCAAGGTGTACGGACATGCTGCGTTCTGAAAAGACGCGCAGCATGTCCGGAGTCGCAGGGCCTCCGCGTGCGGGTTTCCACGCATAGTGGAGACGGGATTTCATCAAATCCCCTCCACTATGCTGGAACATCTGGACGCTGCTTGTTTGACGCTGCAGCGTCAAACAAGCAGCGTTTACTGACCGTGGAAACACAGCCTAAGGCTCTGTGCACACGACGTCTTTTTTCAGGCATAATTTGCCTAAAAAAGCACCCCATAAAATGAACACAACGCACAGCAATGTAAAATTGTTGGTACTGTGTACATGTTCAGTTTTATGTCAATGCTTTTAAGTGCTTCGGGGTTTTGGAACGCTGAAGTGGTAATAGAAGTAACATGTTCATTATTCGGGAAGCTTCTGCCAGCAAAAAGACGCAGGAAATGCTGGTTCAGGAAATTGGCTGCCGGAGTTTTTCTGTAGCAGTTTTGTCTGGGAAACTCAGTGGCTCCAAAGACATCTAAATGACGCACGTGGCCTAGTGGAAAAAAAAATCTGCTTCATAATGCGCAGGACGCTCTTGAGCCACCAAATTAGGTCTGACCCATGGAGACGTGGACTTCAAAAGGTCTCTGAAGACGTCCTCTTATATCTGCCCCAACACCGACACTAATTCACAGTTAAGTCGCCCACTTGTCTACAGCGTGCTGTCACCATCTTCGCCCTGTAGCCTCAGCCGGATCCTGCATTATTACTGCCGATTAGATTTTTGTCCTATAAAAAGGAGAAAATTGACATGTTGTGTATTTAACTGTCCGCAGTGCAGGCTACTTTTTGTACAGAAATTTTCTGCAGTGCGTGTGTGAAAAATTTTCACTTTGCAGCTAAAATCTGCTGTGAATTTTCCATGTCAAAAATCTGTAGCACAAAGTGCAAAGAAGCCTACGGCGTATTCAGGCGCGGAGGCTGAAGTTATGCTAAGGGCTTGTTTCCACTTGCGAGAAACACGTCCGTGTCTCGCATGTGGAAACCAAGCTCTGGCGCCGGCACTCCAGAGCGGAGCGTGCGGCAGCATAGGAACACATGGAGCTGCACGCTCCGCTCCAATGTGCCGGCGCCAGAGCTTGGTTTCCACATGAGAGACACGGACGTGTTTCTTGCAAGTGGAAACAAGCCCTTAATCTCATTTCTGGGATGCGTTACTTGGCTGTGTGGGTCTTACAGGTGACAATGTCCCATCAGAGTCCGGGCAAATTCCAATAAAACCTACGCAGATTTTTTATGACTTTTACCGCATTAGCTGATTACAACCACAAACGTCAAAGTGTCCGGTCATCGAAACACATCGCAACCAATAAAGTGACAATCAGTTTGTAGTCTATATGGAATCGGGGTCAAACATGGGAAAATACAAAACAATGTCCACATGTAACAGCTGCGGATTTTTTAAGTGGGAACAAACTCTAAGGCTACTTTCACACTAGCGTCGTACTCGGCCCGTCGCAGTGCGTCGGGCCGACGTACCGATGCGAGCGTTGTTTGCGCTGCACAACGGGTGCAGCGGATGTTTTTTTTCAGCGCATCCGCTGCCCCATTGTGAGGTGCGGGGAGGAGGCGGCGGAGTTCCGGCCGCGCATGGGTGGTCGGAAAAGATGTTCTCGACGCAGCAAAAAAACGTTGCAAGCAACGTTTTTTGCTGCCGACGGTCCGCCACAACACGACGCAACCGTCGCACGACGGTTGCGACGTGTGTCAATGCCTCGCTAATGTTAGTCTATGGAGAAAAAAACGCATCCTGCAAGCACTTTTGCAGGATGTGTTTTTTCGCCAAAACAACGCATTGCGACGTATGCACAAAAACGCTAGTGTGAAAGTACCCTTAAATGTCTTAGCTTCTCTACACAGACAAGTGTTGATCTCTCCAGGTAAAAAGGGTTAATTCTGCCACAGGTGAAAGTCAATTAGCCCAACCTGGAGGAAGGCGAACTGTGCATAGCCTGAGACGTCCAGCTAGATGGTGGTGGTCATATCAGGACGCTTTTTTGGTTTCTAGGTGAGCAGTTTGCAAACTTGGGCGATTCCCTAAAACTGAATGTAGGTGCCAGGATAACAGTGTAATCCTTACCCTGCGCCATATTCCGGCTGAAATTAGTTGATGGTTTTGTAGAAAGTCTTTGAGTTTTCTGTTTTCTTTAAGACCTCATTCAGATGGTGCGTGTGCTCCGAGTGGATCAAGACAGTTAACTTGGACGCAACCGGACCAATTATTACATGGCTGTTTAACCCTGGCCATATTGCAATTTTTTTTTATAAAACCTTCCCAAAATAAAAAAAAAAATAGACCAATACACAATGCTATGTCCCTATGTTGGAAAAAAAAAATGAGTGCAAAAAAAAAAACTTTTCATTACAGACCGCTGTGCAATTCTTTGCCTTTCAGACTTATAAATTTGGTCTTTTTTATGGAAACCCGAGGAGCAATTTCTATTTCTAATCTATATATTGCTATCCTGTGATTCCTTACCACAGTATAACAGATCCCAGATACAATTATTAGCACGGCCTCAAAATCAAGGAAAATCATCATGAGTGCATTTTTTTGTTTGTTTGTTTGTTTTTACGGTCGTTTAACCTGTGGCCGTTATTTCCATCAAATTTAATGTCTGATCATTTTGGAATATTTTTAAATGCAAGACTTATCTCTGATTTTTATTTTTATTTTTTTTACACCTTCTCACTCCTGGATTGAGTTTGCAACGTATTTCAACTTTTTCTTAAGTCGCAATCCATTAATCTGACTTCTAATTTATTTGAGCAGCAAACCACAGACCTAAAACAGCCACAAGCAACGTAAGATTAGTATAAAAAAAATATTACTAATTTGGCAATTTATTTTTTTTTTACATCAAAATACAAGTGCAAAACCCTTGATATATATTTCCCTGATGTAAAAACAATTTAGCTTTTTGGTAATGACCCTGAAATATGATATTTCTGGCTTCGGGGAGAACCTCTCGGTTTACCGTAAGCCGCCGTGGTGTTTCTGTTCTGCATGTGCTAGCGGTAAATCTTATACGGCACGCCGCCATCGAGGCCACAATGGGTGGAAATTGAATGCATGAGACCAAATACGAGGCTGCTATGTCTATTTTCTGTGAAGGCAAATTAAACCGAACTTGAAAACCTCACCCCAAAAAATACTTTCAATACATGGTCTGATGTGCATATGAAGAGGTTTTGCAGCAGCTGAGGTCAATAGTACTGGGGCTACAGTTCATCAGTGGTTCTCACAGATGGAACTTCCAGCAGAAGTGATCGGTGTTGGGGTATGTGCACATGGTGCAGTTGTTGAGTTTTTCCAGGTGAAGCCACTTCAGAAAAATGCTGGCTGTTCTTGTGGCAGCGCCGGCGTCTTCACCCTATAGGAATTTTGAGATCGGCTTCCAAGGAAAAGTCACTCAAAGAATGAGCATGACTCGTCTTCCCAAACACTGAGGTGACACAGGATGGAGCATGTGCACAGTGATTACGTTTTCACACTTTCACATTTTTCGCCCAAAAATGCCTTGTGCACATGTTCTTAGTCCACGTTCACACGTTCAGTATTTGTAACCAAAATCATGAGTGGGACAATTAGAGAAGTATAATAGAGACACGTCACAACTTCTGTATTTTTCACCCAACCTGATTTTGGCTACAAATACTGACCGTGTGAATGTGGCCTTAGGGTGTAGCACCTGGGGGGGGGGTTTAGGCTTTCTTGGAGCAGAAACTCTCTAAAATCCTCCTCCTAGAAATTAATTGATGATCAGCTTTCCAAGGGTTTATGAGGATTTTGGAGAGTTTCTGCTCTAAAAAAAAAAAAAACCCTCTCATTGCGCACGTTAACATTAGGGGTATTAGAAAACACCCCAAAAATGAACACCTAAATTTATGTAAAAAAAAATTCCTGTGTATTTGTTCAGACTTTTTCTTGTTTTTTACTGCTTCAAGTTTCCAAAAATGCCAAGCAGATAAATGAATGACCTGACCGATATTCTGGTGTTTTCTTCCAGAAAACCCTCTGGAGTTTACAACACAAGTTATTGGGAAAGCTCAGAGAAAGCCCAGACATGTTTCACTCTTGGGGGGGAAAAAAAAAAAAATGAAGCATAAGAGGCTGCAGGAAACAAATTTCAATGTTTCCTGAAGTGTCTTCTGCTTGAAAAAAACTCGTTGGGTTCTCCTGAATTTAAAATCCATAGAGTGCACACAGCCTGAGATCACAAATGGAGGAAAAATCTCACAACTGATACAAACTCAAAAGGCCCCATTTAAATCTTCAGGTTACACGTGGATGTGCCGTATTTTTCAGACTATAAGACTAACTTTTTTCCCCAAAAAATTGGAAGGAAAATTGGGAGTACGTCTAATAGTCTGAACCCAGGCTTACCAGGGGGTTGCGGCAGTTGTGTAGCAGCATCCCTTCCTCAGGGAACCGGTGGCAGCAGAAGTGTGGCAATGCTGAAGCTCAGTGTCGGTGGTGAGCAGTGCAGAGTGCATCATTGGTTTCTCTGCGGCCATCTTCCCCAAGCCGTAGGCCACTGGAGTTGGCACATGCGTAGACTGAGATTTCGGCTGCCCTCTCGCACTCCATTTTCCTGAGGCTGTGAGCTTGAGATCTCGACAGCCCTCAGCTTCAGGAAAATGGCCGCCGGAGGCCACACGTGCGCAGATTGAGATCTTGGTGGCCATTTTCCTGAAGCCGAGGGCCTCCAAGATCTCAATCTGCACACGAGCGGCCTCAGGAAAATGGCCACCGAGGAACCAATGATGCACTCAGCTCTGCTCACCGTGGACACCGGGCAGCAGCATCGCACTGCTGGGATACCCAGGGACTGCAGCATTGCTCCACTTCTGCCACCGCCGGCTTCCTGAGGAAGGGACCATGCCTCCTGTGAACCCCCTCTACCATTATCTGCCCTCAGGAAAGGTGCCAGTGCAGCGCCCCAGAGTCCTGGTCATTGCAGTAATGTCGCTCTGCCACTAAGGCTACTTTCACACTAGCGTTAACTGCATTCCGTCGCAAATCTGTTTTTTGCCGAAAAAACGGATGCGTCAAAAAAAGGGAAAAACGTATGCAACGCATACAGCATTTCGACGGATCCGTTGCAAATCCGCTAAACGTTTCCATAGAAAATACTGGATGCGTTGCATACGTTGCATACGTTTTTACCATCCGTTGCATCCGTTTTTACGACGGATCCGTTTTTAAAATGGGAGGCTCCCAAATTTGATTGGCTACTGGAAAATATGGAAAACTATATAGTTACTGTTTTTACAGCCCATCTTTGAGGGTTTTAGTTTTGTGGCAGCGATGGAAGGTGTTCTTGTGAGGATTGCTAGTTTGGTTACCGACGTTATCTTTGAGACGAATCGCCTGGATATCATAGTGCGGGAGAAGGAGGCGGCAGCGGAAAGGCGTAGGATGCTTCTGCAGCAACGGAGACGGAGGCGACTGTGGATTCATCCGATTAATGAACTACGGATGATGATACGTGGAACTTATGTACGTGGAACTTATGTACGTGGCACTTAAATACGTGGCACTTAAATACGTGGCACTTAAATACGTGGCACTTAAATACGTGGCACTTAAATACGTGCCACGTATATAAGTTCCACATATATACGTGGCCATATATGTGGGGTTGAAGGCCCAGGCCAGGTTTATATAGATTTGGGGGTGTCTGGCCAATTGGCAACAAAATCCAGCTTCTGAGCATGCTCAGTGTAAAAAAACATATTGCAGCGCTGCATTGCGTCGTACGATGTGTCCCGACGCATCCGTCGCTCATAGGCTTCCATTATAGCCAACGACGCATGCCGCAGGATGCGTCGCGACACGTTTTTTAGGCGGAGACAAAAAAACGCTACAAGCAACGTTTTTTGCCGACGACGTATCGCCAAATTTCGACGCATCCGTCGTACGACGTACACGACGTATGCCAATCCGTCGCAATACGTCGCCAATACAAGTCTATGGGGAAAAAACGCATCCAGCAAAAACTTTTGCTGGATGCGTTTTTTCGAAAAAAAGACGTTTTGAGACGGAATGCAGTTAACGCTAGTGTGAAAGTAGCCTTAGGGGAGTGATATTACGTCTGATTGCACTAAAGGAGTTCATCTGACCAGGTAACACTCACACTACACTTCACACTCCGGCCACCAGGGGGAGTGGTTCTATCTAGTAGGCCACTCCTCACACTCTGGTAAAACTGGGGGTTGGACAGGAAGACAGAGAGAAGTAACTGGGAAGAGCTAGAGAGAGGACCTGTCAGGGATGGGATCCTGGCAGACTCCTAAGGATAGCACAAACCAGTGAGCAACGGGGATACAGCAAAGAGGCAATAGTACCAGAAGGAGTCGTGCTGTAAGATCGAGGCAACATCCTTCTGAGGAGCAAACAGTCGGTGGCCGGAACGCCGAGCAAGTAAGAGACTACAAGCATTACTTCAAACCACAGCAGGACAGCCAATTATAGGTTGGCTGTCTCACTAAAACACCTAAGCAGACAACAGAGGCAGCTGTGGGAGAGGGGCGACTCTAGGGTCCCGGAAGAACTCCAGGCCTACCCCGTCATATGGGTGCGTCCTAGCCATATTATCTGGGGGACGGAGAGAACGAACATCAGAGACAGACACAGCAGTTGTGAGGACTATCCCGGGGTGCTCAGCAGGGAAGGACTACAACACACAAGCGCAAGAAGGTAGATACTGATCCCCATCTGGAAAGGGAACTCCAGATGTGCCTTTGGACCGGCCGGTCTCAGACAGCCCTGGTTAACTGTATTCCGGATTGAGTACCTTGAAGCCTTCAGTAAAGAGGTAAAGAGACTGCAACCTGGTGTCCTCATTATTTACTGCGACCTGCACAGCACCACAACCTCACCACCATCTACACCTTTCATTGGGCGCCCCTCAGCAGGGTCACGGACCGGGTCTAGCTACCGTGACAACCCCAGAACTGAGACTCAGAGGCCCGGTACCGGGTACCCCTCGGCCCTGCGGCAGTGGGGGGCGCTACAACTTGGCGTCACGAACAGGATCTACTTAAGCCTGAAGAGTCAGGTCATGTGTGCCTTGGAACTGTGATTTATTGTGCTTGGACTGTGACTTCTCGCAAAGACTGTGTGTTGCCAACTACCGCCAAGAGTTCCCGCCACAATTCGCCATCGCCGCGCACAGGGGCGGAGCCTTAGCTTCGTGGGCGGAACCGGTCAAGAAGAAGCGCGGAAAGAGAAAGCGCGGTAAAGCGCCAACCCCGGAAGAGGAACTCCGACCTCCAGCAGGTTAGTGGGAGGAAGGGCCAGCCATGTCCGACTCAGGGGAAGTGGAAGTGGCGGTCGCAGCCGAGGACGCAGGGGCACCTCCGGCCCCCGCAGTGGGCGAAGCCGCGGCCCTAATGCCACCACCGGTTGCCGCAGAACCCGCTGCCCCCATCAGCCAGTCGGACGCTGCCACTACCACAAAGGCCATAATGCCCTTCTCTATGCCGTACCTGCCCGGAGCAGCCTGGCTCCCACGATATTCCGGGGAGTCGCATACATTCACTGACTTTAAAGAAGGGCTCTGCAGCCTGCTCGAGTTCTATCCCCTAACAGAGCCCCAGAAGGTTCATATGATAATCGGCCAACTCTTTGGGGCGGCTCTGAGAGAAGTGAAGTCCTGGCCCGCCGCGGATGAGGGAACGGCACAGCAGGTTTTTACAAAACTTAAAGCCACCTTCGATACCCGTACTGCTACAGAGATTAAATTGACTTTCTATGGATGCAAACAGAGACCGCAGGACAGCTTACGGGACTATGCCCTTAATCTCCAGGAGGCGCTGCGGGCTATTAACCCCTTCCCGACATCGGACGTACTATCCCGTCCGATGTCGGGTCCCCTGCTTTGATGTGCGCTCCGGCAGTGAGCGCACATCAAAGTCGCGACATGTCAGCTGTTTTTTACAGCTGACATGTGCGCGCAATAGCGGCGGGTGAAATCGCGATCACCCGCCGCTATTAACTAGTTAAATGCCGCTGTCAAACGCAGACAGCGGCATTTAACTACCGCATCCGTCACATGATCGGGGGTCGGCGATGAGTCAGAAAGGTAACCATAGAGGTCCTTGAGACCTCTATGGTTACTGATCGCCGGTGGCTGTGAGCGCCCCCCTGTGGTCGGCGCTCACAGCACACCTGCAATTCTGCTATATAGCAGCGATCTGATGATCGCTGTTATGTAGCAGAGCCGATCGGGTTGTGCCTGCTTCTAGCCTCCCATGGAGGCAATATAAGCATGGCAAAAGTAAAAAAAAAAAAAGTAAAAAAAAATGTGAAAAAAAAAAAAAAATATATAAAAGTTTAAATCATCCCCCCTTTCGCCCCAATCAAAATAAATCCATACAAAAAATATCAAATCTACACATATTTGGTATCGCCGCGTTCAGAATCACCCGATCTATCAATAAAAAAAAAAGCATTAACCTGATCGCAAAACGGCGTAACGAGAAAAAAAATCGAAACGCCAGAATTATGTTTTTTTGGTCGCCGTGACATTGTATTAAAATGCAATAACGGGCGATCAAAAGAACGTATCTGCACCGAAATGCTATTATTAAAAACGCCAGCTCGGCACGAAAAAAATAAGCCCTCACCCGACCCCAGATCACGAAAAATGGAGACGCTACGGGTATCGGAAAATAGCGCAATTTTATTTATTTATTTTTTTGCAAAGTTTGGAATTTTTTTTCACCACTTAGGTAAAACATAACCTAGACATGTGAGGTGTCTATGAACTCGTACTGACCTGGAGAATCATAATGGCAGGTCAGTTTTATCATTTAGTGAACCTAGCAAAAAAAACAAACAAAAAACAAGTGTGGGATTGCACTTTTTTTGCAATTTCACCGCACTTGGAATTTTTTTCCCGTTTTCTAGTACACGCCATGGTAAAACCAATGGTGTCATTCAAAAGTACAACTCGTCCCGCAAAAAATAAGCCCTCACATGGCCAAATTGACGGAAAAATAAAAAAGTTATGGCTCTGGGAAGGAGGGGAGTGAAAAACGAAAATGGAAAAACGAAAAATCCCACTGTCATGAAGGGGTTAAGCAGAGTGACCCCGACGGCGTGCAAAATGAGGATAAACTTCTGAAAGAGCGTTTCATTGAGGGGCTCCTGTGCAGTCACTAAAGGGGCCAATTACACTTCCTGGCCATGCAGAATCCAGACTTGACTTTTGCGCAATTCAAGGATAAAGCTATCCAGGCGTTGCAGGAGCGACAGCCTAGCCGTACAGCGCCCCCCAGGCGTCCCGCTCTCACATACCACCAGGAGGTGGCGTCGGATGCTCCAGTCGCCGCCGATGCCCAGAGCCTAGAAGACGACTCCCCTGCAGGACTCCGCCTCCAGATGCAGGAGCTGACCAGGAACGTTGCTGCCTTAGCCCGGACGGTGCAGTCCCTACAGGAGGCCCCCAAGGAAAAGATCCAACTTGCCTCCAGGCCAGAAGATGTCCCCTGGATGCGACAGAGGAGAACTCCGCCGACCAGAGGCCGGGACAGCGATCGCTTCCATCAGGACGGACGACTCATCTGCCGCCGCTGCTATCAGGTGGGCCACTTTGCAAGGTACTGTCCTTTAAACGAGCAACCCCTGGGGCAAAGGGCCAACCCCCGGGAGTAGGACGATCAGGCCCACAGCATTGGAGAGCCAAATACATTGGAGGGCGACCAGTTCTTCCTGTGGTGATCGATGGTATTCCCCTGAATGCTCTGCTGGACACCGGCTCTCAAGTGACGACTATGCCTTATGTACTTTATAAACGGTATTGGGAGGACACTGATATTACTCGTGGCCCCGATGACGATTTCACCATAATAGCCAGTAATGGTCAGCCGTTGCCACAAGTGGGGTATAAAGAGGTCACCCTCAAGGTGGGGCGGGTGGAATTGAAAGCCCAGGGGATTGTGATTGTTGATATTGATCGCCGAGAATGTAATCCCATGATGACTATCGGTACCAATGTTATAGAAAATTGTCTTGCAAAAGTTATTGTCTTGTTGCAACAGGTAGCAGAAACCGCTGGCCACAGTGAACAAAATGCCCTGCAAAAAGAAATCAGAGCTCTGATGCAGAGACAACAGGTAGAGCTGACTGGTGGTGAGATTGGCCGTGTCACTGTGAGTGATTCAAACCCCATCGCGATACCCCCCAGGATTGAAATGTTAATATGGTGTCGGGCAGCCATAGGCCTCAGAGGAAAGGACTACCAGGCTTTGGTAGAACCAGTATATTCAGACAGTAGGCCTACTATTCTGACAGCCTGGGGGGTGGTTGACGTCCGTCAGGGGAGGGTGCCCGTACGTGTCCTCAATTGCGGGGAGGAAGAGGTCCATCTCACCAAGTATGCCACGCTCGCCAAACTGTTCACTGTCAATAATAGTGTGATACAGACACCTGAACCCTTGGTCCCGTCAGGCATGGCGGAGGGCAATGGTTCTGCAGGGCACTCGAAAGATTGGTGTCGGGAATTGCATGTGGGCACTGACTCCACCCCAACCCATCAGAAACAGGGGGCCTACAGAGTGGTTCACGAGTACGAGCGGGTATTTAGCAAACACCCCTTAGATTTTGGACAAGTGAAAGGGATCCAACATCACATCCCCACGGGAGATCACCGGCCCATAAAAGAAAGATACCGCCCTGTACCCCCAGCTCATTACCAGTGTGCCAAGGACATGTTGCGAGAAATGAAGGAGGCCGGGGTGGTGAGAGACAGTTGCAGCCCCTGGGCAGCTCCCTTAGTCCTTGTTAAAAAGAAAGATGGCACCATGAGGATGTGCGTTGATTACAGGCAGTTGAATCGCATTACACATAAGGATGCATACCCACTGCCCAGGATAGAGGAGTCTCTGGCTGCTTTAAAATCCGCTAATTACTTCTCTACCCTAGATCTCACCAGTGGGTACTGGCAGGTTCCCGTGGCGGAGGTGGACAAAGAAAAGACGGCCTTCACGATGCCGATGGGGCTCTGCGAATTCAACTACATGCCTTTCGGATTGTGCAATGCCCCGGGGACGTTCCAGAGGATGATGGAGTGCTGTCTGGGGCACAAGAACTTTGAGACCGTACTGCTGTATTTGGATGATGTCATTGTCTTCTCTAAGACCTACGAAGACCATCTGAAGCACCTGGCTGAGGTGTTTGAAGCCCTGTCCAACTTTGGCTTAAAGGTGAAACCGTCCAAATGTCATCTGCTGAAACCCAAAGTGCAGTACCTGGGCCATGTGGTGAGCGCTGAAGGAGTGGACCCAGACCCCGACAAGGTCACGGTGATCCAAGACTGGCCGAAGCCCAGCAACCTCCACGAAGTCCGGCAGTTCCTCGGACTGGTAGGCTATTACCGAAGGTTCATCAAGGACTTCACCAAGAAGGCCGCACCCTTACAAGACCTGTTGGTGGGCCAATCAAAGAAGGCCAAGGGGAAGAACGCCCCATTTGACTGGAACGAGGGGCTGGAAGGATCCTTCACTTGTTTGAAGTCGGCACTGACGGGAGAAGAGGTACTGGCCTACCCTGAGTACGACCAACCGTTTGTGCTGTACACGGATGCCAGCAATGTGGGATTGGGAGCCGTGCTGTCCCAGGTCCAGAAAGGCAAAGAGAGGGTGATTGCTTACGCCAGCAGGAAGCTTCGTCCCACAGAAAGGAACCCTGACAACTATAGTTCCTTTAAACTGGAGTTCCTTGCCATCGTCTGGGCAGTGACAGAGAGGTTCAAACACTACCTGGCATCGGCGAAGTTTACCGTCTTCACAGATAACAATCCGCTAACGCATCTGGATACCGCCAAGTTCGGGGCCCTGGAACAGCGGTGGATGGCCCGGCTGTCTAACTACAACTTCACCATCAAGTACCGGGCTGGACACAAGAATGCAAATGCCGATGCCTTGTCTAGAATGCCCAATTTGCCAGAAGCAGGGGAAGACCCGGAGGCACTTGAAGAGGTGGAGCTGCCTGCATTCCACCGCCCTAAAGCCACTCAGAACTCCCATCATGTGAGGAACAGGCATAAGAACCAACCGGATGCCACGCTGAACCCCCCTGCCCCATCACGGGTGGGCAGAAACCCAGGATGATGACCCCGCGGTCCGTCGGGTGAAAGAGCTCTTGACGCAGGCAGGGTTGCGTCCCGGCCCAGATGACCCACAGGAAACCAACAGCTGTGGAAGGGGAGAAGCAAACTGTTTATCCATGATGGCAAGCTGTGCAGGAGGAGCATCGACCCACGTACTCATGAATTGGTGTGGCAGATAGTGGTGCCAAGGCGAGATGCGCCCATGGTTCTGGGAGCCTACCACGATGGAGCCGGACACTTCGGATGGAGGAAGCTAGAGAGGCTACTCCGAGGGAGGTTCTATTGGATCGGCATGAAGAGAGCCATTGAGAAGTGGTGTCGGGAGTGCGGTCCATGTAGCCTACGCAGGAAGGACCGTGGCAGCCAACGGGCTCCCCTGCGGTCTATCATCACCAAACGGCCGCTCGAACTGGTCGCGCTGGATCATGTGAAGCTGACACCTAGCCGGTCAGGCTATATCTATGCTCTTACCATTGTGGACCACTACTCCAGATTTTTGGTGGTTGTACCTGTCAAGGATCTAACGGCCAAGACTGCCGCCAAGGCCTTCCAGCAGTACTTTTGTAGGCCCCATGGCTACCCGGAGAAGGTACTGACCGATCAGGGGCCAGCATTTGAAGCAGAAGTGTTCCAAGAGTTCTGCCAACTGTACGGGTGTAAGAAGATCAGAACCACACCGTACCATCCTCAAACCAACGGGATGTGCGAAAAGATGAACCAAGTAGTAATCGACTTACTGAAAACCTTGCCTGTAGAGGAACGGAACCTGTGGCCGACAAAGTTGCCTGACTTGGTGGATATATACAATCACATCCCAGTAAATTCCACCAACTGTACCCCAGCGTACCTGATGCGAGGAAGGCCTAGTCAGTTACCTGTTGATCTGGACATGGGGGTCCTAGTCCCCGAAGACACCTCGCCGGATGCAGATTGGGATGCAGAAAGGCAGCGAAGGTACCGCGAAGTACAGGAGTGTGTAGAGAGAAGTCTCGCCCAGGCTAGGCAAAAACAAGAAAGCGACTACAACCAGCACGCTCCTGCGAGTCCCCTGTCACCTGGTGAGCAAGTACTCAAACGAAAGAGGAGACTACACAAGCTCGATGACCAATGGGAAGCGGAACCGTATACCATCCTGCCATCCGATTTCGACAACACGAAGGTCTGTCTCATCAGCAAGGACGGAGGGGAGACCTCGACAGCGATATCCAGGGATCACCTTAAAGTCTGCCCTGATAAGTTGAGAGAGAAGAAAGCGGCTCCAGAAATCTCCTCGCCTGTAGAAAAGGAGAAGATGATCCACACCGTCCTTGGTGACTTTCCCCAGTCCTGGACTCAGATAAATCAGGCCATCGTGGTACCTGTTCTAACGTTCCATCAGCCGGACCCACCAGAAACAATGGTGGTACCCGATCAGCTGGACTCACAACCTCAACAAGCCCTACCTGAAGATGCCGTGCTGACCGTTGAACTGGCAAATCCTCCCTCTGCTATCGGTGAGCCTGCCGTACCCACTGTTGCTAGCAGCAGCCCTGAGAGCTCCAGCTTGCCAGTGCTACCCCAACTCACTAGAAGTGTAGCTAGAAGGCCGTGCACTACACCAGCGGTAGCAAGCATAGTGGGCCCTGTTAGGCCAGTAGCAACCCCTGTGCTGCGAAGGTCCACACGCAGCACTCAGAATCAAACTCCCCTCCGCTACAAAACTTGGAGGTATTAATGAGGGCTGCTATTTAGTTGAA
The DNA here is from genome assembly GCF_051348905.1 of Ranitomeya variabilis. Taxonomy (NCBI): domain Eukaryota; kingdom Metazoa; phylum Chordata; class Amphibia; order Anura; family Dendrobatidae; genus Ranitomeya; species Ranitomeya variabilis. Next base: position 378,995,392 of record NC_135233.1, on the reverse strand, counting down.
AACGTTTGTGTACATATCTCCTGTTACAGGTTTTAAAAATGGACAACGGAGTAATGGACAGTGAATTGCTCCAAAAACTTCTAAAAGGGGACCCCTTTGTTTACTCGGGGTCCCCACTGTTTCAACCATTGAACTGAGTCATAAACTGTGCATGACCTAACTTTTGCAACGTTCAAGAGTCCTCACCTCCCATAAAGGGAAGCACTGTTATGTTTAATTGTTTATGATGTTTCAAAATTGTGTGTGTTTTCTGTTAACATGTTTTGTTGTTCTTGTTTCCCCAGTCCAGTAGTACTGGATTTAACCGGGGGGGGGAGTGCAGCGCCCCAGAGTCCTGGTCGTTGCAGTAATGTCGCTCTGCCACTAAGGGGAGTGATATTACGTCTGATTGCACTAAAGGAGTTCATCTGACCAGGTAACACTCACACTACAGTTCACACTCCGGCCACCAGGGGGAGTGGTTCTATCTAGTAGGCCACTCCTCACACTCTGGTAAAACTGGGGGTTGGACAGGAAGACAGAGAGAAGTAACTGGGAAGAGCTAGAGAGAGGACCTGTCAGGGATGGGATCCTGGCAGACTCCTAAGGATAGCACAAACCAGTGAGCAACGGGGATACAGCAAAGAGGCAATAGTACCAGAAGGAGTCGTGCTGTAAGATCGAGGCAACATCCTTCTGAGGAGCAAACAGTCGGTGGCCGGAACGCCGAGCAAGTAAGAGACTACAAGCATTACTTCAAACCACGGCAGGACAGCCAATTATAGGTTGGCTGTCTCACTAAAACACCTAAGCAGACAACGGAGGCAGCTGTGGGAGAGGGGCGACTCTAGGGTCCCGGAAGAACTCCAAGCCTACCCCGTCATATGGGTGCGTCCTAGCCATATTATCTGGGGGACGGAGAGAACGAACATCAGAGACAGACACAGCAGTTGTGAGGACTATCCCGGGGTGCTCAGCAGGGAAGGACTACAACACACAAGCGCAAGAAGGTAGATACTGATCCCCATCTGGAAAGGGAACTCCTGATGTGCCTTTGGACCGGCCGGTCTCAGACAGCCCTGGTTAACCGTATTCCGGATTGAGTACCTTGAAGCCTTCAGTAAAGAGGTAAAGAGACTGCAACCTGGTGTCCTCATTATTTACTGCGACCTGCACAGCACAACCTCACCACCATCTACACCTTTCATTGGGCGCCCCTCAGCAGGGTCACGGACCGGGTCTAGCTACCGTGACAACCCCAGAACTGAGACTCAGAGGCCCGGTACCGGGTACCCCTCGGCCCTGCGGCAGTGGGGGCGCTACACCTTAAATTCGGATAAGAAGACGGAACACCATCATATAAAAATGTTATTTTTGCTATTTTCCATCCCAAAATTTGGGGTGTGTCTTATGATCTGATGCATCTTTATAGTCCCAAAAATATGGTAGCTGCAGAAATCCTTGATAATCTGCAGCATGACTATAATCTGCTGCATGTCTTGTACGGTAGGAAATGGTGTCTAATTCTAATTCTGGTCTGACATGAGTCCTGTTAGATCCAGGATTTGAGTTTGGTAAACCACATAATAGATGTTTTTACAAAATGCATAATTAAATGTCATGTATATCTCGCCTTTCCTAGATTCAGGACTCCGAAAAGTCGCCTTTGAAGAATATAATGGCACACCATCTGGTGAGTATTGCACTATGCAGATGGCTCCACACTTTATGGACGAGTCTTGTAGATGACCAAACTCCTTTGTCTCGTAGGTTCCACCATCCACCCTTTCCCGACAACATTCCGCGTCCTTCCTCTTCGAACCTCAGCGAGTACAAGGGTCGAATTTTGTAGAGATGCTTCGACTGATCGACTTTCCAGGTGTCCAAAATCTGAAGGGCGCAGACTTTGATTGGCTCTGTGAGAGTAGCGAAGAAGTCGAACGCTTCCTAGCATGGCTTTGTGAGGTGGTGGATGAACGCAATGTTCTCAGCCGTGAACAGCTAGAAGAATATAACTCTCTTTTGGACTCTGGCCAGCAAATTCTGGAAACCGATGAACTTCAAAACCTTTGCAAAAATGGAGATGAAAGCGATGCAAGAAGGGAGAAGGAAGACCTTAGGAGTTTGCAGGAGCTGGAAGCAGAGTTACAGAGTTTGCAATGTGTTAAAGCACATTTTATCCAATCCCGTAATAAAATTGAGTCCTTGGGGATGACTTTATCTCAAAGCCGTATTTCCTTGCAGAAAACTGAGACTGAACTGGAAACCAGCTTGAATAAAACAAAGAGGGAGATGTGGACTCTAAACCAGAACTGCAATGCAGCTCTGGTAAAACTCAGAAACTTAGTATCAGAACTTGGGCAATGTCACTCAGCCCAATATCCAGGGCATATATTTCTGTCTTTAGCTGACATTGAAGAGTACGCAACCTTTGAAGACGCGTGCTTGGAAAAGATAGACGGTGCGGCCAAAGGAATGTTACCTGTTAAAGATGAAGAACTGGTCAAACGCAATAAATCCATGGAGCTGGAAAGTGACCGGCTACGAACATCATGGGCAGCTCAAAGAATAGAGTTGAGCATTGTTGTTGGTAACTTGCATGGATACATGGAGAGCATGGCTTGGCTGGAAGCTCATTCAGGAGAGCGGGTAGGAGGCATGTGGTCGGGGAATGGGTGACAACAGACATTTGAATAATTTACATTAGTCATAATTACATCAATCTTTTTGCTAAGTTCACTCGAGCTAAATAGACCACTAACACCCAAACCTCACCCACCATCATTCTATCTAAATAAGGAGTCCAGACACAAAAAAAATGGCCCCAACTGGAAAGTCTGTCAATGCCAATAGGCAAATTGCCACGGTACACCACCCTGTAACTGTGAAAAACTGATATGTTAAGGTTACCGCCTACCTCAAACTCCAATTTTCCCCTGAATTAGTTCTTAAGGAACACCACCGTAGTTCTTCTGTCTCCACCAGAGATACCATACCTCCAATGGCCCATTTCTCCCTTCCACACTCCCTCAAAAAATGTTTATCAAAGTGCTTTTCTACTGCAGGTTGTCTTGACGGAGACCCATCGGCATAAGTGGGTTGCTGGTCCAGTGGGAATCTGCAGCTCCAGCTCTACTTCTGCAGAGCATGAAAGTCATACACAAAGCTTCACTTTCCCTTTTTGTACCACCTCCCCTTCTTCTACATTATGATGAGGCCTGCTTTCCCGACTAAACCTAGATATGACAGTCCAATACCAAATCTCACCACTCCGTGCGTCCTTACTTTGTTTAGAGAAGCTATGCCTCATTAGTGCTCTAAGGCATATTGTACCACCCAGTGACTTACACAGCAATTTGATATATTTTTCAACCTTTTCACCAACCCATTAGTGCCAATGACTTCACCCCCATGTATGTGGTAACTTGTTTCGTGTCTTCGTTTTCAGGTTTGGGATCCTCTGCATTTGCCACAATTGAAAAGAGAGGTGCAGTGCTTAGAAGCAGCGGTAGAAATCATACAGACACGGAGACTCCCGTCCTTGGTGTGTGAAGCTTCGCTTGGATTGTACCTTGCTGCACATAATGGAAGGATCGATACAGAAAAGCAAAGATTATTGAGGGTGGGGAGAAGCCAAGCTCCAGTGGCAGAAGCTCTCATCGCTCAGCTGTCACGTCTCCAGTTTGTGGAGCTGAGCTTACAGAGAGAGCTGCAAATACATCAAAATACGGAAAGAAGTCTTCGAGAACTAAAGATGGCACTGGCATACAAAGCAACTGGGCTCGAAAAAAGAATACAGAGAGATCCAAAGAATTCTTTTCCCTGGCTAAAACCTTTACATATGGACAGCAAAGACTATACCGCACTCAGGTGGGGCTTTAGGAGACGTATTGTCAATGCTTATGGAACGCCCTGTGGGCAGTGGGGTACTCGGAACAGGGTCCTTCGGTTCACAGGGGATGTCACGGTGTCTGACTCGGTCCATGGCCCTCGGGAGGTCCGTTGTAAAAGGGGAAAGGTCTTTAAAGGGAATGTTTGTGACGCCACTTGTGGTATTCGGTCAGGGTGACCGACGCTGCTTAGGGGTCCGCTGGGGTGATGTTATGGCAGCTAGATGGTATACCTTCCCACAGGTGAAGTATGTCCCCAGGGCTTCCCAGTGTGTGGATGGTGTGAGGTGCAGTGACGAACGAGGACACAAGGTTGCAGTCTCCTTACCTTTACTGAAGGCTTCAGCATCCACAGTCCAGAGCACCAGACCACAGGACAGACAGAGTCCGTCCGGTTTGGAGGCAAATCCAGAGTCCCCTTATCCAGATAGAAATCGGTAGCCTTCCTCTAGCGCCGTGTGTTGTAGTACCTTACTGCTAAGCTTCTCATAAGGTCCTCATAACTGTTGAAGATGATACAGATGTAATGTCTCTCTCTGTCCCCCGGATAGGACAAAGCCATATGACCGGTGGCTTGAGGCTTTTTACAGGGTCTCTATCATGCCCCAGCCTCTTGTGGGTGACACCTTGCCCCCTGGGTATAGGGCGGGCAGGTAACGTGAAATTAGCTGTCCTGCCGGTCTCTGGAGCAAGGCATAAAGGACTGTTGCTCCCTTGGTGTTCCGGCTACCGGGATCTTGCGCCTCAGAAGGAGGGAGCCTGTGCAGGACAGAACTCCTCTGATATCCACTCCTTTCCTACGACTTCTTCACCCTCTCTACAATACAGTTCTCTTTCCATGTCTCTTTCTGGGAGCTGCCGCACTCAGGGCAGGCGCAGCTCTGTGTCCTTCTGTCTCGGCCTCTGACAGGATCCCACCCCTGTCAGGGACCAACTACCTGTGCGAAGCTCAGCCAGCAACTAACTAACTTCCTATCCAAGCAACCAGTTTTACCTAAGTGTGAAGAGTGCCCTAATAAATAGGAGCATAGCTCCCCCTCGTGGCCTGGAGTGCAAAATGTGTTGTATGTTTGTGATACCTGGATTCAGTAGTCTTTCATTGCCCCCAAACGTAACATCACTCCCCCCCTAGAGGAGAATGACATTACTGCAACGACCAGGACCCTGGGGCGCTGCACTTATGTAAGAAATTCTCCACGCCTTTAAAAATATACAGAAGGCAAAGGAGCTTTCCTCATGGTTCCCCAGTAGATCATTCACTGCCATGCCAAATATTCTAGTGTTTTTCCTGTGGTCTCGTTCTCTGGGGTTTAGTGTCCAGCAGATTGCTGTCCCAGTGCTAATGAAGCTTTTTTGTGTAAGTTTTGGACATGGTATGTGTACATGACATCTGATAGCGTACCTACCAAGATTTTTCCAATAAAAAGATCCGGCAATCTTTTTCCTAAAGCAGTTTCGCTGGTGGTTTTGTGGCGGCTCTGCTTCTGCATCACCCGCTAGGGCCGTGGGCACTCAGAACCGGGTCGGACAATTCTTAAAGGGGTGGTCACGGCAGCAGTGACTCGGTACATGGCCTTGGGTGCGCAATGAAAGGGATGAGGGAATGTTTGTAGGGGATTTCATGTAACACCACCTGTGGTGTTTGGCAATGGGTGGCCAATGCTGCTTAAGGGTACCGCTGGGGCCGATGGTGTTGCAGCTCTCCACAGGTGGAGCGAGGCCCCAGGGCTAACAGAACAGTTTATGAGGGATTGTGGACGTTGAGGTGCGGGAAAAGGAGTAGAGGACACAAGGGCTGCAGTTTCTTGTATCTTTAATTCCTGGTCAAAGGCGCAGTCCGGAGCACAGGTAACAGGCGGTATTGGAGATCCAGGCAGCCTGGAAGCAATTCAGAATCCCCCTTACCCAGATGGTGTTGGAAGCCTCCCTGCTGCACTGCTCTCTGGGTTCCAAATGCTTTATGCTCTATTCAAGTCCCTCTTACTGTCTGTCCATTAAATGGAACACTACCCGCATGGCAGGCAACTTGAGCCTGTTTCAGGTGTCACTCCCTCGTGGTGACTCCGGGCTCTGGTATGCCGCTGTGCCTTCAGGTGTCAGATGGGACCAGGAGTCCTGCAATTTCCGGTCCTCCAGTTTTAGTTGCTGGGCCTGCAGTTCCCAAACAACCACCGACTCTGGTGTCCGGTCCTTTGCGCTCAATCCTGGGGTGATCTCAGTTGCAGCTCCAATCACTCAGGTTCTCCTCACTTGCTTCATTTTCCTGAGACTAGCTATGACTGATTGACTAACCCCACCTCCAGACCAGAACTTATCAGGGAAGCTCCCCTGAAATCAGGTGTTAGAGCTCCCCCTTCTGGTCTGGAGTCAGGAAAGTGTTGCATGCTGATGTACCTTCTAAGGGGATCCCTCCTTGCTTCCAGGCATGACCCTGTGAGGGAGGCATTGCCACTGTGGCATCCGGACTCCTAGGGTGCCACACTTCCAACATATTTTTTTTTTTCTATAACTAGTGCGCAGCCTCTAATGGAAGCTGCCCGAAGAATGAACACAATGCTTCTTTTAGCCACTTCATGGTTTCTGAACATTGAAGCGCTTGACTGAAGTAACAAAAGCCTGAACATGTGCTATGCCATGTTGTTTTCTGCATTAGTGTGCATTGTATTTATTTTTAGAGGAGATTTTTCAGACAGGTAGGTCTGGACTTGCCCAAAAAGAAGGAATCAAAATTGTTGGACGACTCATCAACAATCTTAAATACACAGACGATAAAACATTGCTAATAGTAACAAGCGTATATTAAATTAACAATGTATTGCGGAGTGTCAAGATGGAAAGCTTGAACATGGGACTGCTACTGAACACAAAGAAGCCAAAGATATTGACTTTCAGTTACGACCAGGACACCTTTGAGTTGGACGGCAACGAACTGGAAGTTGTAAATGACTTCATCCTACTCGGATCGATGACTCGAGATGCAACGATGACATCGGAAGTCAATAGAATAGCTATGGGCAAATCACCAATGAAGTCATTGGACAAGGTCTTCAAATTTGAAGAACATTTCACTGACAACGAAGTCACAGCTCGTACATAGTTTGGTCTTTTCTATGGTGATTTATGGATGTGGATCGCCCCCAGGTTAGGGCAATGGGGTACTCGGCACCGGGTCCTTCAGTTCAGTGGATGTCACGGTGGCCCGACCCGGTCTGTGGCCCTTTTAGGGACGTCCAATAAAGAAAATAGTGTTTTTTTTTTTGTTTGTTTTTTTTTTATGGTTCTGGGAAAAGTCTTTAAAGGGATAATGTTTGTGACGCCACCTGTGGTATTCGGTCTGGGTGACCGACGCTGCTTAGGGGTCCGCTGGGGTGATGTAATGGCAGCTAGTTAGTATACCTTCCCACAGGTGAAGTGTATCCCCAGGGCTTCCCAGAAGTGTAGATGGTGATGGTGGATGATGTGAGGTGCAGTGAAGAACGAGGACATAAGGTTGCCTTTACTGTAGGCTTCCGCATCCACAGTCCAAGGCACCGAATCACAGGGTAGTAGAGTCCAGCCGGTCTAAAGGCAAATCCAGAGTCCCCTTATCCAGGTGGAAATCAGTAGCCTTCCTACTAGCGCCTGTGTTTTGTAGTACCTCCCTGCTGAGCAACTCGGTAAGGTCCTCACAACTTTCGTAGATGTTCTAGATGTCTTCCTCTCTGTCCCCCAAATGATATGGATAGGACAAACCTGTATGACTGATAGCCTGAGGCTTATTTATAGGGACCCTAGAGACGCCCCGACCCCCACAAGTTGCCACCGTGTCTTCTTAGGTATTAAGGTCGGGCAGCCAACTTGGAATTGACTGTCCTGCCGGTCTCTGAAGTAAAGCGTAGAGTCAATTACTCCCTCGGTGTTCCGGCCACCAGCTATGCACCTCAGAAGGAGGCAGCCTTTACAGGGCAGAACTCCCTCTGGTGTTATCTCACCCTCTACAACACAGTTCTCTTCGTGTCCTTTCTTAGGATGCTGCTGCACGTGGGGCAGGCGCAGCTCCGTAGCTTTCTATCCCACTAGGCCTCTGTCAGGATCCCACCCCTGACAGGGACCCTCTGTCTGCAGCTCAGATGTTCCTCCTTTTCCCCCTGTTTGCCTGATAGGAACTCACTGGGTCAAACCCAGGCAGCGTCTGACTAACTTCCTATCCAAACCACCAGTTTTACCCTTCGGTGAGGAGTGCCCTAATAGATAGGAGCGTAGCTCCCCCTGGTGGACTGGAGTGTGAAGTGTGGTGTATGGTTTGTGTTACATGGTAGGAAGATCTCCTTTATTACCATCAGACGTAACATCACTCCCCCTGGTTGAGGAATGACATTAATACAATTACCAGGACTCTGGGGCGCTGCACTTGCAAAACCTGGATGATAAGAAAACAAGACCGAACAAGAACTTATGCTTTCAAAGTGTGGTGCTGGTAAAAGATGTTATCAATACCATTGATAACAAGCAGATTAATTTTGGAACAAATAAAGCCAGACATGTCACCCAAAGCAAGGATCAACAAGCTACGACTTGCCTACTTTAGACACATTATACGAAGAGAACAATTGCTGAAGAAGGACATCAAAGTTGGAAGGATAGAAGGAACAAGACAAGGTGGAAGACCGGCATCTCAGTTGCTTCATACTATCAAGATAAAGGTGGAGAAGATCCTGGTGGACCTATCTAGGCTTGTACAAGATTGATCTTCCTACAGATCATTAATCCATGAAGTCACCATGGCTCTGGACCGAGTCAAAAGGTCGTTAAATAATAAAAAAAAATACCATGTGGAAGGCGCCTGAAAGACATAGTGTGTACATACCCCAAGAGGATTTTCCCAACAGACATTCCTTTTCATAAAGGAGTTCCACTTTTAGCACCCCTGATTTTGACAAGAAAAGCCAAGGTCCACCAGGCATCTCCTCTGTAGCAGCTGCTGCATTTAAAGTATACAACATGGCTGCCATGGATCTCAGTTATTAGGACCTATATTAGACGACTATTCATGGCAGAACCCCGTATAGGTGTACTGTAAATAAGGGATACCTCCCCAGCCCCCCCCATGGGCTTTTCAGACATTGCCCTAATCTCCAGATGATTGGCCCTTCTTTATATTCATATGTTCTCCCGTAAGCTCTAACATTGTCTGGAATTTGACAACCAGTAAGACGCTTGTAATTCTATTGTTGTTTTTGACTCGGTGTATGGTCCTCCGGGTGCAGCCATGAAACATTCACATTCCTCTTCACCTCGCATTGTGCTGGATTATTTTTGTCTGCATTTCCTATTTTGTAAAGTTGCATTTTCCTCTGGCTCCAAACTGCCTGGACTTCGTCCCGTGAGAAGGTCCATAGTGTCCGCGCTGAGAGGTATGAAAAAGGGCTTCCGATTGTTCTATTAATGACTGGTTCTCTTCACTTAGGCCACTTTGTTCATTTGCTATTATAATGCTCTAAAGTATTTCCCTAATGTTCCTGTCCTTGTTCTGGTTCCTTAAGTGCAGAGTTTAGTTTGATTGTTCAGGTGGATCCAAAGGATCCTGCAAGAAAAGGGCTGAGCATCAATTTTAGGTGGGACTGGGAAAAAAAAATATTGGATAGAGATTTACCAGTCACTTTTTAAAATTGTATTTTAGGAGTTTAAAAGGACACTTAAAACAAAAATTTTAAGTATCCATTGGTGTTCCCATCGTGGACATTTATGGCATAATGTAATGGCCAGTACAGCATAAATGTTTGATAGAAGTTAGTCCCAGTAGTGGGACCCTTGAGACCAGGGCTCCAGAGCACGATGTCTGGAATGCACATCGATCTCTATTTATTTCTATGGGAGCTCAGAAAAATATTGTGTGGTCCTGACCCCCAATTAGTAGATGTGGATCTTAATTGTGGCACCTGCATCTACTGGACATTTATGGCACTTTCATTGTTTGTCACCCGCCAGGGCTGTGGGGTTACTCAGTACCGAGTCCAGTGGTTCACAGGGGGATGTCACGGTGGGGACCCGGTCCGTAGCCCTGGGCACCCATGTAAAAGGGAAAGGTCTTCAAAGGGAATAAAGTTTGTTTGTAACGCCACCTGTTGTATTCGTTCAGGGTGACCAACGCTGCTTTAAGGGGTCCCCTGGGGTGATGTTATGGCAGCTAGATGGTATACCTTCCCACAGGTGAAGTAAATCCCCAGGACTTCCCAGTGTGTAGATGGTAGAATGGTGAGAGGTGCAGTAACGAACGAGGGCACAGGTTTGCAGTCTCTTTACCTCGTTTACTGAAGATTTCAGCATCCACAGTCCAGTGCACTGGATCACAGGGCAGGTAGGGTCCGGCCGGTTTGGAGGCAAGTCCAGAATCCCCTTATCCAGGTGGAAAATAGAAGCCTTCCTTTGCGCTGTAGTGGTGTAGTCCCTTACTGCTAGAAGCTTCACATAAGGTCCTCACAGATGTTATCTCTCTCTCTGTCCCCCGGATAGGATAGGGCATAACCCGTATGACTGGTGACTTGAGCCTGTTTATAGGGTGTCACGGATCCCTACTCCGTGGTCTCACTTATTCGTCAAGTGCCTGCTCTCACACGTGACTTGGGGTTGTGCCTGCAAGGGTTAATCTATCTCCCCTCTCTCAGTCCAGCATTCAACCTCTGTCCTATGCTGTAATGGGAGCATAAATCACACACCGACCCAGGCCACACACCCGCTCATGCGCGCTGCCACCACTCATCGAATACATGGGCGATGAGTCCCAGAAATAATAATACTAATAAAAATATGTCTATCACTCATAAGGCTCACACACCTCAAGGCTATGGATTATTTTAGAACATTCAAGGTTCAACTTGTTAAAATTTATACTTTAATAACAAAAGGGCCAGTGCTTACAATAAGAAAAGGTATAAAAATATGATAATAAGACATACAACTTATGCAAAACCGTATCAAAATAAACAGGAGAAAACTTACAGAAATTCATCCAACTGGTAGATTGGATCACAATTGGAACACAATTCTCTATCTGCAGCCTAAATTTATAACTTTGGTCTGAGGTCAGGTTTCTAGACCGGCCCCTCAGGCCAATATCCTAACTGCTGCCTGTTTGATTGGGCACGGCCGCTCTACTAATGAATATATATTATTTTCCTCTGGAGACACATGTGAGATGGTTCCCAGGAATTGCTAACCTCCAAGCAATTAACATCTCCCCTCCAAGCACTCAGAGGTGTCAAGTGTTCCTTTGTTCTTGGCCTTAGCCAGGCCTCCTGGTGAGATCTGGAGACAGAATTCATACTAGTTCCAAGGAAGTACCTGTTAACACCTAGGTGCGACTCGCCTTCAGGACAGATGTTACGTTATCACTAGTCACACATATAACCCTAGACCTATATATTATATATATATATATATATATATATATATATATATATATATATATATATATATATATATATATATATATATACACATATTTCACCACATAGGGTCTCTTAGATGACCCGGCTCTAAGGGGTGTCACCGTGCCTCCTGGGTGTTGGGTCGAACAGAGAACTTGAAGTTCAGCTGTCCTGCCGGTCTCTGATTTAAGGTGTGGAGGTCCTTACAACCTCGGTGTTCCGGCTACCAGATTCCTGCACCTCAGAAGGAGGCAGCCTGCTCGGGGCTGGTCTCCCTCTGGTATCCTCTCCTGTGCTTCCTCTCCTGCACGCTCACTGCAATCAATTCTACTTTTTTTTTAAATGTCTCTTTCCAGGAGCTGTAGCACTGTGGCCTACACAGCTCCGTAAACCCTCTGTCCTCCTCAGACTACTGTCTGGAACTCACTGACTCCTCCCTACAGACTACCAGTTATATCTATATGGGGAGTCACCTAGTAAGTAGCCTGGAGTGTGAATGTGTTGCATGTTTGTGGTACCTGGTTACAGTTATCCTTTCTTGCCTCCAAACGTAGCATCACTCTGCTCGTGAGGAAAGCGACATTACTGTGACGACTAGGACCCTGGGGCGTCACACTTATACCACAGATGCCCCACTTTGGACAAATCCCTTTTAAGTGGATCTGTCACCAGATTTCCCAATGCAATTTGCATTCATGAGTATACACTGTGTGTAGAATTATTAGGCAAGTTGTATTTTAGAGGATTATTTTTTATTATTGATCAACAACTATGTTCTCAATCAACCCAAAAGACTCATAAATATCAAAGCTTAATATTTTTGGAAGTTGGAGTGGGTTTTTTTTAGATTTGGCTATCTTAGGAGGATATCTGTTTGTGCAGGTAACTATTAGGCTGCCGTCACACTAGCAGTATTTGGTCAGTATTTTACATCAGTATTTGTAAGCCAAAACCAGGAGTGGGTGATAAATGCAGAAGTTGTGCATATGTTTCTATTATACTTTTTCCTCTATTTGTTCCACTCCTGGTTTTGGCTTACAAATAGAATTATTAGGCAACTTTAATAAAAACCAAATATATTCCCACCTCAATTGTTTGTTTATTTTCACCAGGTAAACCAATGTAACTGCACAAAATGTGGAAATAAACATTTCTGACATGCAAAAACAAACCCCCCCCCAATTAGTGACCAATATAGCCACCTTTCTTTATGATGACACTCAACAGCCTCCATCCATAGATTCTGTCAGTTGCTTGATCTGTTTAGGACCAACATTGCGTGCAGCAGCCACCACAGCCTCCCAGACACTGTTCCGAGAGGTGGACTGTTTTCCCTCCCTGTAGATCTCACATTTTATGAGGGACCACAGGTTCTCTATGGGGTTCAGATCAGGTGAACAAGGGAGCCATGTCATTATTTTTTCTTCTTTGAGACCTTTACTGGCCAGTCACGCTGTAGAGTAGTTGGAGGCATGTGATGGAGCATTGTCCTGCATGAAGATCATGTTTTTTTTTTAACGATACCGACTTCTTCCTGTACCACTGCTTGAAGAAGTTGTCTTCCAGAAACTGGCAGTAGGTCTGGGAGTTGAGCTTCACTCCATCCTCAACCCGAAAAGGTCCCACAAGTTCATCTTTGATGATACCAGCCCATACCAGTACCCTACCTCCACCTTGCTGGCGTCTGAGTCGGAGTGGAGCTCTCTGCCCTTTACTGATCCAGCCTCTGGCCCATCAAGAGTCACTCTAATGTCATCAGTCCATAAAACCTTTGAAAAGTCTGTCTTAAGATATTTCTTGGCCCAGTCTTGACATTTTATCTTATGTTTCTTGTTCCAAGGTGGTCGTTTTTCAGCCTTCCTTACCTTGGCCATGTCCCTCAATATTGCACACCTTGTGCCTTTTGTTACTCCAGTAACGCTGCAGCTCTGAAATATGGCAAAACTGGTGGCAAATAGCATCTTGGCAGCTTCACACTTGATTTTCCACAATTCATGGGCAGTTATTTTGCGCCTTTTTTGCCCAACACGCTTCTTGCGACCCTGTTGGCTATTTGACATGAAACTCTTGATTATTCGGTGATCACTCTTCAAAAGTTTGGCAATTTCAAGACTGCTGCATTCCTCTGTAAGACATCTCACAATTTTGGACTTTTCAGAGCCCGTCAAATCTGTTTTCTGACCCATTTTGCCAAAGGAAAGGAAGTTGCCTAATAATTAAGCACACCTTATATAGGGTTTTGATGTCATTAGGCAACACCCCTCCTCATTACAGAGATGCACATCACCTGATTTACTTAATTGGTAGTTGGCTCTCAAGCCTGAACAGCTTGGAGTAAGACAACATGTATAAAAAGTATCGTGATCAAAATACAACCTGCCTAATAATTCTGCACACAGTGTATAGATCTTAGACCTGGTGTAAAGTGGAAAAGCTCATGAGTCTGATGTATTTAGTCTCTGCCCCTACACAGCTTGACTGACAGCTGCAGCTTGTACTGAGCAGTGTGCGATGTCAGCAGCAGGAGGGAGGGGGGACACCGAGGGGCTGTCTTTCAGGGTAGGTGGCAAGAGGTTCTACAACAGGGAGGAGGATACCGATGAGCTGTCGATCAGGACAGGTTGGAAGGGAGGAGGAGCATGGAGGAAATGTCGATCAGGCTAGGTAGCCAGCAATAGTGGCAGAGAGGACGACACTGGGGAGCTGCTGATTGGGGTAGGTGGGTAGAGATTATACAACAGGGAGGAGTACACAGAAGAGTTGTAAATACGGACAGGTAGGCAGAAATTCAGCAGCAGGGAGGAAGGACATGGAGGAGCTATTTATCAGACTAGGTGCACAGAGATTCAGCAGCACCAGGGACGATGGGTAGCGAGGTGCTTTCAGACTAGGCCAGAAGAAATTCAGCAGCAAAATGCGGGACGCTGAGGAGCTGCCGATCAGGGTAGGTGGGCAGCAAAAGCTGCAGGGAGGTGGGACACTAAGGAGCTGCTAATCGTGGTAGGTGGGCAGAAGGGAGCAGGGACACTGAGGAGCTGCTGATAATGGTAGGTGGGAAGCAAGTGCAGCAGGGAGGAAGGACACTGAGGAGCTGCCAATCATGGTAGGTGGGAAGCAAGTGCAGCAGGGAGGAAGGACACTGAGGAGCTGCCAATCATGGTAGGTGGGAAGCAAGTGCAGCAGGGAGGAAGGATACTGAGGAGCTGCAAATCATGGTAGGTGGGAAGCAAGTGCAGCAGGGAGGAAGGACACTAAGGAGCTGCTGATCAGAGTAGGTGGGCAGCAAGAGCAGCAGGGAGGAAGGACACTGAGGAGCTGCTGATCAGGCTAGGTGGGCAGCAATGGCAGCAGGGAGGAGGGACACTGAGGAGCTGCTGATAATGGTAGGTTGGCACAGGGAGCAGTGACACTGAGGAGCTGCTGATCAGAGTAGGTAGGCAGCAAGAGCAGCAGGGAGGAAGGACACTGAGGAGCTGCTGATCAGGGTAGGTGAGAAGCAAGTGCAGAAGAGAGGAGGGACACAGAGGAGCTGCTGATAATGGTAGGTCGGCAGCAGGGAGCAGTAACACTGAGGAGCTTCTGATCAGAGTAGGTGGGCAGCAATGGCAGGAGGGAGGAAGGACACTGAGGAGCTGTCGATCAGGGTAGGTGGGCAGCGATGGCAACGGGGAGGAGGGACACTGAGGAGCTGCCAATCAGCGGTTCTGACATAGGTTATCAGAGTAAATACACCATTCTCATCAGGTCTAAGATCTATATAATGTTTGTAATTTGCATTGAGTAATTTAGCGATAGATTTGCTTTAAGGATTTTATTTTCCTGTCTCCAGCATTGTAGTATGAGTTCTACCTTGCAACAGTCGGTATCTATTATTTTACTTTTTTGGGGTCACGGCGCACCTCCTCTTTGTTTTAACTCTTTTCTTACTTTTTCTCTTTTATCACCCCAGGCTTTCACAGATGCTGTTGATCCCATCCAGGCAAAAAGAGCTGTTCCCAAAGTATGAAGCTTTGCAGCAGCAGGCCGAGTCTGATCTGCAGGATCTGATGTCGCTGAGCTTTGTCTTCCGGGGACCTCTACCGCAAACTATCGTCCTGGAACACGACTGTGAACGACTTTACAAGAGTTTGTGCCGAGGAACGCGGAACCTGCAGCTGCGAGATCCGGTCAGTATAAGAGCACACGGGGGCTGTCTGTTTCCAGAAACGGCGCCTCTCTTGCCTGTGGGCTGTGTCTGGTATTGCAGTTTAGTCCATTCCTTCACAATAAATGGGCGCGTACGTACTTATGTTAGAGAAACGTTCTGTTGTGGAGTGCGGGATTTGTTTTATTGGATAGAATTGCTCCATTTTGGAACGGACTAGGAGAACAGTTGAGGTTAGGTGGCGGCATTGTTGTTTTTCAGCTGACCAGCAGGTGTTGCTCTTTAGTCTGCATTGTTTCTTTGCAGACTGCCTTTGATTTCTAGGTTGGTGCACAGATTTGACTTTGTTGGCGTCCCATCCCAGAAGAGAATGGAGACTGCTGAAGTCCCTTCATGGCCTGATGGCTTCCAGCACCGCTATTTACTGTTTTTGTTTTGTTTTTCCCCAACATGCTCCCAGCCTGACTGAAAACTCAACATTTTTATCAATCCTCTATACCAGAGGTCCCCAACCTTTTTTGCACCAGGGACCGGCTTTAAGCAAGACCAGTTTTCCATGGCCCGGTGGGGGTGGGGCAGGGGCGGGGCTTTGGTCATATGGGGGTGGGGTTATGGAGGGATGGAGCTTAGTGCATACTTATCATATAATTATGACATTTATAATGAGAATGTGATTCAACTTACCATAGGTTCAGAATGAGTGGGAGCACCATGCTTGTTTCCCTGGTGCTCTGCACCATTATTGCCCCATAGCTGTGCCATACAGTGCTCTGCACCATTATTGCCCCATAGCTGTGCCATACAGTGCTCTGCACCATTATTGCCCCATAGCTGTGCCATATAGTGCTCTGCACCGTTCATTATTGCCCCATAGCTGTGCCATATAGTGCTCTGCACCATTATTGCCCCATAGCTGTGCCATATAGTGCTCTGCACCATTATTGCCCCATAGCTGTGCCATATAGTGCTCTGCACCATTATTGCCCCATAGCTGTGCCATATAGTGCTCTGCACCATTATTGCCCCATAGCTGTGCCATACAGTGCTCTGCACCGTTTATTATTGCCCCATAGCTGTGCCATACAGTGCTCTGCACCATTACTGCCCCATAGCTGTGCCATATAGTGCTCTGCACCATTACTGCCCCATAGCTGTGCCATATAGTGCTCTGCACCATTACTGCCCCATAGCTGTGCCATATAGTGCTCTGCACCATTACTGCCCCATAGCTGTGCCATACAGTGCTCTGCACCATTACTGCCCCATAGCTGTGCCATATAGTGCTCTGCACCATTACTGCCCCATAGCTGTGCCATATAGTGCTCTGCACCATTATTGCCCCATAGCTGTGCCATACAGTGCTCTGCACTGTTCATAATTGCCCCATAGCTGTGCCATATAGTGCTCTGCACCATTATTGCCCCATAGCTGTGCCATACAGTGCTCTGCACCATTACTGCCCCATAGCTGTGCCATATAGTGCTCTGCACCATTATTGCCCCATAGCTGTGCCATATAGTGCTCTGCACCATTATTGCCCCATAGCTGTGCCATACAGTGCTCTGCACCATTATTGCCCCATAGCTCTGCCATATAGTGCTCTGCACCGTTCATTATTGCCCCATAGCTGTGCTGCTGCTGCTGCAATAAAAATAATAAAACACATACTCACCTGTCTTGCTTGCAGCTCCTCGGCGCCATCTTCCCGGCGTCTCCCTGCACTGACTGATCAGGCAGAGGGCAGCGCGCACACTATATGCGTCATCGCGCCCTCTGCCTGCAGTCAGTGAGGAGAGAGAGACGCAGGGAAGATGGAGACAGCGCCCGGCGTGTGGAACGCGGACAGGTGAATATGACATACTTACCTGCTCCCGGCGTCCCGCTCCTTCCCCCTGCCTGTCTTCGGTGCCGCCGCAGCCTCTTTCTCTATCAGCGGTCACCGGCACCGCTTCATTAGAGAAATGAATAGGCGGCTCCGCCCCTATGGGAGGTGGAGCAGCCTATTCATTTCTCTAATGAGCGGTCCCACGTGACCGCTGAACAGGGGCGCCGCGGACCGGCTGAAAAACCCCAACGGCCCGGTCCCGGTCCGCGG
This sequence comes from Ranitomeya variabilis, assembly GCF_051348905.1. Taxonomy (NCBI): domain Eukaryota; kingdom Metazoa; phylum Chordata; class Amphibia; order Anura; family Dendrobatidae; genus Ranitomeya; species Ranitomeya variabilis. The sequence continues at coordinate 378,977,878 of NC_135233.1, read as the reverse complement.
ACCGGCGGTTGGGGACCTCTGCTCTATACCTCCCCTATCACTAATCCTAAAAAATGATGGCGCTCCTAGATATCAGGTTGTACAAGGAACTCTCAATTTCCCAGAATCCGCAATGTTACCCTCTTAATTCCCAGTACGGGTCAGATCTCCGATGAGCATATCCTAATAATAAAGCATCACTTAGAGACAGAAATGCCCCTTTAATGGCCAACATTGATCAATAATGGTTTACTCTCCATTAAAGAAATAGTTAACAAAAATTACACCTAATTTATGAGAGAAAAAAAAAAGAACCCCAATTAAAGGAAATCTATAAGCAAGACTTGCTACTTAATCGGAGGGCAGCATGATGCAGAGGCTGAGGCCCCCGATTCTGGCGATGTATCACTTACTAGGCTGTGTGGTGTTGTTGATTCAATGTTTTATCAGCAAGAGATTATCACTACATGACTAGAGGTCCGGAGCCTCCAGGTCCAACCACCCCCCAACACTGATTGGCAGCTTTCTGCCTATGCACACAGGAGGTGCCAATCAGTGATGTGGGCGGGGCTATACAGATCTCCGCATTCAGAGCTCTCCTAGATCTGCAGCAGAGGAAACATTGATGGGATACAGCAAGCAGCTCAGTAAGGAACACATCCCTGGAATCGGGGTCTCTGCCCCTACATCATGCAGCTTTCAGATTACATAGTGAAAACCTGATAACAGATTCACTTTAATATAGTGCATTAAATGTTGTCTCTTTAGATTATCATTTTTTCCACCATGAGAAATGAGAAGCCATATTTTGTCACCACTGGTTTGGATCTTGTTTTTTCAAAGACAAATGTTGCAAACTTCAAGATGTAAAGTGAATAATAAGTGTGCTCCGTTGATGTCACCATTGCCGAGGGGTCATGACTCTCATAGCTTCTGTTGTGTGCATTCTTCGGCTGTGTTCACACATTGCTTATTTTTGGTGTGATTTATTTATTATTATTATTTATTTTTTATGCTTGGATTTCTAAACTGAAATCTGCATCATTTCTGCATCTAAAATCCGTTTTCATCACCTATTCATGTGTGTCAAACTAAAAAATACAACAAAATGATACCAAGCCAGCAGTTTAACCCGCGGATCAAGGACATGAGGGTGTAAAATCCCCATAATAAAGTGCATTTCCATAACAGAAACTAACATTCTGCAGATATAAAAAATAAAACCACAGCAAAAGCCAATTCATGAGAGGAAGTCGCCACTTTTCTGGTATTGTGAAATACTACGGATTTTACCTGTAGAAAATCTGCACCAAATAGGCAAGGTGAGAAATGAGCCCTGAAGTATTTCCTCTCCTCCTTTTCCTCCTTAGACGCTCACGCTCGCCTTCGAGTCCCTTACGTCCATCGTCTCCCAGTTTAACCAGTGGTTTCTGGACTTTTTCCGTGAATTGGAGCATAAGAAGCAGGCCATTCAGACCTCGTACCTGAAGCAAGGGCGGCAGCTCTACGTCCTCTTTTACCAGGACCCGGCTCTTCTGGCCAAAATTGTGCAGGATCTTGAGCAGCGAGTCACAGACCTTCACTGAGCCCTGTCCCACACTACACCCCTACATTTTGTACTAAATTAATAAAACCAGCATTTATATAAAAGGCTCCATCAAGTACTTTTCTATTTTAATGTTTTTTGGGTTTTTTTTAAATCCCAGTGGAGTTACTATTCTGTTCACCTTTTTTCTTTTTTTTTTCTTTTTGCACACAGGGTTAAAAAAAATTGTCTCCCTTAATTTTCAAATTTCCAAATATTCTCTCGGCTCTTGGTTGCCATTTGGATTTCACTACAGCTGGCTGTACATGCTGAATTTGGCAATATTGGTTTCAGTCTAATGTGAATTGGATGTTAGGCTGAAGTTGGAGGAACAGGGAACAGAACTGGACATGATGAATTTTAATATGCCCAATGCTGTTCTCTATGAAGATAGACCACCATCAGAGATGTCTGCCTCCAATCTACCCAATTGGAGCACATGGAGGCATGGCTGAGCTGTATTTGTATGGGGAGTAGTGATCAAGGAGTATGCCAGTGAAAGATTTATATTTTTGTTGTATCTGAAGTCATAGTGCTGCAGTTAAAGAGCAACTCTGGGAATAGATGGTTGCCTGGGAACATGTGCAATGGGAAGCTCTGCTGTTGTGACTTGGAGATAGTACTGTCATACTATTGCCCGGTCTCAGGAGCAACTCCGCATTCAAATACACAGGGTGGTCAGCAGTGTGAGCAGCCTCTTCTTACCTCCAGTGCCCCTGATATCTCCTGTATGAGATCAGATAGACAGGGTGGACAGCAGTGTGAGCAGCCTCTTCTTACCCCAGCACCCCTGGTATCTCCAGTATTAGATCAGTCAGACATGGTGGACAGCAGTGTGAGCAGCCTCTTCTTACCTCAGCACCCCTGATATCTCCAGTATTAGATAGACAGGGTGGACAGCAGTGTGAGTGGCCTCTTCTTACCTCAGCACCCTTGGTATTTCCAGTATGAGAGCAGATAGACAGGGTGGACAGCAGTGTGAGCAGCCTCTTCTTACCCCAGCACCCCTGGTATCTCCAGTATTAGATCAGATAGACAGGGTGGACAGCAGTATGAGCAGCCTCTTCTTACCTCAGTACACTGGTATCTCCAGTATCAGATAGACAGGGTGGACAGCAGTGTGAGCAGCCTCTTCTTACCCCAGCACCCCTGGTATCTCCAGTATTAGATCAGATAGATAGGGTGGACAGCAGTATGAGCAGCCTCTTCTTACCTCTGCACCCTTGGTATTTCCAGTATGAGAGCAGATAGACATGGTGGAGAGCAGTGTGAGCAGCCTCTTCTTACCTCAGCACTCATGGTATCTCCAGTGTTAGATTAGAATTTCCCCTTGGAGCTCATCTTGCCGCACATGAAGGTGGTGGTGGTGGAGAGGTTTCTTCGTAGTGCACATGATCACAGGCACCAGTATTAAGATGAAGAACAAGTTTTTGTCAGTGTAACAAGATGTCAGCCATCTTGCGGAATGCAATGATTTTGAGTGAATGGCCTCCATGTAAAGCATGTAGTACCCAAAGGGACAAAGTTTCCTCAGAATGACATGGCTGTGGTTGAGCAGTAAAGCAAAAACCTTTTTTCGGTAGTCCAGGAAAGCAGGTGGCAACCACAGGAGGTGCAGTAATGGCCCCCATGTTGGATTTTCTAGTAATGGATTTGGATGAATGAACTATCAACTGTGGATTTTACCTCAGATCTGCTTGTACGTACGTCACAAAATAAACCCTTTGGAGGTCTGACACCTCCGACAGTGTAAGATATGGCAGGTTGTAAACATCATGTAGAAAAGTGAATTACGGGAGGTGATCCCCGGATGAAGCGCTCATTTGGCAATGTCGTAGAAGCGATACTTCTACCCTTCGGTACTAGAGCTAAGAGCTTCCTATGTTTCCCCTCATAGATGCACACTAATATTTCCCGAGCACCCCACCCCCTCCTGCCGCTCGGTTCTCAGGCTCTCCCTATTGTCTGCAGTCAGGAAGTTACAGGGTGCAGTTTGTCCTATAATGATATAGATGGGGGGGCACTTTCCTGCGTCTGACCTCACTCATTCTCTTATTGTGTGGGGAAGGAGTTGTGTGGAGCGGGGAGACTTTTTGGGATGCCCACAAGCTGGTGAGGACCTTCCTGCCCTGGGAAATATGTCCAGCTGTGATGGGCAGCCTTTGGATGTTCTTGACTTGGTCTTCGCTGACGATCTGTAAAGGTAAGCCATGGCCAGTATCCGGCCGAAAATGTGTCAGAACTAGTAGTCGCCCCATCACTGAGGATGACCACTTGTATGGGCCTCATTTAGGACAAATGGGATAGGGGGCTGTAATGGCAGAATGGAGGCTTGTCGGAGACGGTCAGGACAAGAATAGCAGAAGGTGAATGTGGGCGGGAGGAGATGGACAATAAGTGTTGAGAACTGGGCAGGTAGGACCAGGAATGAGCGATTATTCAAATTCCAGGTCTATAGTTAGTGGTCACCCGGAGGTGCAGACATCAGCACAGGACCACCTCCGAGGGCGTCTCATTATTATGTAAGACCATGTAATTATTACTTTGATGCTGTAGATATCTGCACAGTACCACTTCTCACATTCTCTATGGTAGCTATTGGTGGTTTTGTTTTTTGTTTTTTAGTCTGTACCTGATATCTGTCCAGTGCACTGCCTGCATCACTGCACCATACTACGCCAATTCTTTGCACCTGATTTCTGGTAGCTGTCCAATGCACCACCTGTTATTTTACATTACTACCTCTCCTATTCTGCACTTGGTGCCTGGAGTCTGCCTCACTGCACAATACAACTTGTCTTTTAGGGTACTGTCACACAGTGCCATATTGATCGCTACGACGGTACGATCCGTGACGTTCTAGCGATATCGTTACGATATCGCAGTGTCTGACACGCAGCAGCGATCAGGGATCCTGCTGAGAATCGTACGTCGTAGCAGATCGTTTGGAACTTTCTTTCGTCGCTGGATCTCCCGCTGTCATCGCTGGATCGTTGTGTGTGACAGCGATCCAGCGATGTGTTCGCTTGTAACCAGGGTAAACATCGGGTAACTAAGCGCAGGGCCGCGCTTAGTAACCCGATGTTTACCCTGGTTACCAGCGTAAAACGTAAAAAAAACCAAACAGTACATACTTACATTCCGGTGTCTGTCCTCCGGCGTCTCAGCTTCTCTGCAGTGTGAGCGCCGGCCAGCCGGAAAGCGAGCACAGCGGTGACGTCTGACGTCACCGCTCTGCTTTCCGGCTATGGTGTTTACACAGTGCAGAGAAGCAGAACGCCGGGGACAGACACCGGAATGTGAGTATGTACTGTTTGTTTTTTTTTACGTTTACGCTGGTAACCAGGGTAAACATCGGGTTACTAAGCGCGGCCCTGCGCTTAGTAACCCGATGTTTACCCTGGTTACCCGTGGACTTCGGCATCGCTCCAGCGCCGTGATTGCAAAGTGTGACCGCAGTCTACGACGCTGGAGCGATAATCATACGATCGCTGCGACGTCACGGATCGTGCCGTTGTAGCGATGAAAATGGCACTGTGTGACGGTACCCTTACTCTACATCAAATATTTAGTATCTGTCGTTGCACAATACCTTTATTATTGGTATCTGTGTCACTTCTACTATACACCTGATATCACTTCGCAGGACTCCTTCTACTGTACACCCGATATCACTGTACAGGACTCCTTCTACTATACACCCGATATCACCCCGCAGGACTCCTTCTACTATACACCCGATATCACCCCACAGGACTCCTTCTACTATACACCCGATATCACTGTGCAGGACTCCTTCTGCTATACACCCGATATCACCCCGCAGGACTCCTTCTACTATACACCCGATATCACCCCACAGGACTCCTTCTACTATACACCCGATATCACCCCACAGGACTCCTTCTACTATACACCCGATATCACCCCACAGGACTCCTTCTACTATACACCCGATATCACCCCACAGGACTCCTTCTACTATACACCCGATATCACTGTGCAGGACTCCTTCTGCTATACACCCGATATCACCCCGCAGGACTCCTTCTACTATACACCCGATATCACCCCACAGGACTCCTTCTACTATACACCCGATATCACCCCACAGGACTCCTTCTACTATACACCCGATATCACTGTGCAGGACTCCTTCTGCTATACACCCGATATCACCCCACAGGACTCCTTCTACTATACACCCGATATCACCCCGCAGGACTCCTTCTACTATACACCCGATATCACCCCGCAGGACTCCTTCTACTATACACCCGATATCACCCCGCAGGACTCCTTCTACTATACACCCGATATCACCCCGCAGGACTCCTTCTACTATACACCCGATATCACCCCGCAGGACTCCTTCTACTATACACCCGATATCACCCCGCAGGACTCCTTCTACTATACACCCGATATCACCCCGCAGGACTCCTTCTACTATACACCCGATATCACCCCGCAGGACTCCTTCTACTATACACCCGATATCACCCCGCAGGACTCCTTCTACTATACACCCGATATCACCCCGCAGGACTCCTTCTACTATACACCCGATATCACCCCGCAGGACTCCTTCTACTATACACCCGATATCACCCCGCAGGACTCCTTCTACTATACACCCGATATCACCCCGCAGGACTCCTTCTACTATACACCCGATATCACCCCGCAGGACTCCTTCTACTATACACCCGATATCACCCCGCAGGACTCCTTCTACTATACACCCGATATCACCCCGCAGGACTCCTTCTACTATACACCCGATATCACCCCGCAGGACTCCTTCTACTATACACCCGATATCACCCCGCAGGACTCCTTCTACTAAACACCTGATATCACCGTGCAGGACTCCTTCTACTTTTTTACCCGACATCACCCCGCAGGACTCCTTCTACTATACACCCGATATCCCTGTACAGGACTCCTACTTTTTTACCCGATATCACCCCGCAGGACTCCTTCTACTATACACCCGATATCCCTGTACAGGACTCCTACTTTTTTACCCGACATCACCCCGCAGGGCTCCTTCCGCCATATCTCTTGGTTTGTGCACCGCCGCACTATGTGTTGTGGTCTCACAGATCTCGTGGCAGATATTAAGTTTTGGACAGATGTGTTTTGTGTACAGAGGAATGGATAGGACAGGATGCAGCTGCAGAACATCGTGTCTGTCCAGAAATATCACAGGGCAGATTGGTAATAAATCAATTGGAAGAGACGATGGGAGGAAATCATCACACAGAAGGTGCCGAGAGGCGAGAACATAAACACAGACTTTCCAAGAAAATGCAGAGATCTGTCACCTGAAAACTACAAATGCTTCCCTTTTATATAATTAGGTGTTAGGGGCCATCACCCAGCTTTACCAGAGTCCTGAGTGGCTCATCTGCTTGGTGACTGAGCTAAATGATGCATTGATATGTCATGTCACAGACTGTGTACAGTATATTGCTCCAGATACCTGTGCGCTCCGCAGTATATTGCTCCGCATACCTGTACGCTCTGCAGTATATTGCTCCCGATACCTCTACTCTCTGCAGTATATTGCTCCCGATACCTCTACGCTCTGCAGTATATTGCTCCAGATACCTCTACGCTCTGCAGTATATTGCTCCCGATACCTCTACGCTCTGCAGTATATTGCTCCCGATACCTCTACGCTCTGCAGTATATTGCTCCCGATACCTCTACGCTCTGCAGTATATTGCTCCAGTTACCTGTACGCTCTGCATTATATTGCTCCGCATACCTGTACGCTCTGCAGTATATTGCTCCAGATACCTCTAGTTGCTCCAGATACCTCTACGCTCTGCAGTATATTGCTCCCGATACCTCTACGCTCTGCAGTATATTGCTCCCGATACCTCTACGCTCTGCAGTATATTGCTCCTGATACCTCTACGCTCTGCAGTATATTGCTCCCGATACCTCTACGCTCTGCAGTATATTGCTCCCGATACCTCTACGCTCTGCAGTATATTGCTCCCGATACCTCTACGCTCTGCAGTATATTGCTCCCGATACCTCTACGCTCTGCAGTATATTGCTCCCGATACCTCTACGCTCTGCAGTATATTGCTCCCGATACCTCTACGCTCTGCAGTATATTGCTCCCGATACCTCTACGCTCTGCAGTATATTGCTCCCGATACCTCTACGCTCTGCAGTATATTGCTCCCGATACCTCTACGCTCTGCAGTATATTGCTCCCGATACCTCTACGCTCTGCAGTATATTGCTCCCGATACCTCTACGCTCTGCAGTATATTGCTCCCGATACCTCTACGCTCTGCAGTATATTGCTCCCGATACCTCTACGCTCTGCAGTATATTGCTCCCGATACCTCTACGCTCTGCAGTATATTGCTCCAGTTACCTGTACGCCCTGCAGTATATTGCTCCAGATACCTGTACGCTCTGCAGTATATTGCTCCAGTTACCTGTACGCTCTGCAGTATATTGCTCCAGATACCTGTACGCCCTGCAGTATATTGCTCCAGATACCTGTACGCCCTGCAGTATATTGCTCCAGATACCTGTGCGCTCTGCAGTATATTGCTTCAGATATCTGTACGCTCTGCAGTATATTGTTCCAGATACCTGGACGCAATATATTTATCATGACTCTCTGGGGCATCCTCTCTATCCCTAACAGTAGGGGGCACCCTAGCTCGGCCTGTTCGGGTTACTTCTGAGGATAAAGATGCTGGGGCTACATACCTTGCCTTAGGTCCGTCCTCTGTCTGTACGTTTCCCCTGCCCAGCGGAGAGGGGAGAAGTAGTGTACCGTAATACACCAACCATAGGAATAACGTAACATGAACAAGGGAAACGGATAATACCAGACATACAAATATACTCAAATATAACAGAGGAATGCACCAACTACTATCCTCCCAGACATGCAGCATAAGCTAGCTCTGACGATGTGTGTCAGTCAGGACCCAGATGATATATGGGATAGGAGTGGCTAACTGTGCACAGCTGAGAGGCCTAGCTCTTAACAGAACAAATGAATCCCTGCACTGCTAAAACAAATTTACACCCTTTAAAAAGAGGTGAAGTTCTTCAACTCAGAGGACAACCACACCAAGTCACCGCCTCACACGTCCGGACCCACCAAGCGTCTCAGATCAGCCACACTCTTATATTTAGACCCCATCTTCAAATTATCGGTATCCCCTTGCCACATGAACATAATAGATGATGACAACCGTTCTTCTTCAGGTCATCCAGAAGAACGATTCTTATTAAATGAGCTGATCTGAGGATGAAACCCAAACACCCCAAAGAACGGGGACTTGCCAGTAGACTCATGACAACGATCATTTACTGCAAATTCAGCTAGACGTAAGAAGGTAACCCAGTCCTCCCAATTCTCAGACACAAAACATCTATGATAAGTCTCAAGAATCTGGTTAACCCCCTTCAGTTTGCCCATTAGACTGCAAGTGAAATTCTGGAGATAACGACAGATGGATCCCCAAACGGGTGCGAAATGCCCTCCAAAACTTGGAAATAAACTGCACCCGAGAGCCAGAAACAATTTTAAAATTTCCCTGCTGAAAATTTGCGCCAAGATCTTGGTGTTAGGTAAAGCAGGCATGGGGCCCGCATCGGGCCCCGTCTCTTCTGGTCATCGGGCCCCAGTAGCAGGATTCTGCCGGTGCAGAAACAGAAACTGAACCTGCGTCCGAGACGCAGGTTCAGTTAAAGTCTATTGCCGTGCGGAGGCTGTCAGCTGACGTCAACGCACACATCGCCGGCGTATGACGTCATTTTCATTCACCGGTGAGTTCACGCTGGAACTGCGTGGAGGGAACTTCGCCACAGGAGCACGACAAGGTAAGAAGAATGTTGTGGGGTTTTTTTTTTTTTTTTTTTTTTTTTTTTTATTGAAAGCAGCAGGGGGGCGGGATGGGAGACACAGGGGGGAAGAATAGAGATAGAGGGGGCAAGAATGGAGACACGGGGCAGGATGGGAGACACAGGGAGAAGAAAGGGAGACACGGGGCAAGAATGGGAGACACAGGGAGAAGAATGGGAGACACGGGGCAAGAATGGAGACATGGGGAAGGATGGGAGACACTGGGCAGGATGGGAGACATGGGGAAGAATAGAAACACAAGGGGCAAGAATGGAGACACGTGGCAGGATGGGAGACACGGGGAAGGATGGGAGACACGGGGAAGGATGGGAGACACGGGGAAGGATGGGAGACACAAGGGGCAACAATGGAGACACAGGGCAGGATGGGAGACACTGGGAAGAATGGGAGACGGAGAAGAATGGGAGACACGGGGCAAGAATGGAGACACATGGCAAGAGGAGACACATGGCAAGAATGGAGACACGGGGAAGAATGGAAACACGGGGAAGAATGGAGACACAGGGGGAAGAATAGAGACACGAGGCAAGAATGAGACATGGGGCAAGAATGGAGACACATGGAGCAGTATGGGAGACACGGGGGGCAAGAATGGAGACACATGGGGCAGAATGAGAGACATGGGGGCAAGAATGGAAACACATGAGACAGGATGGGAGACATAGGGGGCAAGAATAAGGACATGTAGGGCAGGATGGGAGACACGGGGGGCAAGAATAGAGACACGGGGGGCAAGAATAGAGACATGGGGCAAGAATGAAGACAGATGGGGCAGGATGAGAGACACAGGGGGGCAAGAATGGAGCAGTGTGGGAGACAGGAGGCAGGATGGGAGACACAAGGGGCAGGATGGGAATCATGGGGAAGAATGGAGACACGGGGAGGATGGAGACACAGGGGGCAAGAATGAGGACACAGGGAGCAGGATGGGAGACACGGGGGCAAGAATGGAGACACGGGCCAGGATGGAGGCACAGGAGGCAAGAATGGAGACAAAGGGGGCAGGATGGGAGACACAGGGCAGGATGGGAGACACGGGGAACAATGGAGACACAGGAGGGCGAATAGAGACACAGGGAAGCATTAAGACATGGGGAGAATGGAGACACGGGGCAGGATGGGAGACACAGTGGGAAGAATAGAGACACGGGGCAGGATGGGAGACACAGGGGGAAGAATGGAGACACGGGGCAGGATGGGGAGACACAGGGGGCAAGATAGAGACACTAGGTCAGGATGGGAGACAGGAGGCAGTATGGGAGACACAAGGGGCAGGATGGGAGACACGGGGAAGAATGGAGACACAGGGAGCAGGATGGAAGACACGGGAAAGAATGGAGACACGGGGCAAGAATGGAGACACAGAGGGCAGGATGGAGACACGGGGCAAGAATGAAGACAGAGGGCAAAAATGGAGACACAGGAAGCAGGATGGGAGACACGGGGCAAGAATGGAGCTAGATGGGACAGGATTATGAGGAAGGATGGAGACAGATGGGGCAGGATCATGGGGCACTATATACAGAGCTCCTGTGTATAATTTCATTGATCACTGTATAGCCTGTACAATATATACAGCGCTTGTGTGTATGATGTCACTGTTGATCACTGTGTTACCTGTACACTGTACACTATATACAGAGCTCCTGTGTATAGTGTCACCGGTAATCACTGTATTACCTGTACACAGACACTGCATACTTAGTATAGATCTCCTGTGTATAATGGCACTTATGGTGATATTAGTCTTTTTTTTTTATTAATGATCAGTATTGTAGTATTCAGTCACTATGTGGTGGAAATATATTGTCTGGCCATTGTGTGGCGGTATTTGTTCCTTGTTTGTGCTGTTATTTGGTCTCTATGTGGTGGTAATATGTGGTCTGGACATGGTGTGGTGGTATTTGTTCCTTGTATGTGATATTATTTGGTCACTGTTGTGGTAATATGTGGTCTGGACATGGTGTGACTGTATTTGTTCCTTGTATGTGGTATTATAGGTCACTATGTGGTGGCAGTGTCGGACTGAGGTGTCTAGGGCCTACCAGTGGAACTGGCTCCAGGGGCCCACTCTAAAGGTACCGTCACACTAAACGACGCTGCAGCGATATAGACAACGATCCTGTGACGTAGCGGTGACTCACTTATCGTTCTCACAGGTCGTTAGCTCCATTTTTAACATTGCTGACATCGTTGCTTTTGCTGTCAAACACGACGATACACGTCGATCTGATGACCAAATATAGTTCTGGACTTTCAGCAACGACCAGCGATATCACAGCAGGATCCAGATCGCTGCTGCGTGTCAAACACAATGATATCGTTATCCAGGATGCTGCAACGTCACGGATCGTTGTCGTTCTCGTTGCAAAGTCGTTTAGTGTGAAGGTACCTTTAATTTCAATACCCAGGCTAGGTTCACCTTTGTGTTGTAGTATGTGTTAGGAGGCTCAGTAGTAAGTTTCATCGTATTCACTAGTACAGGTACAACATGCTGCACATTTTTTTTCTGCTAAAAAAATGGACACTAACGGAAACAACAAAGACCTGATTACTGTATTTAATTGGTTCTCTCCATCGCCATTTTTGTCTATTTTTGATAGATCCATTTCTTTAACGCTATGGTCACACTATGGCTATGTGCACATGTTGCAGATTTGCCTCTGGATTTTTCTGTGTGGATTCTGCATCTCTTGGCAGAAAACGCAGGTCAAAATCTGCGCGTTTTTTTGCTTGCGGATTTTATGCGTTTTTAGCCCTGCGCATTTCTATAATGGAATGGGTGCAGAAATGCACAAAGAATTGACGTGGTCCTTTTTTTAATCCCCTGCGGATTCCGTGCGGACTTTTCTGCACCATTAGCACAGCACTTTTATTTTCCCATTGATTTACATTGTAATGTAAATCACTTGCGGTTCTACAGCGGTTCTGCACGGAAAAAACGCTGTGGATCTGCAGGAAATCCGCAACGTGTGCACACAGCCTATCAGTATTTTACATCAGTTTCTGCAGCAAACCCTGAGTGCTTGGCAGGTTCCACTGCATTTTTGGTGCGTTTTTTCATGCATTTTTTTCCATTCAATTCAATGGGTGAAAAACACTAAAAAACGCTGAAAAAAGTAACATGCTCTAGATCCAAAAACCATACAAAGCACAAAATGCTGATAAAAAATAAACCAATGTATGTGCATGAGATCTCTGAAATTTCATAGGCTTTGGTGGTACTGTAAAACGCAGGTGAAAATTAGTATAAAAAACGTATTAAAACACAGCAAAAACGCCCAGTGTGAACTTAGCCTTAGGCCGGGGTCACACTTCTGAGTGCAAAGCAAGAGACTCGCACAAGTCTCTCGCCTCAATACCGGCACTGTATTTCTATGCAGCCGCACACTCCGATCCCGAATGCCGGCGGCAGTGCCAGGTATTGAGGTGAGAGACTCGTGTGAGTCTCTCGCATTGCACTTGCAAATACGACCCCGGCCTTTTAGGGTAGGTGTCCACGTTCAGGATGGCCGGCACTTTGGACGGAGCGGAAAACCCGCTCCGCCCAAAGCTCCACCCCTTCTGAAGACGCGATGATGCTGGATGTGTTCATTGCACACATCCGGCATCATCGCACCCCGCACATAGGGCCCTGTGATTTACCTTGCAGCGGCGCCGCAAGGTAAACGGACATGCTGCAATCTAAAAAGACGCGCAGCATGTCTGGAATCGCAGGACCGCCGGGTGCGTGTTACCACGCATAGTGGAGACGGGATTTCAGTAAATCCCCTCCACTATGCTGTAACATCTGGACGCTGCGGGTTTGATGCTGCGGCTTTACGCAGCGTCAAACACGCAGCGTTTCCTCAACGTGGAAACATACCCTAACTTTCCCTCTGACTGTTCCTCTCCTGGTTTTGGCTTACAAATACTGAGGTAGAATACTGCCCAAATACTCATTGCATGATCGCAGCCTTAGTTTAAACCTTTAGCAACCGCCGATACTCATTAAGCTAAGTGTACTTATTTCCTCATCGCCGTTTTAAAATGGCAATCAGGAATAAGGCTGTAGCGCCCCCCAGAGTCGGAAAATCTCCAGGGTCTTGGCTACCAGGGGTACCCGAGACCCTGGAGAACATGATCAGGGCCGAATTTTCTGCTGTCCGATCATGTGATTGCTGTTATCGCCCCCCAAGATCTGCCAGCCGGTACCCAGCAACAATAGGAAATTTTTCCTATTCTTTCCTTTTGATCACTGTTATAGAGCACCCAATGCAAACTGGAGAGATGGCATTTTTTTTACTGTTAGATTTTTGTGATAAATGACATTATAAATATATTCATTGTTCATTCTGCATATAAAAATGCCAGGTATGTTTTTAAAAGGTACATGTGTTTTGTTGTGGCGCTTCTTAATGTCTGACTATAAACTAAAAATGTCACATGTATGCACACAGTCACTTATTGACATAAATGCATTGCAGACATACACATTGTACATCTCTAGATAGTGTACATATGATTTGTGTACACACCTTATACACACACAGAAATAAAATAGGATTTCGGGCAGCAAGTGCCATGAAGAAGATGGGGGCCCCCTGTCACTATCACAGGTGGCAGTGGGGGAAGGTAAAGTGATATCAACTACTAGAAGGCAGAAAGGGTAGAGGGGGCAGAAAGAGTGCAGCTGTGAGGGGCAAACGGAAAAAAAAAAACAGCTTTTGTTGGTGTGGAGGACAGAACAAGGTCAGGATAGAGACATAAACAGGAAGCTCCAGTACTCACTTCAGGTCAATCACTGTGTTCCTCTGGAGCCTCCCCTCCCCCTCCTGTCTGTGCCGACGACAGAGCTCAGAGCCTGGCTTGGAGCAGTGCAGGAGCCGCAGACGCCTCTTCACTGCCATTAGCACTTTCATCACTGCTAGCTTCAGCGCCTGCACAGCTCTCCTGGCCGCTAGTTGCAGCAGCCTGACCCGGTCCATGCTGTTGGGCGGGGCTTACTGCTGTCAGGCTCCAGGAGCAGCGTCTGAGTGCAGGTCAGGTAAATGGCTGTGCTGAGCCTCCCTCCTCGCATCCTAGCCAGAGACTCCGGGAGGGAAGAGATCCAGCCCCAGCCGCACACTGCTCTTTCTCTATGCTGCAGTCTGAGGCAGTGATCCCCACCATTATAGCAGGCATATGCAGGAGCACAGCTTTTCTCTCCCCTTCTGATGGGCGGGGAGAGGCGGAGCTTAAATCGAGCATGCAGCACTGCTCAGAAGAGAGAGTCTGTCGGAGGCAGGGGAGCTCTGGGGGAGGGGCCCACCGGGGGATCCACCGATTCCCCGGTGGGCCAGTCCGAGCCTGTGTGGTGGTAATATGGTGTCTGGTCATGATGCGGTGGTATTTGTCCCTTGTATGTGATATTATTGGTCATTTTAAAAATTGAAAAATAAAATATACCAAAATTGTATTGGATATTTTAACAAATGATTACTAGGATAGAGTAGAGTAGTGCTCGGCCAAAAGAGTCTACCTTGTGGTGGTGGCGGCTTAAAAAATCTTTTGGCCAAAACAAAAGCTGCCGGCTATATGTGTGATCTGGTGATGGGAACTGTTAATGTGTGATTGGTGAGAAGTGGAGTTTTTCCAAGAGAGAGCAGTGGGGCTGTGGACAGTTTGAGGGGTGGAGTCGGGGTGGAGTCTGGGCGGAGTCTCAAGGGAGCCCCGAAAATTTTGCCAGTATGGAGCCCCGAAATTCCTAGTGGCAGCCCTGCGTCTTAGAATGCGCACAGTGCAAGTTACAAAAAAAGCAGTAAAGTCGCACCCTATAATTATATAGTCTCTATGGACATCAGGGCGCACGTCCTCACCAGGGGGTCCATCCCAGATAGAACATCCAAATCCAGACTGAAGAAAAGGACAGCGCCACACCGGATAGTGAAAAGCAGCTCACATATTTATTCTGCCTCCTGCGGCAACGTTTCGGTCCGAAGACCTTTGTCAAGCCCAGTACACAGCATTTCAACCACCATTATATATCCATAAGCCCTCCTCTTTAATTAACCATCTACCAATAGAAATACAATAGAAAAACATACATAACACAGTTCACATGTACACATAAAAAACAATTGTACATGAGTAGTAATCATTGCACCACCCCCTCTAACATAGAACAACTAACCTTGATCCCTCTTTTGCATACCTCTTATTACCAAAACATAGAGATGAAATCCCAGTACATAGAATGTAAACAAACCGTGTCCCACCTATCGGAGCAATGCTTTGGCAGTTACCATAGTACCCAGATACTCCCACAGGCGTGTTCATGAAGGATATCATCCAATCATATCACCAGGTTACAGGTCATGTGACCGCATCATCCCCATGTGATATGTATCACACTGCACAGGTCCCGCAAAGACCTCCCCAGTCCGAATAATAATCCCAACTGCGGAGGAGTTGGGACGCTCATTGCAATCTATGACTAATGGAAAGGCGCCTGGTGTAGATGGATTTCCTGCCGAAATTTATAAAAACTTGGGGGAAGTGTTGATCCCTAGATTGAAGGCGGCCCTGGAGGAGGCTAGGGATAGGGGAAGTTTACCGGCATCTATGCGAGAGCCCATAATAGTGGTGATTCCTAAGGAGGGGAAGGACTTCACACTGCCGGATTCATACCGGCCAATTTCCTTGCTCACCATAGATGTTAAACTCCTGGCTAAGGTATTGGCGATGAGGTTGACAAGTGTCATTTCCGGCTTGGTGCATTCAGACCAGTCTGGCTTTATGCCCGATAGGTCCACTGCGATTAATATACGGAGGCTATTTATGAATTTGCAGCTCAGATCCGATAACTGTGGCCAGAGAGTTATTGCATCTTTAGACGCCCACAAGGCGTTTGATAGCGTGGAGTGGGGGTATCTTTGGCAGGTGTTGCGGAATATGGGGTTTGGACCGCAGTTCATATCTTGGATTCGGCTGATGTACTCTATGCCGATGGCCAGGGTCAGGGTGAACGGGGAGTTATCACGGACCATACAACTAACTAGAGGGACTAGGCAGGGGTGTCAACTCTCTCCTCTTTTGTTTGCTCTGGCTGTGGAGCCACTGGCTGCTAAACTTCGACGGTCTGATGAGATGACTGTGTTTAAATATAGGAGGATTGAAGAAAGGGTGGCATTGTATGCAGATGACATTCTTTTGTTTTTGGCTGACCCGGGTGCGTCCTTGGAGGGAGCCATTGGGATTATTGAACGCTTCGGATCAGTGTCGGGACTTAGGATAAACTGGAGTAAGTCTATCTTGTTTAAGGTGGATGATGTTGGGGAGGAGCCACTGGAAGATGGGCGACTGAAGGTGACGAGCCAATTCAAGTACCTTGGCATATGGGTATCTATGCCTGTTACTGATTATATACATAGGAATCTGACTCCAATCTTGGGTGTTCTGAAGGCAAAAGTGGATGCTTGGCTTAAGCTGCATTTATCTGTGGTAGGTAGGGTGAATCTTATTAAAATGATTCTGATGCCGAAAATACTGTGTATTTTGCATAATGCACCAGTGTGGATACCGCGCGGAAAATTTAGACAGATCAACTCTCTGTTTTTAGGAATTTAATATGGGGGAGACAATATCCGCGGATTAGACTGGAGACACTTCAGCGACCCAAGGACGATGGGGGACTAGCATTGCCTAACCCTGAAATATACTTTCTTGCAGCACAGAGTCAGCATCTAAAGGGATGGGCGCTTGAGGGGTCTCTTGGAGCAGTACAGCGGTTGATGGAAGTGATGACAAAAAGAAAGCCAGTAGTACAATGTTTGGAGGATGGATCCTTGGGAGCTCTGGGGAAATTATACCCGACTGTGTTGTTGATACGTAGGTTGTGGGGTAGATTGAGACATATACGCGGGATCACGGACTTGACGAGATTCTCTCCGCTATGGCATGACAATAACTAACAGGAGTTTGAGGCACTGGGGATACTGACAGAATGGCAGGTCAAAGGGATTCAGTACGTGTATCAGATACTTGAGCGAGGTGAGTTAAAATCATTTTCCCAATTGCAGGCGGAGTTTGGTCTGGGGACTGCGGGGGAGTATCAGTATTTGCGGATGTTGCATGCTTTTAGAGCTCAGAATAGGAGCGGAGATATTAGAATTCAAAGAGATATAGTACTGGAGTATGTGTGTAATGAAGGGTCTACTGGGGGGGTTATATCTACTTTGTATAAAGATCTGCTACATACTTTTCTGTTGGGATTTCCGATAATGGCGAGAGCTAAATGGGAGAGGGATCTTCTGGGTCCAATGGATAAAGAGACTTGGGAGTCGGTGCTAGAATGGGTCCTGTTGTGAATTTGGATTCTGGGCTCCCCCGGTGGCTACTGGTGGAATTGAACTGGTGTCTTCATCTTCTCTGTTCACCTGTTCCCATCAAGATGTGGGAGTCGCTATATAACCTTGCTGCTTTGTTAGTTGCTTGCCGGTCAACAATGTTATCAGAAGCCTCTCTGTGCTTGTTCCTGCTCCTAGACAACTACTAGATAAGTTGGACTTTTGTCCATGTTTGTTTTTGCATTTTTGTTCCAGTTCACAGCTGTAGTTTCGTTACTGTGTCTGGAAAGCTCTTGTGAACAGGAATTGCCACTCTGGTGTTATGAGTTAATGCCAGAGTTTTAAAGTAATTTCTGGATGGTGTTTTGATAGGGTTTTTAGCTGACCATGAAAGTGTTCTTTCTGTCTTCTGCTATGTAGTAAGTGGACCTCAAATTTGCTAAACCTATTTTCATACTACGTTTTGTTATTTCATCTTAATTCACCGCCAATACATGTGGGGGGCCTCTGTCTCCTTTCGGGGTATTTCTCTAGAGGTGAGCTAGGACTTATTTTCCTCTGCTAGCATTATTTAGTTCTCCGGCTGGTGCTGGGCATCTAGAATCAACGTAGGCATGCTACCCGGCCACTGCTAGTTGTGTGTTAGGTTTAGTTCATGGTCAGCTCAGTTCCCATCTTCCAAGAGCTAGTTCCTATATATGCTGATGCTATGTTCTCTTGCCATTGAGATCATGACAGTTTGACCGGCCCACAAAGTGTTAATTGTTTGGGCTGAAGCAGGAGATAGAGAAGTGTTTAAGGGAAATTTTTTTTTTTTTTTTTTTTTCCCTTCAGAGTTTTGCTGTCTAGCCCTTAATTGCTGTCTAGCTGCTTCTTACCTCCTCTTAACCCTTGAATGGCTCTGTGTCCACCTGTTTGTAATGGATCTTCAGAGTGTAACTGCAGGTTTGAATAATCTCGCCACGAGGGTACAAAATTTGCAAGATTTTGTTTGTCATGCACCTGTATCTGAGCCGAGAATTCCTTTGCCGGAATTTTTCTCGGGGAATAGATCTGGGTTTCAGAATTTTCGAAATAATTGCAAATTATTTTTGTCCCTGAAATCTCGCTCTGCCGGAGACCCTGCACAGCAGGTCAGGATTGTGATTTCCTTGCTCCGGGGCGACCCTCAAGACTGGGCTTTTTCATTGACACCAGGGGATCCTGCGTTGCTCAATGTGGATGCGTTTTTTCTGGCCTTGGGGTTGCTTTATGACGAACCTCATTTGGAGCTTCAGGCAGAAAAAACTTTGATGTCCCTATCTCAGGGGCAAGATGAAGCGGAAATTTACTGCCAAAGATTCCGTAAATGGTCTGTGCTTACTCAGTGGAATGAGTGCGCCCTGGCGGCGACTTTCAGAGAGGGTCTCTCTGATGCCATTAAGGATGTTATGGTGGGGTTCCCTGTGCCTGCGGGTCTGAATGAGTCCATGACAATGGCTATTCAGATCGATAGGCGTTTGCGGGAGCGCAAACCAGTGCACCATCTGGCGGTGTCCACTGAGAAGTCGCCAGAGAGTATGCAGTGTGATAGAATTCTGTCCCGAAGCGAGCGGCAGAATTTTAGACGTAAAAATGGGTTGTGTTTCTATTGTGGTGATTCTACTCATGTTATATCAGCATGCTCTAAACGCACTAAAAAGCTTGGTAAATCTGTTTCCATTTGCACCTCACCGTCTAAGTTTATTCTATCTGTGACCCTGATTTGCTCTTTGTCATCTATTACCACGGACGCCTATGTCGACTCTGGCGCCGCTTTGAGTCTTATGGATTGGTCCTTTGCCAAACGCTGTGGGTATGATTTAGAGCCTTTGGAGACTCCTATTCCTCTGAAGGGGATTGACTCCACCCCATTGGCTAATAATAAACCACAATACTGGACACAAGTAACTATGCGTATTAATCCGGATCACCAGGAGATTATTCGCTTTCTGGTGCTGTATAATCTACATGATGATTTGGTGCTAGGATTGCCTTGGCTGCAATCTCACAACCCAGTCCTCGACTGGAGAGCTATGTCTGTGTTGAGCTGGGGATGTAAGGGGGCTCATGGGGATGTACCTGTGGTTTCCATTTCATCATCTATTCCCTCTGAAATTCCTGAGTTCCTGTCTGACTATCGTGACGTCTTTGAAGAATCCAAGCTTGGTTCGTTACCTCCGCACCGAGAGTGCGATTGTGCCATAGATTTAATCCCGGGTAGTAAATACCCAAAGGGTCGTTTATTTAATCTGTCTGTGCCTGAACATGCTGCTATGCGAGAATATATAAAGGAGTCCTTGGAAAAGGGACATATTCGTCCATCGTCATCTCCCTTAGGAGCCGGTTTTTTCTTTGTGTCAAAAAAAGACGGCTCTTTGAGACCATGTATTGATTATCGGCTTTTGAATAAAATCACTGTTAAATATCAATACCCATTGCCGTTGCTGACTGATTTGTTTGCTCGCATAAAGGGGGCCAAGTGGTTCTCTAAGATTGACCTTCGTGGGGCGTATAATTTGGTGCGAATCAGGCAGGGGGATGAGTGGAAAACCGCATTTAATACGCCCGAGGGCCACTTTGAGTATTTAGTGATGCCTTTTGGTCTTTCAAATGCTCCGTCAGTTTTCCAGTCCTTTATGCATGATATTTTTCGCGATTATTTGGATAAATTTATGATTGTGTATCTGGATGATATTCTGATTTTTTCGGATGACTGGGACTCTCATGTCCAGCAAGTCAGGAGAGTTTTTCAGGTTTTGCGGTCTAATTCTTTGTGTGTGAAGGGTTCTAAGTGTGTTTTTGGGGTACAGAGGATTTCCTTTTTGGGATATATTTTTTCCCCCTCTTCCATTGAAATGGATCCTGTCAAGGTTCAAGCTATTTGTGATTGGACGCAGCCCTCTTCTCTTAAGAGTCTTCAGAAATTTTTGGGCTTTGCTAACTTTTATCGTCGATTTATTGCTGGTTTTTCGGATATTGCTAAGCCATTGACCGATTTGACTAAGAAGGGTGCTGATGTTGCTGATTGGTCCCCTGATGCTGTGGAGGCCTTTCGGGAGCTTAAGCGCCGTTTTTCCTCTGCCCCTGTGTTGCGTCAGCTTGATGTTGCTCTACCTTTTCAGGTTGAGGTCGACGCTTCTGAGATCAGAGCTGGGGCAGTGTTGTCGCAGAAAAGTTCTGACTGCTCCGTGATGAGGCCTTGTGCCTTCTTTTCCCGTAAATTTTCGCCCGCTGAGCGGAATTATGATGTTGGGAATCGGGAGCTTTTGGCCATGAAGTGGGCTTTTGAGGAGTGGCGCCATTGGCTTGAGGGGGCCAGACATCAGGTGGTGGTATTGACGGACCACAAAAATTTGATTTATCTTGAGACCGCCAGGCGCCTGAATCCTAGACAGGCGCGCTGGTCATTATTTTTCTCTCGGTTTAATTTTGTGGTGTCATACCTACCGGGTTCTAAGAATGTTAAGGCGGATGCCCTTTCTAGGAGTTTTGAGCCTGACTCGCCTGGTAACTCTGAGCCCACAGGTATCCTTAAGGATGGAGTGGTATTGTCAGCCGTTTCTCCAGACCTGCGGCGGGCCTTGCAGGAGTTTCAGGCGGATAGACCTGATCGTTGCCCACCTGATAAACTGTTTGTTCCTGATGATTGGACCAGTAGAGTAATCTCTGAGGTTCATTCTTCTGCGTTGGCAGGTCATCCTGGCATTTTTGGTACCAGGGATTTGGTGGCAAGGTCCTTCTGGTGGCCTTCCCTGTCACGAGATGTGCGAGGCTTTGTGCAGTCTTGTGACGTTTGTGCTCGGGCCAAGCCTTGTTGTTCTCGGGCTAGTGGATTATTGTTGCCCTTGCCTATTCCTAAGAGGCCTTGGACGCACATCTCGATGGATTTTATTTCAGATCTGCCTGTTTCTCAGAAGATGTCTGTCATCTGGGTGGTGTGTGACCGTTTCTCTAAGATGGTCCATTTGGTTCCTCTGCCCAAGTTGCCTTCTTCTTCCGAGTTGGTTCCTCTGTTTTTTCAAAATGTTGTTCGTTTGCATGGTATTCCTGAGAATATCGTTTCTGACAGAGGGACTCAATTCGTGTCTAGATTTTGGCGGGCATTCTGTGCTAGGATGGGCATAGATTTATCTTTTTCGTCCGCTTTCCATCCTCAGACGAATGGCCAGACCGAGCGGATTAATCAGACCCTGGAGACATATCTGAGGTGTTTTGTGTCTGCTGACCAGGAT
Organism: Ranitomeya variabilis; assembly: GCF_051348905.1. Lineage (NCBI taxonomy): Eukaryota > Metazoa > Chordata > Amphibia > Anura > Dendrobatidae > Ranitomeya > Ranitomeya variabilis. The sequence continues at coordinate 378,955,840 of NC_135233.1, read as the reverse complement.
GATTGGGTTGCTTTTTTGCCATTGGCGGAGTTCGCTCTCAATAATCGGGCCAGCTCTGCCACTTTGGTGTCCCCGTTTTTCTGTAATTCGGGGTTTCATCCTCGATTTTCCTCTGGTCAGGTGGAATCTTCGGATTGTCCTGGAGTGGATGCTGTGGTGGAGAGATTGCATCAGATCTGGGGGCAGGTGGTGGACAATTTGAGGTTGTCCCAGGAGAAGACTCAGCTTTTTGCCAACCGCCACCGTCGTGTTGGTCCTCGGCTTTGTGTTGGGGATTTGGTGTGGTTGTCTTCTCGTTTTGTCCCTATGAGGGTCTCTTCTCCTAAGTTTAAGCCTCGGTTCATCGGCCCGTATAAGATATTGGAGATTCTTAACCCTGTTTCCTTCCGTTTGGACCTCCCTGCATCCTTTTCTATTCATAACGTTTTTCATCGGTCATTATTGCGCAGGTATGAGGTACCGGTTGTGCCTTCCGTTGAGAATCCTGCTCCGGTGTTGGTTGAGGGTGAGTTGGAGTACGTTGTGGAGAAAATCTTAGACTCTCGTGTTTCCAGACGGAGACTCCAGTATCTGGTCAAGTGGAAGGGATACGGCCAGGAGGATAATTCTTGGGTGAATGCATCTGATGTTCATGCCTCTGATCTGGTTCGTGCCTTTTCATAGGGCCCATCCTGATCGCCCTGGTGGTTCTGGTGAGGGTTCGGTGCCCCCTCCTTGAGGGGGGGGTACTGTTGTGAATTTGGATTCTGGGCTCCCCCGGTGGCTACTGGTGGAATTGAACTGGTGTCTTCATCTTCTCTGTTCACCTGTTCCCATCAAGATGTGGGAGTCGCTATATAACCTTGCTGCTTTGTTAGTTGCTTGCCGGTCAACAATGTTATCAGAAGCCTCTCTGTGCTTGTTCCTGCTCCTAGACAACTACTAGATAAGTTGGACTTTTGTCCATGTTTGTTTTTGCATTTTTGTTCCAGTTCACAGCTGTAGTTTCGTTACTGTGTCTGGAAAGCTCTTGTGAACAGGAATTGCCACTCTGGTGTTATGAGTTAATGCCAGAGTTTTAAAGTAATTTCTGGATGGTGTTTTGATAGGGTTTTTAGCTGACCATGAAAGTGTTCTTTCTGTCTTCTGCTATGTAGTAAGTGGACCTCAAATTTGCTAAACCTATTTTCATACTACGTTTTGTTATTTCATCTTAATTCACCGCCAATACATGTGGGGGGCCTCTGTCTCCTTTCGGGGTATTTCTCTAGAGGTGAGCTAGGACTTATTTTCCTCTGCTAGCATTATTTAGTCCTCCGGCTGGTGCTGGGCATCTAGAATCAACGTAGGCATGCTACCCGGCCACTGCTAGTTGTGTGTTAGGTTTAGTTCATGGTCAGCTCAGTTCCCATCTTCCAAGAGCTAGTTCCTATATATGCTGATGCTATGTTCTCTTGCCATTGAGATCATGACAGGGTCCCAAGACTGTCAGTGAGCGAACCATATAGACTGTCACAGCTCTATGTAATACACAGGGTCTATAGGTCTCCGATAATACTATATAAGGCAGGTTTGCGTGATAATTCCGAGTGCCCAAGGTGTAAATCTGCGGATGCGGATATATTTCATATGATGTGGACGTGTCCGAGACTGGCTGCATTTTGGTTAGTAGTTTTGAGTCGTATGGAAGGTGCTTATGGATGTGCGGAGCCAAGAGATCCAATTGTGTGCCTGTTGGGATGCGTGGATGAGATTGGAGTAGATAGTAACCTAAAGATAGCTATTGCCAGACTGTTATACATGGCTAGGAAGGTAATAGCTCGAAATTGGATCAGGGAAGAACCGCCGTCAAGAGGAGAATTCCTACAATATGTGAAACAAGGCCTGACACTCGAAAAGGGGTTTTACAAAAAGAAAGGGAAAATCGAAATGTTCAATAAACTTTGGTCTCCGTGGATCGCCATGGGATAGGGATAGGGGTATTATACAAATTGAATGAACTACGATCCCTAATTAATGGCATTGTAAAGTGTGGCTTACATTAGGGGCTGGGGGATTAGTTATCCTTTTGTTTTACTGATGGAGGTGTTAAGCAAGATGGGCTGTCTTGTTGGGTTGGGGTGGGGGGTGTTGGGATCAAAGGGAGTTGTTTGAAGGGGGGGAAAGAAAGTTTTGTATTGAAAATACGAATGTAACATGTCAATCATCTTGTTATTCTTAATAAAAACCTATTTGAACTAAAAAAATAAAATAATCCCAACTGCGCATGTCGCCTTTATTTAAAGGTGCGATTGTTTAAGTCATGTGTGCCATTACCATATATATGGAGGATTGAAGAAGGCTTTCTGGACATGCATAACATCGTTCTATCGGTTATCTGGAGATGCGATTTGTGATTTCAGACATACGCATCATTGTTTTGCTATGTATCGGCGCTGAATGCAGGAGTGTTGAGGAGGAGTTCCGGACATGCGCACTATTGACCTGCTTCCCCACTGCGGACATTGACTGAAAAGATATGTGTGCGCAAGGATATCTCCGGATCTATGAGCCCTATGGACATGCGCACTAATATGTGGGACTTTGCCTCCTATGAGCAGAATCTTGCCGGCGACATGCGCAGTTGGGATTACTATTCGGATGGGGAGGTGTCTGCTGGACCTGTGCAGTGTGATACATATCACATGGGGATGATGCGGTCACATGACCTGTAACCTGGCGATATGATTGGATGATATCCTTCATGAACACGCCTGTGGGAGTATCTGGGTACTATGGTAACTGCCAAAGCATTGCTCCGATAGGTGGGACGCGGTGTGTTTACATTCTATGTACTGGGATTTCATCTCTGTGTTTTGGTAATAAGATGTATGCAAAAGAGGGATCAGGGTTAGTTGTTCTATGTTAGAGGGGGTGGTGCAATGATTACTACTCATGTACAATTGTTTTTTATATGTGTATATATGAACTGTGTTATGTATGTTTTTCTATTGTATCCCTATTGGTAGATGGTTAATTAAAGGGGAGGGCTTATGGATATATAATGGTGGTTGAAATGCTGTGTACTGAGCTTGACAAAGGTCTTTGGACCGAAATGTTGCCGCAGGAGGCAGAATAAATATGTGAGCTGCTTTTCACTATCCGGTGTGGCGCTGTCCTTTTCTTCAGTCTGGATTAGAATGCGCACAGACACTGCAGGATGATCGGTGCATATGCAAAACACTTGTTCAAGGTATCGAATGCCTCCCTGGTGGGGCTGGACCACTTGGAAAAGTCTGTCCCCTTCCTGGTCATATCTTTCAGAGGTTTGGCTACTACTGAAAAGTTTTTGATGAAATTACAGTAGTAGTTGTCGCAACCCAAAAACCTTTGTAACGCGTTCAAATCCTCAGGTGGATGCCTTCCAGTACCGCCCGGACATTCAATGCGAAAACCGGTGGACGATAACACATATCCTGGAAAAGCGATCTCCTCAACCGAGAACATACATTTCTCGGGTTTAACATATAACTTATTGTCTCTGAGTATATGTAAGAGCTGCCTGACATGTACCTGATGTGACTCAAGGTCAGGTGAATAAATTAATATGTCACCAAGATAGATAACCATGAATCTGCCTACCAGGTGACTAAAGATGTCATTTATAAAGTGCTGAAAGACAGCAGGAGACTTCGTCAACCCAAAAGGCATCACCAGGTTCTCATAGCGTCCCTCAGGCGTATGAAATGCTGTGTTCCACTCATCCACCTCTTTAATACGAATAAGATTATACGCCACCCTGAGGTCCAGTTTTGAAAACCATTTTGCTCCTACAATCTGATTGAAGAGGTCCAGAATGAGAGGGAGCGGATACGGATGCCGGACCATGATCATACTGAGTTCGCGGAAACCTAGGTGTTGTGAAATTGGATTTTGGGCTCCCCCGGTGGCCACTGGTGGAATTGAACTTGTGTGCATCATCCCCTCTGTTCACCTGTTTCCATCAGGATGTGGGAGTCGCTATTTAGCCTTGCTCCTCTGTCACTTCCATGCCGGTCAACATTGTAATCAGAAGCCTTTCTGTGCATGTTCCTGCTGCTAGACAACTTCCAGCTAAGTTGGACTTTAGTCCTCGTTTGTTTTTGCATTTTGTTCCAGTTCACAGCTGTTGTTTCGTTTCTGTGTCTGGAAAGCTCTTGTGATCTGAAATTGCCACTCTGATGTTATGAGTTAATACTAGAGTCTTAAAGTAATTTCAGGATGGTGTTTTGATAGGGTTTTCAGCTGACCATGAAAGTGCCCTTTCTGTCTTCCTGCTATCTAGTAAGCAGACCTCAATTTTGCTAAACCTATTTTCATACTACGTTTGTCATTTTCATCTTAAATCACCGCCAATATATGTGGGGGCCTCTGTCTGCCTATCGGGGAAATTTCTCTAGAGGTGAGCCAGGACTATATTTTCCTCTGCCAGGATTAGTTAGTCCTCCGGCTGGCGCTGGGCGTCTAGGGATAAAACGTAGGCAACGCTACCCGGCTACTGTTAGTTGTGCGGCAGGTTTAGTTCATGGTCAGTTTAGTTTCCATCCTTCCAAGAGCTAGTTCTTATGTTTGCTGGGCTATGTTCTCTTGCCATTGAGAACCATAACAGTTTGACCGGCCAACAAAGGGTTAAATTAATTGGCAGAGAAAGGAGAGAAAAGAGAAGTCTGCTGAAGATTTTTTTTTTTTTTTTCCTTCAGCTCTGAGTGTGCTTATAATTGAATCTCTTGCAAGTCTGCCTATATTGCAGCCTTTCTCTCTCTCTCTCCTTCTAATCCTGGAATGGCTCTGTGTTCACCTGTTTAAAATGGATATTCAGAGTTTAGCTGCAGGTTTGAATAATCTCACCACGAAAGTTCAAAATTTACAAGATTTTGTTGTTCATGTTCCTATATCTGAACCTAGAATTCCTTTGCCTGAATTTTTCTCGGGGAATAGATCTTGCTTTCAAAATTTCAAAAATAATTGCAAGTTGTTTTTGTCCCTGAAATCTCGCTCTGCTGGAGATCCTGCACAGCAGGTCAGGATTGTGATTTCCTTGCTCCGGGGCGACCCTCAGGATTGGGCTTTTGCATTGGCTCCAGGGGATCCTGCGTTGCTCAATGTGGATGCGTTTTTTCTGGCCTTGGGGTTGCTTTATGAGGAACCTCATTTAGAGCTTCAGGCGGAAAAGGCCTTGATGTCCCTATCTCAGGGGCAAGACGAAGCTGAAATATACTGCCAGAAATTCCGTAAATGGGCTGTGCTTACTCAGTGGAATGAGTGCGCCCTGGCGGCGAATTTCAGAGAGGGTCTCTCTGATGCCATTAAGGATGTTATGGTGGGGTTCCCTGTGCCTGCGGGTCTGAATGAGTCTATGACAATGGCTATCCAGATCGATAGGCGTTTGCGGGAGCGCAAACCTGTGCACCATTTGGCGGTGTCTACTGAGAAGACGCCAGAGAATATGCAATGTGATAGAATTCTGTCCAGAAACGAACGGCAGAATTTTAGACGAAAAAATGGGTTGTGTTTCTATTGCGGTGATTCAACTCGTTATATCAGAATGCTCTAAGCGTACTAAGAAGCTTGATAAGTCTGTTTCAATTGGCACTTTACAGTCTAAGTTTATTCTATCTGTGACCCTGATTTGTTCTTTATCATCTATTACCGCGGACGCCTATGTCGACTCTGGCGCCGCTTTGAGTCTTATGGATTGGTCCTTTGCCAAACGCTGTGGGTATGATTTAGAGCCTCTTGAAACTCCTATACCTCTGAAAGGGATTGACTCCACCCCATTGGCTAGTAATAAACCACAATACTGGACACAAGTAACTATGCGGATTAATCCGGATCACCAGGAGATTATTCGCTTTCTTGTGCTGTATAACCTACATGATGTGTTGGTGCTTGGATTGCCATGGCTGCAATCTCATAACCCAGTCCTCGACTGGAAAGCTATGTCTGTGTTAAGCTGGGGATGTAAGGGGACGCATGGGGACGTACCTTTGGTTTCCATTTCATCATCTATTCCCTCTGAGATTCCTGAATTCTTGACTGAATATCGTGACGTTTTTGAAGAACCTAAGCTTGGTTCACTACCTCCGCACCGGGAGTGCGATTGTGCCATAGATTTGATTCCGGGTAGTAAATACCCTAAGGGTCGTTTATTTAATCTGTCTGTGCCTGAACATGCTGCTATGCGAGAATATATAAAGGAGTCCTTGGAAAAGGGACATATTCGTCCTTCGTCATCTCCCTTAGGAGCCGGTTTTTTCTTTGTGGCTAAGAAAGATGGCTCTTTGAGGCCGTGTATTGATTATCGGCTTTCGAATAAAATCACGGTTAAATATCAATATCCGTTGCCACTGCTGACTGATTTGTTTGCTCGCATAAAGGGGGCCAAGTGGTTCTCTAAGATAGATCTCCGTGGGGCGTATAATTTGGTGCGAATTAAGCAGGGGGATGAGTGGAAAACCGCATTTAATACGCCCGAGGGCCACTTTGAGTATTTAGTGATGCCTTTTGGTCTTTCAAATGCCCCTTCAGTCTTTCAGTCCTTTATGCATGACATTTTCCGTGATTATTTGGATAAATTTATGATTGTGTATCTGGATGATATTCTGATTTTTTCGGATGACTGGGACTCTCATGTTCAGCAGGTCAGGAGGGTTTTTCAGGTTTTGCGGTCTAATTCCTTGTGTGTGAAGGGTTCTAAGTGCGTTTTTGGGGTTCAAAAGATTTCCTTCTTGGGATATATTTTTTCCCCCTCTTCCATCGAGATGGATCCTGTCAAGGTTCAGGCTATTTGTGATTGGACGCAACCCTCTTCTCTTAAGAGTCTTCAGAAATTTTTGGGCTTTGCTAACTTTTATCGTCGATTTATTGCTGGTTTTTCTGATGTTGTTAAACCATTGACTGATTTGACTAAGAAGGGTGCTGATGTTGCTGATTGGTCCCCTGCTGCAGTGGAGGCCTTTCGGGAGCTTAAGCGCCGCTTTTCTTCCGCCCCTGTGTTGCGTCAGCCTGATGTTGCTCTTCCTTTTCAGGTTGAGGTTGACGCTTCTGAAATCGGAGCTGGGGCGGTTTTGTCGCAGAGAAGTCCCGATTGCTCCGTGATGAAACGTTGTGCTTTTTTTTCGCGTAAATTTTCGCCCGCCGAGCGGAATTATGATATTGGGAATCGGGAGCTTTTGGCCATGAAGTGGGCTTTTGAGGAGTGGCGTCATTGGCTTGAGGGGGCTAGACATCAGGTGGTGGTATTGACTGACCACAAAAATCTAATTTATCTTGAGTCCGCCAGACGCCTGAATCCTAGACAGGCGCGCTGGTCGTTGTTTTTCTCTCGGTTTAATTTTGTGGTGTCCTACCTGCCGGGTTCTAAGAATGTTAAGGCGGATGCCCTTTCTAGGAGTTTTGAGCCTGACTCCCCTGGTAATTCTGAACCTACAGGTATCCTTAAGGATGGAGTGATATTGTCTGCCGTTTCTCCAGACCTGCGGCGGGCCTTGCAGGAGTTTCAGGCGGATAGACCTGATCGTTGCCCACCTGGTAGACTGTTTGTTCCTGATGATTGGACCAGTAAAGTCATTTCTGAGGTTCATTCTTCTGCGTTGGCAGGTCATCCTGGAATCTTTGGTACCAGGGATTTGGTGGCAAGGTCCTTCTGGTGGCCTTCCCTGTCACGAGATGTGCGAGGCTTTGTGCAGTCTTGTGACGTTTGTGCTCGGGCCAAGCCTTGTTGTTCTCGGGCTAGTGGATTGTTGTTGCCCTTGCCTATCCCGAAGAGGCCTTGGACGCACATCTCGATGGATTTTATTTCGGATCTTCCTGTTTCTCAGAAGATGTCTGTCATCTGGGTGGTGTGTGACCGTTTCTCTAAGATGGTCCATTTGGTTCCCCTGCCTAAGTTGCCTTCTTCTTCCGAGTTGGTTCCTCTGTTTTTTCAAAATGTGGTCCGTTTGCATGGTATTCCGGAGAATATCGTTTCTGACAGAGGAACCCAATTCGTGTCTAGATTTTGGCGAGCATTCTGTGCTAGGATGGGCATAGATTTGTCTTTCTCGTCTGCTTTCCACCCTCAGACTAATGGCCAGACCGAGCGGACGAATCAGACCTTGGAGACATATTTGAGGTGTTTTGTGTCTGCAGATCAGGATGATTGGGTTGCTTTTTTGCCTTTAGCGGAGTTTGCCCTCAATAATCGGGCCAGCTCTGCCACCTTGGTGTCTCCGTTTTTCTGTAATTCGGGGTTTCATCCTCGATTTTCTTCCGGTCAGGTGGAATTTTCGGATTGTCCTGGAGTGGATGCTGTGGTGGAGAGGTTGCATCAGATTTGGGGGCAGGTAGTGACAATTTGAAGTTGTCCCAGGAGAAGACTCAGCTTTTTGCCAACCGCCGGCGTCGGGTTGGTCCTCGGCTTTGTGTTGGGGACTTGGTGCGGTTGTCTTCTCGTTTTGTCCCTATGAGGGTTTCTTCTCCTAAGTTTAAGCCTCGGTTCATCGGCCCGTACAAGATATTGGAGATTCTTAACCCTGTGTCCTTCCGTTTGGACCTCCCTGCATCTTTTTCTATTCATAATGTTTTTCATCGGTCATTATTGCGCAGGTATGAGGTACCGGTTGTGCCTTCCGTTGAGCCTCCTGCTCCGGTGTTGGTTGAGGGCGAGTTGGAGTACGTTGTGGAAAAAATCTTGGACTCCCGTGTTTCCAGACGGAAACTCCAGTATCTGGTCAAATGGAAGGGATACGGTCAGGAGGATAATTCTTGGGTGACTGCCTCCGATGTTCATGCCTCCGATCTGGTCCGTGCCTTTCATAGGGCTCATCCTGATCGCCCTGGTGGTTCTGGTGAGGGTTCGGTGCCCCCTCCTTGAGGGGGGGGTACTGTTGTGAAATTGGATTTTGGGCTCCCCCGGTGGCCACTGGTGGAATTGAACTTGTGTGCATCATCCCCTCTGTTCACCTGTTTCCATCAGGATGTGGGAGTCGCTATTTAGCCTTGCTCCTCTGTCACTTCCATGCCGGTCAACATTGTAATCAGAAGCCTTTCTGTGCATGTTCCTGCTGCTAGACAACTTCCAGCTAAGTTGGACTTTAGTCCTCGTTTGTTTTTGCATTTTGTTCCAGTTCACAGCTGTTGTTTCGTTTCTGTGTCTGGAAAGCTCTTGTGATCTGAAATTGCCACTCTGATGTTATGAGTTAATACTAGAGTCTTAAAGTAATTTCAGGATGGTGTTTTGATAGGGTTTTCAGCTGACCATGAAAGTGCCCTTTCTGTCTTCCTGCTATCTAGTAAGCGGACCTCAATTTTGCTAAACCTATTTTCATACTACGTTTGTCATTTTCATCTTAAATCACCGCCAATATATGTGGGGGCCTCTGTCTGCCTATCGGGGAAATTTCTCTAGAGGTGAGCCAGGACTATATTTTCCTCTGCCAGGATTAGTTAGTCCTCCGGCTGGCGCTGGGCGTCTAGGGATAAAACGTAGGCAACGCTACCCGGCTACTGTTAGTTGTGCGGCAGGTTTAGTTCATGGTCAGTTTAGTTTCCATCCTTCCAAGAGCTAGTTCTTATGTTTGCTGGGCTATGTTCTCTTGCCATTGAGAACCATAACACCTAGGCATGAGCGTAACCCCCCATCTCTCTTCTTTACAAAGAAAAACCCCACAGCAATGGGGGATGAGGATGGTCTGATATGACCAAAGTCTCCACGATATAGACCTTCATGGCCTGCCTTTCTGGAGCAGAGATATTATACAGTTTTATATAGTTACTAGATGGTGGCCCGATTCTAACACATCGGGTATTCTAGAATATGCATGTCCACGTAGTATATTGCCCAGCCACGTAGTATATTGCCCAGCCACGTAGTATATTGCCCAGCCACGTAGTATATTGCCCAGCCTCGTAAGATATTGCCCAGCCACGTAGTATATTGTCCAGGCACGTAGTATATTGCCCAGTCACGTAGTATATTGCCCAGCCACGTAGTATGTTGCCCAGCCAAGTAGTATATTGCCCAGTCACATAGTATATTGCCCAGTCACGTAGTATATTGCTCAGCCACGTAGTATATTGCCCAGCCACGTAGTATATTGCCCAGTCACGTAGTATATTGCCTAGTCACGTAGTATAATGCCCAGTCAAGTAGTATATTGCCCAGCCACGTAGTATATTGCCCAGTCACGTAATATATTGCTCAGCCACGTAGTATATTGCCCAGCCACGTAGTATATTGCCCAGCCACGTAGTATATTGCCCAGTCACGTAGTATATTGCTCAGCCACGTAGTATATTGTCCAGGCATGTAATATATTGCCAAGTCACGTAGTATATTGCCCAGTGACGTAGTATATTGGCCAGCGACGTAGTATATTGCTCAGCGCCGTAATATATTGCCCAATTACGTAGTATATTGCCCAGCGACATAGTATATTGCCCAGCCACGTAGTATATTGCCCAGCCACGTAGTATATTGCTCAGCCATGTAGTATATTGTTCAGGCACGTAGTATATTGCCCAGTCACGTAGTATGTTGCCCAGCCACGTATGTTGCCCAGCCACGTAGTATATTGCTCAGCCACGTAGTATATTGCCCAGCCACGTAGTATATTGCCCAGTCACGTAGTATATTACCTAGTCACGTAGTATATTGCCCAGTCACGTAGTATATTGCTCAGCCACGTAGTATATTGTCCAGGCACGTAGTATATTGCCAAGTCACATAGTATATTGCCCAGCGACGTAGTATATTGCCCAGCGATGTAGTATATTGCCCAGCGATGTAGTATAATGCCCAGTCACGTAGTATATTGCCCAGCCACGTAGTATATTGCCCAGCCATGTAATATATTGCCCAGTCACGTAGTATATTGCTCAGCCACGTAGTATATTGCCCAGCCACGTAGTATTTTGCCCAGTCACGTAGTATATTGCCCAGTCACGTAGTATATTGCTCAGCCACATAGTATATTGTCCAGGCACATAGTATATTGCCCAGCGATGTAGTATATTGCCCAGCCACGTAGTATATTGCCCAGCCATGTAATATATTGCCCAGTCACGTAGTATATTGCTCAGCCACGTAGTATATTGCCCAGCCACGTAGTATTTTGCCCAGTCACGTAGTATATTGCCCAGTCACGTAGTATATTGCTCAGCCACATAGTATATTGTCCAGGCACATAGTATATTGCCCAGCGATGTAGTATATTGCCCAGCGACGTAGTATATTGCTCAGCGCCATAGCATATTGCCCAATTACGTAGTATATTGCCCAGCGACGTAGTATATTGCCCAGATACGTAGTATATTGCCCAGCCACGTAGTATACAGCACAGAGCCACATAGTATATTGCATAGCGAAGTAGTATACAGCACAGAGCCACGTAGTATATTAGCCAGTCACGTAGTATATTGCCTGTTATGATCTAGTGGCCTAGGAGCAGCATGAGACGTACTCTGGAGAAGGTGGGACCTGTACTGACCGCAGACCCTGAACTTGACACCGCAACTAGAAGTAGCCGTGGAATGTACCTAACACTCCCTAGACATCTCGACACAGCCGGAGGACTAAATACCCCTAAAGATAGAAAAGGGAAAACTATCTTGCCTCAGAGAAAATCCCCAAAGGATAGACAGCCCCCCACAAATATTGACTGTGAGAGGAAAGGGAAATAACATACGCAGACTGAAATCAGGATTTAGCAAAGGAGGCCGCTCTAGCTAAATAGAAAGGATAGGACAGAGTACTATGCGGTCAGTATTAAAACACTAGGAAATATCCACCACAGAAAATACAAAATCTCCACATCTAACTAAAGATATGGAGGGTATATCTGCATCTCCAGAGATACCAGCTTGACTGAACAAATCCTTATACAGACCAAGCTGGACAAGACAAAACATGGAAACAAACTGAACAATAAGGCCCACAGCATGTGGACTGCAAAAAAACAAAGCCAGAACTTATCTTTGTTGAAATGAACAACAAAGCAGGAGAGACCAGGCAGGGATGTGAATCCTCCAGGAACAATGGACAACTGGCACTGACTAAAGGGTCAAGCAAGACTAAATAGCCCAGTCAGAATTGCGATAAGTGGACACACCTGATGACTGCAGCGATCCAAAGACAGCAGCGCTACCACTTATAACCACCGGAGGGAGCCCAAGAGCAGAATTCACAACAGTACCCCCCCCCCCTTGAGGAGGGGTCACTGAACCCTCACCAGAGCCCCCAGGCCGATCAGGACGAGCCAAATGAAAGGCACGAACCAAATCGTCAGCATGAACATCGGAGGCAACAACCCAAGAATTATCCTCCTGGCCATAACCCTTCCATTTGACAAGATACTGAAGCTTCCGCCTCGAAAAACGAGAATCCAAAATCTTCTCAACCACATACTCCAACTCCCCATCAATCAACACCGGGGCAGGAGGATCAACAGAGGGAACAACGGGCACCACATATTTCCGCAACAAAGATCTATGAAAAACATTATGGATGGAAAAAGAGGCTGGAAGGGCCAAACGAAAAGACACAGGATTGATAATCTCAGAAATCCTATAAGGACCAATAAACCGAGGCTTGAACTTAGGGGAAGAAACCTTCATAGGAACATGATGGGAAGACAACCAGACCAAATCCCCAACCCGAAGCTGGGAACCAACACACCGACGACGGTTAGCAAAACGCTGAGCCTCCTCCTGAGACAACACCAAATTGTCCACAACATGAGCCCAAATTTGCTGCAACCTGTCAACCACAGAGTCCACCCCAGGACAATCAGAAGGCTCAACCTGCCCTGAAGAAAAACGAGGATGAAAACCAGAATTACAAAAGAAGGGTGAAACCAAGGTAGCAGAACTATCCCGATTATTAAGGGCAAACTCAGCCAATGGCAAGAAAGCCACCCAATCATCCTGATCCGCAGACACAAAGCATCTCAAATAAGTTTCCAAAGTCTGATTAGTTCGCTCGATTTGGCCATTTGTCTGAGGATGAAATGCGGAAGAAAAAGACAAATCAATGCCCAGCCTAGCACAAAAGGCCCGCCAAAACCTAGAAACAAACTGGGAACCTCTATCAGACACAATATTCTCCGGAATGCCATGCAAACGAACCACATGCTGAAAAAACAACGGAACCAAATCAGAAGAGGAAGGCAATTTAGGCAAAGGTACCAAATGAACCATCTTAGAAAACCGGTCACAAACCACCCAGATAACCGACATCCTCTGGGAAACCGGAAGATCTGAAATAAAATCCATAGAAATATGCGTCCAAGGCCTCTCAGGGACCGGCAAAGGCAAAAGCAACCCACTAGCGCGGGAACAGCAAGGCTTGGCCCGCGCACAAGTCCCACAGGACTGCACAAAAGAACGCGCATCCCGTGACAAAGAAGGCCACCAAAAGGACCTACCAACCAAATCTCTGGTACCAAAAATCCCAGGATGGCCAGCCAACACAGAACAATGAACCTCAGAAATCACTTTACTAGTCCATCTGTCAGGAACAAACAGTTTCCCCACTGGACAGCGGTCAGGTTTATCAGCCTGAAATTCCTGAAGAACCCGTCGTAAATCAGGGGAGATGGCAGAAAAATCACCCCTTCCTTCAGAATGCCGACCGGCTCAAGGACCCCAGGAGAATCAGGCAAAAAGCTCCTAGAGAGGGCATCAGCCTTAACATTCTTAGAACCCGGAAGATACGAGACCACAAAATCAAAACGGGAGAAAAACAGGGACCATCTGGCCTGTCTAGGATTCAACCGTTTGGCAGACTCGAGGTAAATCAGATTCTTATGAGCGGTCAAGACCACAATACGGTGCTTGGCCCCCTCAAGCCAATGTCGCCACTCCTCAAATGCCCACTTCATAGCCAACAACTCACGATTGCCGACATCATAATTGCGTTCTGCAGGCGAAAACTTTCGAGAAAAGAAGGCACACGGTTTCATCAAGGAACCATCAGAATTTCTCTGAGACAAAACGGCCCCTGCCCCAATCTCAGAAGCGTCAACCTCAACCTGAAATGGAAGAGAAACATCCGGCTGACGCAACACAGGGGCAGAAGTAAATCGGCGTTTAAGCTCCTGAAAGGCAGAAACAGCCGCAGAGGACCAATTCGTCACATCAGCGCCTTTCTTCGTCAAATCGGTCAGGGGTTTAACCACACTGGAGAAGTTGGCAATGAAACGGCCATAAAAATTAGCAAAGCCCAAAAATTTCTGAAGGCTCTTCACGGATGTGGGTTGGATCCAATCATGAATGGCCTGAACCTTAACCGGATCCATTTCTATAGATGAGGGAGAAAAAATGAAGCCCAAAAAAGAAACCTTCTGTACTCCAAAGAGGCACTTAGACCCCTTCACAAACAAGGCATTATCACGAAGGATCTGAAATACCATCCTGACTTGTTTCACATGAGACTCCCAATCATCTGAAAAAATCAAGATATCATCCAAATATACAATCATGAATTTATCAAGATAATTCCGAAATATATCATGCATGAAGGACTGAAACACAGATGGAGAGCCCGAATGGCATCACAAGGTATTCAAAATGGCCTTCAGGCGTATTAAATGCAGTTTTCCATTCGTCACCCTGCTTAATACGAACAAGATTATATGCCCCTCGAAGGTCAATCTTAGTAAACCAACTAGCCCCCTTAATCCTAGCAAACAAATCAGAAAGCAAAGGCAAAGGGTATTGGAATTTGTCCGTGATCTTATTCAAGAGGCGATAATCAATACAGGGTCTCAAGGAGCCATCCTTCTTGGCAAAAAAAAAAAAAACCTGCTCCCAATGGTGAAGAAGATGGCCGAATATGCCCCTTCTCCAAAGACTCCTTAACATAACTCCGCATGGCGGCATGTTCTGGCACAGACAGGTTGAAAAGTCGGCCCTTAGGGAACTTACAGCCTGGAACCAAGTCGACAGCACAATCACAGTCCCTATGCGGTGGAAGGGAACTGGATTTGGGCTCATCGAATACATCCTGGAAATCTGACAAAAACTCAAGAATTTCAGAAGAGGGGGAGGAGGAAATTGACATCAAAGGAACGTCACCATGAACCCCCTGACAACCCCAACTAGTCACAGACATAGATTTCCAATCTAATACCGGATTATGCACCTGTAACCATGGGAAACCCAGCACAATAGCATCATGCAAATTATGCAACACCAGAAAACGACAATCTTCCTGATGGGCTGGCGCCATGCACATGGTCAGCTGTGTCCAAAACTGAGGTTTATTTTTAGCCAACGGTGTAGCATCAATGCCCCTCAAAGGAATAGGACTCTGCAAAGGCTGCAAGGGAAAACCACAACGTCTGGCAAATTCTAAGTCCATTAAGTTTAAAGCGGCGCCTGAATCCACAAATGCCATGACAGAAAATGACGATAATGAGCAGATCAGGGTCACAGATAACAGAAATTTAGGTTGTACAGTACTGATGGTAACGGAACTAGCGATTCTCTTGGTACGCTTAGGGCAATCAGAAATAACATGAGCAGAATCGCCGTAGTAAAAACACAACCTATTCTGACATCTGAATCCTTGTCGTTCAGCTCTAGACACAATCCTATCACACTGCATAGGCTCAGGACTCCGCTCGGAAGACAACGCCATAGTGTGCACAACTTTGCGCTCGCGCAAGCGCCGATCAATCTGAATGGCCAGAGACATAGAATCACTCAAACCAGCAGGCGTGGGGAACCCCACCATAACATCTTTAACGGATTCAGAAAGACCCTTTCTGAAAATTGCCGCCAAGGCATCCTCATTCCATTTAGTCAGCACAGACCATTTTCTAAATTTCTGGCAATATGATTCTGCCGCTTCTTGACCCTGACACAGGGCCAACAAGGTCTTCTCAGCATGATCCACTGAATTAGGTTCATCATACAATAACCCTAGCGCCTGGAAAAAGGTGTCTACATTAAGCAAGGCCGGATTCCCAGATTCCAGGAAAAATGCCCAATGCTGAGGGTCACCACGCAGCAGAGAGATGACTATTTTAACCTGCTGAATGGGATCACCAGAGGAACAGGGTTTCAGAGTAAAAAACAGTTTACAGTTATTTTTAAAGCTCAAAAATTTGGACCTGTCCCCAAAAAACAAATCAGGAGTTGGAATTCTAGGCTCTAAAACCGGAGTCTGAACGATATAATCGGAAATACCCTGTACCCTAGCAGCAAGTTGATCCACACGAGAAGCCAATCCCTGAACATCCATGCCAGCGCCAAACTCCTGAGCCACCCAGAGGTAAAGAGGGAAGAAAAGACACAACAGACTACAGAAAAAAAAATGGCTCAGCACTTTCCTTCCCTTCTTCTGAGATGCGATTAACTCAGTGTTGGCCAGTTGTACTGTTATGATCTGGTGGCCTAGGAGCAGCATGAGACGTACTCTGGAGAAGGTGGGACCTGTACTGACCGCAGACCCTGAACTTGACACCGCAACTAGAAGTAGCTGTGGAATGTACCTAACACTCCCTAGACATCTCAACACAGCCGGAGGACTAAATACCCCTAAAGATAGTTTTCACTTTTCTATCTTGCCTCAGAGAAAATCCCCAAAGGATAGACAGCCCCCCACAAATATTGACTGTTAGAGGAGAGGGAAATAACATACGCAGACTGAAATCAGGATTTAGCAAAGGAGGCCGCTCTAGCTAAATAGAAAGGATAGGACAGAGTACTATGCGGTCAGTATTAAAACACTAGAAAATATCCACCACAGAAAATACAAAATCTCAACATCTAACTAAAGATATGGAGGGTATATCTGCATCTCCAGAGATACCAGCTTGACTGAACAAATCCTTATACAGACCAAGCTGGACAAGACAAAACATGGAAATGAACTGAACAATAAGGCCCACAGCATGTGGACTGCAAAAAACAAAGCCAGAACTTATCTTTGTTGAAATGAACAGCAAAGCAGGAGAGACCAGGCAGGGATGTGAATCCTCCAGGAACAATGGACAACTGGCACTGACTAAAGGGTCAAGCAAGACTAAATAGCCCAGTCAGAATTGCGATAAGTGGACACACCTGATGACTGCAGCGATCCAAAGACAGCAGCGCTACCACTTATAACCACCGGAGGGAGCCCAAGAGCAGAATTCACAACAATTGCCCAGCCACATTTGTCACAGGTTAAAAAATAAAAAATAAACATATACTCACCTTTCCGAAGGCCCCTTGTAGTCCACGGCAGCTTCAGTTTTTATGCTTTCTGTGGGTTTTTCTTCAGAATTTTACAACTTTTGCGCTAGCTCTTTGTTAAATGCAAAACAAAACTGCAATTTAAGAATTATGCAGTCATTTTTGTGGCCACTTCTTAAGTGCAGTGAATTTGTGCAACAATTAGCATTTTTCTGAAAGCCTGTGTTTAATAAATCCAACAAAAACATGAGCACAACCTAAGTCACGTCCATTAGTACTAGAGAATCATCGTCAAAGACACAAGTAGAAGAAAAAATGGTGGAAGTGAATAAGGAACTTGGCTCGAGTGAAGACCAAGAATGAACTGCCACGAGAGCTGGTGAGTGCTCCTTCAATGGAAGTCTTCAAACAGAAGCTGGACAGATATCTGTCTGAGATGGTTTATTGAATACTGCATTGAGCAGGGGATTTGACACGATGACCCTGGAGGTCCCTTCCAACTCTAACATTCTGGGATTCTATGATTCTTGTTCAAAATATGGCCACACAGAATAATAAATCTGCCTCTGAACTATCTAAGAAAGTTGACAAACTTTTTGATGAGCCCAATGTTTCGACATTGAACCTGTTTATCTCTCCAGAATGTCTGTATTTCCTGCCTAAACGTTATTGCTACTTACCTATATCTTGTGTACTTATCTAGAACATGTGAATTTATCATTGTGAAGAATATTGGAGACATAATTCCATGTCATTCATCTGTATACCATTGGGCATAGAATTATAAAAAATCCTTCAGCACATCCTGTGATAACATGGCACCTGGCCAGCTCAATCAACAAAGAATACACATCCCCACTATCAGCTGGTATGTAACCTTTTTACAGGAAGATCCCCTGTGGATCCAATCCATATAGCCTGAGTCCTTTGTTCAGCCAGCTAGAATTTAGTAAAGGAGTTATGGAAATACTATATGTCCTAGCTGTACATTGTATATATTTCTGAGATCCCCAGACCAGGGCAAGTGCCTGTCTGGGTCTCGAGTCATTCTAACATGCACAGGAAGGGAGATACATAGAACAGCCACTAGAAGCTAGGTAGCAAAATTGTGTTTAGTCTCTGTGAGTAGCAGGGGCCTGGTCGGATCCAATGGTGCCAGAATCGCTGCCCTAGGACCTCCCAGAAAGGAGTTATGATCTTTCATAGGTTTTGGGAGATTTATCTCCAAACCTCCAGGGGAGAAAATTAGGTTCAGCCCAGAGGAGAGGAGGGGAGTGACCCAGAGGGTTAAATGCTTGTGTGCAGCATTTCCTATGGCTTTTTCTTTGGGAGGTCACGAGGACATTGTGTGAGGACAAGTCACACACCAAGGGAAACACAAGTCTACCATGTGGCAGCCCCTCTCCAGTAAACCAGGCCTTTAATCTAACTGGTAACTTGCTACATGCTACATGTTCTGTTTATACCCTTTGTCCTACCACTATTATATTTGCATATCTGACCATTATGTATGTATAACCATTGTGTATATACAGTGTATTGTCTAGTGTGCCTTTAAGGCAATTAACCAGATATTTTAACCTTGGGCTGCTCTTTTATCTCGTTCCATGAATCCACACATCCATTTGTCGGCCTAATCTCACATGCTATTGTGGGCTGTTTCCTGGCCCAATATAAACCTGTTAACGGACCAGGCGTATATCGAACGAGGAACTGGTGGCAGTCTTACTGTGCTGATAAGGTTCTGTTTCACTGGGGCTAGTGAAAGGGGCCTCTCAGCCTGTCAGGGTTGTGGGCAAGTGTGGTGCCATGTCAGTGACTGCGTGGGCCACCTCTCACTCCCCATGCTTCCCTGGGCCCTTGTGTGGACACGGGGTGTCTGTGTAAAAGTGTGCTAAGCTCACCTTATGTGTCCATAGGGGGTGTGGAACGTCACATTGATACAAGTAGGGAGACCTTACCACGTGATTCCACTGGCTTAATATTGACGTCAGGTGGGGTGGCGAGGTGTGGACCCTTCACGTTTCCGTTACAATCACCGAGGAGCTCATCAATCATCTAGAACTCGTGTGGAGATATGTTTTTCTGTAAATTACCCAAATTCTATTTAACTTTTTGGGTTTTCTGGAAGTTCAGTATTTTTTGCCCACAATTTCTTGGCTACTTTCTAGAACCTTTGTAGTGCTCATCTGGAACACCTCTGGCCTATAAAGCCTTCGTATATCCATATAATATCTGTGTCTCTGTTTATTTAGTTCCCACATAAAACAGGAAAACAACAGGAAAGTCGGGAGCCCCCACCCTCCACATCCCGCTCTCGTCTTGTCATCTGCAGATCTGCCTGCGTCATCTCATCTTCTAATCATCCTCATGGTTGGGATTTGTATCCTTACGTGGAGGATCTTTATATCGAGCAATGCAGAGCCTGTAGTCACCGGGACATCACCGGGAGTGGAAGTGTGGCCACTATAAATCACATAAGCCATACACATAGGTGATAAGAGACTCCCCCCAAAAATACAACCATGGGTCAGGCAACTTCTGCACACTCCCATCCTCACTCCCCCGGCCAACATGCTTTTTTACCACAAATAAAGAGCGGAATTTCTACAAAAGACCGATGAGTGCTATCTGCTTTTCTTTGAAGGATTCATACACATAGGTAGGTGATGAAAGACTCCCCCCAAAAATACAACCATGGGTCACGCTACACACAAAAATCCAAACGTAAGAGACCCCAGTAATATAGAGTATGAGAGAGATGGAATATTATGGGATGATGATGTGTGCGCCCCTGGGAGATTTAAGACCACTATTTCGCTATTCTTCTAGACCATCCCTAACATTCAGTGTGACGTTATTTGGGTGCAAAATACCTTTTTATTTTGCGACTGTATAGCACTTTCCTGTAGGCTCTAATATGGACACTGTATAGCGCAGTTATTTGAACACGGTGTGGCATTATTATTTAGACACTTTTGAGTACCACTTTTGTCTTGGACGCAATGACACTGCAGATTGTTCTGGAGACCACATGGACAACGCCATGACGAGGCCTTCATGAGGGAACATCACACTGGCCCTACTCTCAGGATTTTGGTATTGGGTGGTATAATGTGCAGTATCCAGACCCCTAATGTTTCATTCCAGCATAGCATTAGAGTGATTTGTTGGTGGAACCAGTGGTGCGTCCATTTCTCCAGTGTCCCAGAACCCGTCTTTCAACACGACAGTCCTATGTTGCACGTTCTTCACTACTGTGAGCCTACTGCGTGGCCTAAACCTGCTCCCATGGCTGCAGCGTCTCTCGTCTTGTCTCCATTGAACACATCTAGACGTCATTTTTCGGTGATTACACTGGAGCTGCCAGCAGCAGATCTTGATGATTTGCCCAAGTGCATTCAGCGTCAGAATCGTCCTTAGACAGCCATTAATACCCTCAGTGATGGCAGCCGAGGCTGGAAGTGCCGGGATTTCTGAACGTGATTCATTCTCCAGGCTGAAGAAATTCAGAAGTTTTAAACTTTTTTTTTTTTTTTTTTTTTTTTAATTTTTTCCATTATTTGCAGATCAGTGGTCTCCCGCTTGTGATTTCCATAATTCCACCATTTTTGCTTCTTGGCTATTACAATGTCAGTGTTGAGGTGTGGAAATAGATGGTGCAGAGCGCCACTGACAATTTATTCTGTACTAATGTAGATGGTGCAGGGCGGCACATACATTTTATATAGCGTACAGTATACTTCTCAGCCAGTTCTGCTGTGTATTGTTCATTCATTCACAGTTATACATTCATAGGATCATTTCCCTTTTTTTTGTATTGTAGGTGCAGTTCTCGTTTTCTGTTAGTATTACGCACATGGCCACTTCTCTGCTTGTGTATAGTGGCCATTATTATCAGGATATGTTGCTCCCTTCTTCACTTTATCTACAGTGCAGGAATGTAATATATATAACACATCCAAAAAAAAAAAAATATTAGAATCATGAAAAAAGCCCTTGTTGTTGTTGTTGCCCAGTGATGAAGCTGTGTCCAAAACGTGCATTGGGTTTGGTAGATAAGCCTCAATATTTGGCATTGGTTTTTTATTTACTTGGTATTTTTGGACTCTCTGTCTCTTCATGCAATCCATTGTTTTCCTTCCTTTTAGTGTTTTTGCCCCTACTACATACTCTGGTGTTCGTTGCTGTCCGCTGTATCACTTGATATTGCTTCCTTTTTACATTGTATTACCCTCTGCCCCTATGGCTAAAGATTGTTCCCTCCAAATTCAGGTGACAGTGTCCCTTTAATGTTTGCAAGTAGTGGCGCTGGTATAAGAGGGAAGGACCAGCCGCAAATTAGGACCACAACCACAGTAGTCTCCAATAGCAAGTAATTGTCAATAAGCTTATTTGCGCTATGGTCCACTTCCACAAACAGACAAGGATCAGAGCGTGGTACAGAAAGCGTAGTGTTAATACAAAGGTGGTTTATAAGTTTGCAATACTATATATCAACCACTTAGAAAATGTAACACAATATGGCACAAGATGGTAAGGATATAATTTCCTGGTGCTGACCCAAGAAATATTCTAAGATATGCAGTTAACTCTTATACTTCGTATATATGTATTGCTGTGCCACAGTTTAGATATCCATATATTCTCCCGGAATCTTCCATTTCATTGGTGTAGGAAAGGGAATAATTAGGGCAGAACGATGTTGTCGGAGCGTTTTCCCGGCCGGTGACACATGCCCCATTGCAACTCCTCCGGTCCTAGGTAGGCGTGTGCGTGTGAGCACCATGGATCCTACCTACGTGCCGGTGGCGTCTGTGCTGTAGCAGGACCTTCGTGACGCAGGCGGTCACATGATGCAGGACCTTCGAGACGTAGGTGGTCACGTGAGGCACACGTGACTTCGACTAGTAAGGAGCGCTAAGAAGACCAAATTTCCAAAAGCAAGTGGTTTCCTTTATCAGGGATAACCCTATTCTTAGTATGGTCTCTATTAATACCCATACTGTATGTGATCCAGCTTCACAGATTGCGATTAACTAGTGAATTGCAAAGAGTTCAACCTCGCTGTTCAGCCCTCTAGGTTTAAGGGAGTCCAGTGGAAAAATCCAGAGGCTTTCAGCCTGCGACATCTGTTTGATGTAATCGCCATTACGCCAGTGTTTATGGATAATTTGCACATCCGTTACTATTGAGCCTTGTGCAGAACCCCCATGATGTTCTAAAAAATGTTTTGACAAAGGGTGACCTTCATATTTTTCTTTATACTATGGAGATGTTCATTAATCCGTATACAGTATTTATAGGTATTTTCATGCGACCAACATATAGTTTGCTACAGAGGCATTTCATGACATATGGTATGTTACTCCTGTGTTGGTACAAGTAATGAAATCATGGATTTTCTATTTTATATCCCCTTTATTAATGGTAGTCTCTTTATTTGTATGTAAGGTTCAACACATTTTGCATTTTTTACATGGAAAAAAACCCTTAAAGTTATTTAGAAAGATTGATGGATGAGGTTTATTTATATGGTTTTACTGAACTGACAGAACAATGAGGTTCACAAAGTTACATGCCTTTTTATGTATGAACTTGGGGTATATCGGGAGTTTATCCCTATAATCTTATCATCCTTCAGTATGTCCTAATGGCGTTTTATAATTTTTTTTTTAAGGATATAGGCGCTAGAGCTGAATTGGCTAATAGATGTTTCTACAATGTCTTTGCTAATTTTGTCCTTCCCTTTTCTACCAGAGATGAGTCTTACCCGAGAAGTCACTTCTACTAACCTTCTGGCTTCCATGAGAGGGTTATTGTCATATCCTTTATTCAAGAATTTTTTATTAATATATTGGCTTCATAATCAAAATCTTGAGGTTTGGAGCAGTCACAGAATGCCCTCATATATTGGCTTCTGGGGACATTGGTTAGCCAACTGGGTAGGTGACAGTTATCTATAGGGATATAGCTATTAAAGACCATCGGTTTGTTCAACATGTGAGTATTTATAGAGCCTTCCTCAATAAAGATGTTCAAGTCTTGAAAATTAATTGTTTGCATGCTTGTTGTTGAAGTAAATTTCAAATAAAACTAATTTTTATTAATGTCGTTTAAAAATTCAGAAAGTGATTCTTGGTCCCCTGACCATATAAATAAGATGTCGTCTATGAAGCGTTGCCAGAGGACCAGGTTCGCGTGCAGCACCCCGCCTGGGTAAATGGCCTCCTCGTCCCATCTCCACATGTAGAGCTTAGCATAGCTGGGCGCAAACCAGGTCCCCATGGCGGCAGAGGTGTATCTAGCCTTTCCTGCACCCGGGGCAAAGGATCAGTTTAGCACCCCCCCCCAACCCTCCTCCATTTGAACCATAAAGGCCCCGTCTCACATAGCGAGATCGCTAGCGAGATCGCTGCTGAGTCACAAGTTTTGTGACGCAACAGCGACCTCAGTAGCGATCTCGCTATGTGTGACACGTACCAGCGATCAGGCCCCTGCTGCGAGATCGCTGGTCGTGTCGGAATGGCCTGGGCCGTTTTTTGGTCGTTGAGGTCCCGCTGACATCGCTGAATCGGTGTGTGTGACACCGATCCAGCGATGTCTTCACTGGTAACCAGGGTAAACATCGGGTTACTAAGCGCAGGGCCGCGCTTAGTAACCCGATGTTTACCCTGGTTACCAAAAAAAACAAACAGTACATACTCGCCTTTCGGTGTCCGTCAGGTCCCTTGCCGTCTGCTTCCTGCTCTGACTGACTGCCGCCGTACAGTGAGAGCACAGCAGTGACGTCACCGCTGCGCTCTGCTCTCACTGTACGGCGGCACTCAGAGCAGGAAGTAGACGGCAAGGGACCTGGACACCGAAAGGCGAGTATGTAGTGTTTGTTTTTTTTGGTAACCAGGGTAAACATCGGGTTACTAAGCGCGGCCCTGCGCTTAGTAACCCGATGTTTACCCTGGTTACCCGGGTGCTGCAAGGGGACTTCGGCATCGTTGAAGACAGTTTCAACGATGCCGAAGTCCTTCCCCTGATCGTTGGTCGCTGGAGAGAGCTGTCTGTGTGACAGCTCCCCAGTGACCACACAACGACTTACCAACGATCACGGCCAGGTCGTATCGCTGGTTGTGATCGTTGGTAAATCGCTATGTGAGACGGGGCCTTAACTCTACTGAAACTGTATGACCAAGCCAAGGTACATTCCTGAATCCCCATAATGTTAAAATAGATACCAATAAAAGTAAAATTAATTGAGATATCAGTAGGTTGTGTTTTTGAATATCCATATTGAATCAGGAGCCCCACATGCCCCGGCTGCCCCCCTTGGATACGCCACTGCATGGCGGTGCCCCACTGCTAGATATAGTAGTCCACCCCATATTTAAAAACAATTATGAGTTAAAAGAAATTGAATAGAATCTTTATTAAAAAATAATTTGGTCACTCGGAAGTTTATTTTAAAAATGTCCGGTTGCTTGGCAGCCCTTATCATGTTGGATCACAGTATAGAGTGACGTTATATCCAACCTGCCTAACACGCCACTGCCTATGTCCCAGGGATTATAGGACATGAGTGCTGTCTTTGAGGTAGGCTGGAAGTAGTGGAACTAATATCTTGTAAGTGGCAGTCAATATAGTGTGACAAGTTAGAGGTAAGACACTGAATCCCTGAAATTATTGGACGTCCTATGGTTCCTATGGTTTGTGAGGTTATTATGAATTTTCGGTAAATAATAAAAGATTGCAGTCCTAGGGTGTATGGTATTTATAAATTCAAATTCAGATTTTTTAACTTAGCCGTCATTTATCCCTCTAGTAATTAAATCTTTCAGTTCGCTGACAAAGGTTGATGTAGGGTCATTGTCCGTTATCATATATGTTTGTTTATCTCTTAGAAGGCGCATAGATACTTTATGGTTCTGGTCATAATCTAAAACCACTATCCCACCCCCTTTGTCTGCAGGACGTATTACAATGCTATGGTTATCCTGTTTGATAGCTCTACGCTTGCTGAATGTGAAGTTATACCTAAATTGGTACATCTTCTATCACTAACCCGTCGGGTGTCATCTATGACATTTTTTTGGAAAGCGTCAAATGGTTCAGAGTACTCATTCAACGGATGAAAATTTGATTTATTCAGTAGGAGGGTATGATTACATTTTGGATCTTGATTTTGTTCTATGAAAGGATTAGCATTACTGGGTTCTTTTTTAGGAAATGTTTTTTTTTTTATGGTTAATTTCCTCATAAACTGTTTTATCCCAATAAAGGCTTGGAATTTAGCAAATTTAGCGGCGGGGTCATATTTAATGCCTTTGTTGAACAGTGCTATTTCATTCTGTTGCAAAGTGTAATCACTCAGGTTGACAATCGATTGGTCATGGGTGTTTATTTTTTAGGGTTTCGTTTTGGTGAATCCCCCCCACAGCCCCTTTTATGTCTCTTTTTGGGCCTATTTGAAAAATAAATGTTTTGACCACCTTTTTGCAGGACCCTTGATGATTCTGGATAAAACCGTCAGGTGGGGCTTCTTCACCATGTGTTTGAGTAACCTGTGTTTCCACCATATTACTGTTCAATGATGGTGAATTAGTTTCCAATATTCCAAAATTATTTTGGATGTCAGTAGTGTTAGGGGTGGTGGGTTCTAGTGCAGAGGAATTTATTCATCCATTGGAGCAGGTGTCGGGTGATGAAGGGCGAGATGTTGCCTATCGTTGATCTTTAGATCTTCGGGATCCTTTATATTGAGGTGAGGGATTTTCCAATTCAGATGCAGGGTAAATGGAAAATCTGTTATCTGAAGGTGCGGTGCTCAGGGGACTGCCCTTGATCTCAAAAATTGGTTCTGTTCTAGATATATTGCCTAACCCACATTCTGGTATCACGTCTTTTTTAGGACTTCTTTGAAAATCGGATGTAGTTTTAGATCAAATTTATGCAGTAATATAGAACATTCTGAAGGGTTCGCAAACTTTATGTTTTCAGATACGTTTTCTGTCTTGTTAGAGAGCCTTGGTGCAAACTTGCAAACTATTGTTGTAAAGTAAGGCGACCAAGAGGAAAAGTAAAATAACTTGGAAGATGCATCACATACATCACACGTTGTGCTCCATCTACTGTATGTATTTTAGAGTTTTACGCTAAGTTTAAAAGTCTATGATTTTTATATAAATGACCTATCTTTAGGTCATCAATATCATATTTGTGAGGGTCTGACACCCCCACTGATCAGCTGTCTGTAGCTGACACAATAGCTGGATGGATGCAGTGTACAGTGTACAGAGCTGGAAGAGCATAGCGCCATATAACATGTACTGGTCGTTCTCGGTACTGCAGCTCAGATCACATTCACTTGAATATCAGCTGAGCTGCAGTGCTGAGAATGGCCACTACACGGTGTAAGGAGCGCTTCTGATTGGTGGAGGTGCAGTCAGATCCCCATTGAATTGACATTTATCCTAAATAGAGGTCAACAATATATAAGTCCTGAAAAAAAAAATGTCACTTCTATATTGTGGTTTCTATTGCAGGATGCACTGTCCGACAGATACAAACACGCTCCGGACAGACACTATAGATTTACAAAGGGCAGGGGGTCCATCATTTTGTTTACATATCAGATAAAACTGAATGCCGCAATATATCTCCTATCAAATTTGAAATAAAAATATGTAAAAAAGTTCATTTCCAGATTTTTTCTTTACCCACCTAAGTGCACAGAGTCACATTGTGTAATTCCCCACTGTAGCCGTGCGTGAACGGAATCCAACTTCCCTAGTTCTGTATTGTAAATTCTTGGCATCGGCCGAGGGAAACCAGAAAAACAATAACTCCGAATAGTGTAAAAATTGAAGAAAGGGCGGAAAAAATATGATAAAAAAGATCCAATTTGCTAAAAGTTTTTATTTACATAACATTGAATAATTAGCTATTTATTAACTCTCTGAGATAATGTCGCACCTCCTTGTGATTTTCTCCCCACAAGCCAAAAATCTTGTGGATCAAGTAAAGATGATGACAGAAAACGAGCGAAATGTCCTCTAATCACAAGGGGATAGGGGTACGGTGGTTTTAACCAGCACCAAAATCGCCCTTTATGTAACCTTTGCTATGAGGCCTCAGTTCTTTGTTTGGCCCCAAGTATTGGGGGAGGGGAAGGGTAGAGGTAGATTGGACGGGGGATAAAATGGTTTCTGTAAGATTTGCTTTTCCCCTTCATCTTTTGGGAGATATTTCTTTTTTACCAACTATTGTAATATAATATGTGTAATGTGTATGTATATGTGTATAATGTATATGTATTTGTGTATGTATATGTGTGTTAATTATTTATGCGTATGTATCTGGAAATTGTTCCAGAAAATAAAGTATTTCTCCCAGAATATTATTGCTTTTACACATGTTGGAACAACACAAAAAAAAGAGGAAAATAGCAAATTGGACATAATTTCATAATAAACCCCAAAATGGGCAACAAAATGTGGTTAAATAACTTTGTTTCAGGCATGTGATGCTGGTTCACACTCACCTGTGGCAAGTAACAGGTGTGGGCAATATGAAAATCACACCGGAAAGCAGGTAAAGAGGGAAGAAGTTGACTCAATACTTGCATTGTGTGTTTGTGTGTGCTACTCTAAGCATGGAGAACCGAAAAAATGAGAAGAGAACTGTCTGAGGACTTGAGAACTAAATTGTTGTAAAATATCAGCAATCTCAAGGTTACAAGTCCATCTCTAGTGTGCAATATAATCAAGACTTTTACAACCCATGTTGTAGCTAATCTTCCTGGACTTGGACGTCACAAAGAAATTGATGAAAAGTTACAACGCAGGATAGTCTGGATGGTGGATAAACAGACCCAATGAAGTTCCAAAGAAATTCAAGCTGTCCTGGAGGCTCAGGGTGCATCAATGTCAGCGCGAACAATCCGTTGACATTTTAAATTATATAAAATACTACGGCAGGAGCCCCAGGGGGACCCCACTGCTGACAGAGACATAAAAAAAGCTAGACTGCAGTTTGCCAAAATGTATGCAAATGTGGCGCCCCTAGGGGTATTTGCCACAAAAATAGTTATTGACACCAAATACAAATATTAAAATAGCAAGACTGCACTACCATCTCCGACCAGAAGGGGGAGCTCCAGAGACTCCCCTTGATCTATTCTGGTCTGAGAAAAGGATTGGCAGTTGGGTTGAGGAGCTGAAAGTGAGAGGTCGTATAACTGAACTCCTAACAGCCCTATGACGGATTATAGGCCCGTAATACCCATAGTAGGAAAAGAGGAATAGAGAAAAAGGACATTGTGAGAACCGGGTAGCAATAACCTCTACCCAGAATAGGCGCAGAGACGGATACTGGATCCGTGGCTATATTCTTTATATATAATACAGCAACCGGAAGGAAGTGAGGTGATATCAGCTTCACCAGGGTAAGACGCAGCAACAGACACAGAGTTCAGCGGTACTCCCAGAGGGGGTAAGCCGACAAAAAAAGGACTCGGGTTGTCCGTCGAACCAGAGTACAGAAGAGACAGATTGGGTCGGCAGCCAGTTCACATACAGCAGCAGGGCCATACAGAAACTGCGCATAATAAGAGGTGGAAATCCTGACAGGGTCAAAGTAATTCAGAGTTCTTAAACAGACTCCGGTGACAGTATTAGTTGCAAATCCCTTTTTGTTGAAGTAAACTGGTTAAACGTTTCAGCGCCTCAGTCTTTCATTTGGACAATAGCCATCGATCCAGGATCGGGGTCATCACAGCTGAGAGGACCTGCTGCTGATCAAGTAAGTGTCTGTTCCTTCATGATATCCCTTACATTGTGCATCGCCTGAGGCCACAGCACCGGGTCAAGCCACTAGTGACATCCCCCTCAAGAGACGGACCTCATTGATCTGGTGCTGGGTACCTCGGTCTCCCGGGCGTCACACAAGTAACCCCAAGTTCTTCTGGGAAAGTGTCTTTTGGACAGATGAGACCAACATAGAGCTTTTTGGTAAAGCACATCATTCTACTGTTTTACAAAAACGGAAAGAGGCCTACAAAGAGTAGAACACACTACCCACAGTGAAATATAGTGGAGGTCCAAAGATGTTGTGGGGTTGTTTTGCTTCCTCTGGTACTGGGTGCTGTGACTGTGTGCAAGGCATTATGAAACCTGTAGAGTACCAAAGGATTTTGTATGGCATTTTAGTGCCCAGTATCATAAAGCTAAGTTTCCATCCTAGGTCATGGGTCTTACAGCAGGACAATTGCCCCAAACATACTTCAAGAAGCCCCCAGAAGTGGATGGAAACAAAGCCCTGGAGAGTTCTGAAGTGGCAGCAATGAGTCCGGATCTAAATCCCATTGAACCTCATTGGAGAGATCTTACAATTGTTGTTGGGAGAAGGCGCCTTCATATATGAGAGACCTGGAGCTGTCTGCAAAAGAAGAGTCGCCCAAAACTCCTGCTGAGAGGTGTAAGAAGCTTGATAATGGCTATTGGAAGCAACTGATTGCAGTTATTTATTCCAAAAGGCGTGCAACCAAGTAATAAGTTGAGGACCCAACAATTTTGTCTGGACCATTTTTGGGTTTTTGTGTGAAACTATGTCCAATTTTCCTATTTTCATTTTTTTGTGTTCTTACAATACAAAGGAAATAAACATGTGTTTAACAAAACGTGTAATTGCAATAATGTTCTGGAAGAAATACTTCAGTTTCTGGAACAATATCAAGGGTGGCAACACTTTTGGCCATGAATGGATGTGTGTATTGTATACATTTATGTGTAATGTGTGTTTAACATTTATGTATATGTGTAATG
Organism: Ranitomeya variabilis; assembly: GCF_051348905.1. NCBI lineage: Eukaryota > Metazoa > Chordata > Amphibia > Anura > Dendrobatidae > Ranitomeya > Ranitomeya variabilis. The sequence continues at coordinate 378,925,868 of NC_135233.1, read as the reverse complement.
TGGATATGTATATGAATTATTTACTTGTATGTGTGTATTTCTATGCATGTATATGTGTAATGTGTGTTTAACATTTATGTATGTGCATATTGTGTTAGTATGTGTGTAATATTTGTATATTTAACATTTATGTATGTGTGCAATGTAGGTGTCTGTAATGTGAATATGTATTAATTATTTCTGAAAGTGTGTATTTGTATACATATATGTTTGTAATGTGTGTTTAACATTTATGTATGTGTGTAATGTGTATGTATATGTGTGTAATGCATGTTTATCTTTTACGTATGTTCGTATTGTGTAGATATGTGTGTAATGTATTATGTGTATTTAACATTTATATTTGTGTGTATCAAAAATATAATATTACTATGTAAGGGGGAGTTCTCATATTGAATGTTTGCCCCTCCTAGCTGCAGATCATAAATGCAACTCTCGATTTTTAAAGCAGAATCTAACTTGAGCTGAGGAGCTGAGCCGACCTTGTGAGGCTGATATGTCAGTGTTTACATGGAGGGTATCAGCCCTGGGTCTCTCTTGTCGTATAACAGATATTTCCACAACTTATTGACGGTCTTTATGGGCAGCGCTGCACTAGTCAGCAGAAGAACAGTTCAGATAACCCAACCAGAGATCTCAATATAATATTTCAGGTATACTCATCCAACAAGAGAAGTTGGTCTTGTGCTAGCTGAGTCCATGAATATTTGCTTTACGCTTGTATATAAAACTCTCCAGATTTGGCCGCTGTTATAGGAAGTGAGGACAATTGTCCAATGTTACTGGCAACACGTCCGTATCCGGAGCTGGAGACAATGAAAAGGAACAAAAGAGCTCGGTGCCTCGGAGGTTCATGTAGTATCTGTGGTGTAAGCCATTATATAACCATTGTAGGATACATTCATATGCAAGAATACCTATATAGAAATGTGCAAAACCCATAATCAATAAAAAATATATTCTTTATTGGATAACATAATACAGCCCCTGATGAAGCTTGATGCGAAACGTGCCTTAGATGCATTTTCTTTGATAGGTAAAGTGTACTTCATGCCACTGTGCATTATTATCATTAATTATCATTATGTGAACCCAAGTGTCACTACCGCCTCTGCACATTAGATATTTGGCAGAACTTTGATGTGTGACTCCGACTCAGCTACATTCATTAGTACGGTTTAGCAGATTCCACTTGACAACTTCTGGGCAAGACCAATCAAAGGACACTGATATTTTTTCTATTCTGTAGCCTTTTTCCAGAGCCCCTTCCACGCCTCTTCCTCTCCCATCCATACTTCTTCAGGAGTTTCTAGGAGACTTTTCGGCACCTAGGAGTTTTGCTAACTTCTCAAGGAGTTCTATTCCAGGGAACCTCCTGCATTTCCTAGAAAATTTGCCAAGTATGCTGGAAACATTAAGTTGCCTGGGCCTCATTGTGTTTCCTCCACCGTGCCTTATACTTTAGTACGTCTTAATGGTATGTTACGACTAGAGTTGAGAAAAAAGATTCCCACCACCCTGATCCAGGGACCACTTTGGTATTCTGGTGAATTCGGACAAGGACAGTGCACACTTCCTTGGTCAACATTCGAATGCCGGCATCCTAGGCGCCTCTTCTGATTACAAGGTGCCCACGACTCCTTAGTAGCTTCAAGAGTTGCCGAGGATTTCCGCATTTGAATGTCAACCAAGGAAGTTTGCACTTCCCTTGTCCTCCTGCCATGATAAACCGAGGTGGATGCTGGACAGAGTAGTGGGAATCTTTTCGCTCATCTCATCTCAGGTTGTAAATTTTCAGCATAGCGCTTGTGCACAGATTGTGGAATCAGAACATCACCAATTGGCAAGTAAGGCTCTTCCACTAGTATTCATTTTCACGAATAGGATGAAATTGTTGTTTTTCCTCATTCTCTTTTTTATTGATTCATTCATTGGTTCTTCTCTCTTCTTTCAGCTTCACAGTATAAAAATGTTCAAGATCCTTGCCTTAATGGAGGAACATTCATCGCCCTTCAGAACGGCACCCAATACTGCAGGTAACTGGAGGCTTCATATGTATCCTATAATATAATACTGCTGGGACTTTACAATTTAGGTGTCCAAAGTTTTTCAAACTGGACTAATCGTTACAAAATTATAGTTAGTGAGCTCCAAACATGACCGCTGTCAGGAATCTTTGGGCTGAAGGCATCACTTGGTTAGAGTCGGCAGGCAGTAGGTGGCCGGGGATGTGTTGATGGACAATGCAAATAGACGGCTATATTGACTCGGCCATGAAAGTCATGTACCTGTGAGAAAGAAGAGGAGAGGACTTGCTCTCTGAATGCTTTCTGGGGGCCCATATGGGGTTTTTTTTGGGGAGGAAAGAACACGCTCCATGATTTTATTCAGCATGAAGCTTTTACAAAGTTAATGGTCATCGCATCGGCAAAAGTAGATGAGATCCTTTTTTATTTTTTAAGAAAGAGTTTAAGAACAGGAAGATGGAGGAAAAGTCAAAGGCACATCAAAGTGAAGTATTTGGAGCTCTAAAAGCATCATTACAGCTGAGGAAGGCCCACATGCTGAAGCGCTGCTGGAATTGACTATTGAGCTCCAAATAAAACAGTGAATACATCATTATTTTTTAGTGTCTTTGACTCTTCTTACATATTGAATTTCTGAGGTGGATGAAGATCGAGCCAACCTCCTCAAGAGAGCACGTCACAACTTTTTCTGGTACACACTTTTGATATATTTTTTCCATGTAAGATCACAATTAATAAACTTTTTGCTTTGTTATAGGTGCCCTGAAGGGTTCTTGGGGGACCACTGTCAACAAGCTGGGCCACCTTGCTTCCCACTTATCTGCCAAAATGGAGGTACTTGTTTACGTCTGTCTGCCACAGAATATCGCTGCACGTGTGGACCTGGGTGGACAGGTGAGCTTACTTTCAATAAGAGGACATCATCATCATTATCATAATGAAATTTGTAATATTTACTGACTTGATTATTAACCCCTTAGTGACAGAGCCAATTTGGTACTTAATGACCGAGCCAATTTTTACAATTCTGACCACTGTCACTTTATCAGGTTATAATTCTGGAACGCTTTAACAGATCCCGCTGATTCAGAGATTGTTTTTTTCGTGACATATTGTACTTCATGTTAGTGGTAACATTTCTTCGATGATACTTGCGATTATTTATGAAAAAAATGGAAATATGGCGAAAATTTTTAAAATTTAGCAATTTTCAAACTTTGTATTTTTATGCCTTTAAATCAGAGAGATAAGTAAAAAAAAATTGTTAATAAATAACATTTCCCACATGTCTACTTTACATCAGCACAATTTTGGAAACAATTTTTTTTTTGTTAGGGAGTTATAAGGGTTAAAAGTTGACCAGCAATTTCTAGGGTCTATATGATAGAAAATAACCAAGTGTGACACCATTCTAAAAACTGCACCCCTCAAGGTGCTCAAAACCACATTCAAGAAATGTATTAACCCTTTACGTGCTTCACAGGAACTGAAACAATGTGGAAGGAAAAAATGAACATTTAACTGTTTTTTTGCAAACATTTTGCTTCAGAACCATTTTTTTTATTTTCACAAATGTAAAAACATAAATGTAACCAATTTCTCCTGAATACGTCGATACCCCATATGTGGGGGTAAACCACTGTTTGGGCGCATCACAGAGCTTGGAAGAGAAGGAGTGCCGTTTGACTTTTTTAATGCAGAATTGGCTGGAAGTGAGATCGGATGCCGTGTCACGTTTTGAGAGCCCCTGATGTGCCTAAACAGTGGAAACGCTCCACAAGTGACACCATTTGGGAAACTAGACCCATTAAGGAGCTTATCTAGATGTGTGTTGAGCACTTTGAACCCCCAAGTGCTTCACAGAAATTTATAAAGTAGAGCCGTGAAAATAAAAAATCCTTTTTTTTCCTCAAAAATGATTTTTTTAGCCTGCAATTTTTTATTTTCTAAAGGGTAACAGGAGACATTGGACCCCAAAATTTGCAGACCAGTTTGTCCTGAGTATGCTGATACCCCATATGTGGGGGGGCACTGTTTGGGCACCCATCGGGACTCGGAAGGGAAGGAGCGCCGCTTGGAATGCAGACTTTGATGGGATGGTCTGCGGGCGTCATGTTGCATTTGCAGAGCCCCTGATGTACCTAAACAGTAGAAAGCCCCCACAAGTGACCCCATTTTGGAAACTAGACCCCCCAAAGAGCTTATCTAGATGTGTGGTGAGCACTATGAACCCCCAACTGCTTCACAGAAGTTTATAATGTAGAGCCATGAAAATAAAAAAAATCATATTTTTTCCACAAAAATGATCTTTTCACCCCCAAATTTTTACTTTCACAAGGGTAACTGTTATGGTTCTCAATGGCAAGAGAACATAGCCCAGCAAACATAAGTACTAGCTCTTGGAAGGATGGAAACTAAACTGACCATGAACTAAACCTGCCGCACAACTAACAGTAGCCGGGTAGCGTTGCCTACGTTTTTTATCCCTAGACGCCCAGCGCCGGCCGGAGGACTAACTAATCCTGGCAGAGGAAAATATAGTCCTGGCTCACCTCTAGAGAAGTTTCCCCGATAGGCAGACAGAGGCCCCCACATATATTGGCGGTGATTTTAGATGAAATGACAAACGTAGTATGAAAATAGGTTTAGCAAAATTGAGGTCCGCTTACTAGATAGCAGGAAGACAGAAAGGGCACTTTCATGGTCAGCTGAAAACCCTATCAAAATACCATCCTGAAATTACTTTAAGACTCTAGTATTAACTCATAACATCAGAGTGGCAATTTCAGATCACAAGAGCTTTCCAGACACAGAAACGAAACTACAGCAGTGAACTGGAACAAAATGCAAAAACAAACGAGGACTAAAGTCCAACTTAGCTGGGAGTTGTCTAGCAGCAGGAACATGCACAGAAAGGCTTCTGATTACAATGTTGACCGGCATGGAAGTGACAGAGGAGCAAAGTTAAATAGCGACTCCCACATCCTGATGGAAACAGGTGAACAGAGGGGATGATGCACACCAGTTCAATTCCACCAGTGGCCACCGGGGGAGCCCAAAATCCAATTTCACAACAGTACCCCCCCCTCAAGGAGGGGGCACCGAACCCTCACCAGAACCACCAGGGCGATCAGGATGAGCCCTATGAAAGGCACGGACCAGATCGGAGGCATGAACATCAGAGGCAGTCACCCAAGAATTATCCTCCTGACCGTATCCCTTCCATTTGACCAGATACTGGAGTTTCCGTCTGGAAACACGGGAGTCCAAGATTTTTTCCACAACGTACTCCAACTCGCCCTCAACCAACACCGGAGCAGGAGGCTCAACGGAAGGCACAACCGGTACCTCATACCTGCGCAACAATGACCGATGAAAAACATTATGAATAGAAAAAGATGCAGGGAGGTCCAAACGGAAGGACACAGGGTTAAGAATCTCCAATATCTTGTACGGGCCGATGAACCGAGGCTTAAACTTAGGAGAAGAAACCCTCATAGGGACAAAACGAGAAGACAACCACACCAAGTCCCCAACACAAAGCCGAGGACCAACCCGACGCCGGCGGTTGGCAAAAAGCTGAGTCTTCTCCTGGGACAACTTCAAATTGTCCACTACCTGCCCCCAAATCTGATGCAACCTCTCCACCACAGCATCCACTCCAGGACAATCCGAAGATTCCACCTGACCAGAAGAAAATCGAGGATGAAACCCCGAATTACAGAAAAAAGGAGACACCAAGGTGGCAGAGCTGGCCCGATTATTGAGGGCAAACTCCGCTAAATGCAAAAAAGCAACCCAATCATCCTGATCTGCAGACACAAAACACCTCAAATATGTCTCCAAGGTCTGATTCGTCCGCTCGGTCTGGCCATTAGTCTGAGGATGGAAAGCAGACGAGAAAGACAAATCTATGCCCATCCTAGCACAGAATGCTCGCCAAAATCTAGACACGAATTGGGTTCCTCTGTCAGAAACGATATTCTCCGGAATACCATGCAAACGGACCACATTTTGAAAAAACAGAGGAACCAACTCGGAAGAAGAAGGCAACTTAGGCAGGGGAACCAAATGGACCATCTTAGAGAAACGGTCACACACCACCCAGATGACAGACATCTTCTGAGAAACAAGAAGATCCGAAATAAAATCCATCGAGATGTGCGTCCAGGGCCTCTTCGGGATAGGCAAGGGCAACAACAATCCACTAGCCCGAGAACAACAAGGCTTGGCCCGAGCACAAACGTCACAAGACTGCACAAAGCCTCGCACATCTCGAGACAGGGAAGGCCACCAGAAGGACCTTGCCACCAAATCCCTGGTACCAAAGATTCCAGGATGACCTGTCAACGCAGAAGAATGAACCTCAGAAATGACTTTACTGGTCCAATCATCAGGAACAAACAGTCTACCAGGTGGGCAACGATCAGGTCTATCCGCCTGAAACTCCTGCAAGGCCCGCCGCAGGTCTGGAGAAACGGCAGACAATATCACTCCATCCTTAAGGATACCTGTAGGTTCAGAGTTACCAGGGGAGTCAGGCTCAAAACTCCTAGAAAGGGCATCCGCCTTAACATTCTTAGAACCCGGCAGGTAGGACACCACAAAATTAAACCGAGAGAAAAACAACGACCAGCGCGCCTGTCTAGGATTCAGGCGTCTGGCGGACTCAAGATAAATTAGATTTTTGTGGTCAGTCAATACCACCACCTGATGTCTAGCCCCCTCAAGCCAATGACGCCACTCCTCAAAAGCCCACTTCATGGCCAAAAGCTCCCGATTCCCAACATCATAATTCCGCTCGGCGGGCGAAAATTTACGCGAGAAAAAGGCACAAGGTCTCATCACGGAACAATCGGAACTTCTCTGCGACAAAACTGCCCCAGCTCCGATTTCAGAAGCGTCGACCTCAACCTGAAAAGGAAGAGCAACATCAGGCTGAGGCAACACAGGGGCGGAAGAAAAGCGGCGCTTAAGCTCCCGAAAGGCCTCCACAGCAGCAGGGGACCAATCAGCAACATCAGCACCCTTCTTAGTCAAATCAGTCAATGGTTTAACAACATCAGAAAAACCAGCAATAAATCGACGATAAAAGTTAGCAAAGCCCAAAAATTTCTGAAGACTCTTAAGAGAAGAGGGTTGCGTCCAATCACAAATAGCCTGAACCTTGACAGGATCCATCTCGATGGAAGAGGGGGAAAAAATATATCCCAAAAAGGAAATCTTTTGAACCCCAAAAACGCACTTAGAACCCTTCACACACAAGGAATTAGACCGCAAAACCTGAAAAACCCTCCTGACCTGCTGGACATGAGAGTCCCAGTCATCCGAAAAAATCAAAATATCATCCAGATACACAATCATAAATTTATCCAAATAATCACAGAAAATGTCATGCATAAAGGACTGAAAGACTGAAGGGGCATTTGAAAGACCAAAAGGCATCACCAAATACTCAAAGTGGCCCTCGGGCGTGTTAAATGCGGTCTTCCACTCATCCCCCTGCTTAATTCGCACCAAATTATACGCCCCACGGAGATCTATCTTAGAGAACCACTTGGCCCCCTTTATGCGAGCAAACAAATCAGTCAGCAGTGGCAACGGATATTGATATTTAACCGTGATTTTATTCAAAAGCCGATAATCAATACACGGTCTCAAAGAGCCATCTTTCTTAGCCACAAAGAAAAAACCGGCTCCTAAGGGAGATGACGAAGGACGAATATGTCCCTTTTCCAAGGACTCCTTTATATATTCTCGCATAGCAGCATGTTCAGGCACAGACAGATTAAATAAACGACCCTTAGGGTATTTACTACCCGGAATCAAATCTATGGCACAATCGCACTCCCGGTGCGGAGGTAATGAACCAAGCTTAGGTTCTTCAAAAACGTCACGATATTCAGTCAAGAATTCAGGAATCTCAGAGGGAATAGATGATGAAATGGAAACCACAGGTACGTCCCCATGCTTCCCCTTACATCCCCAGCTTAACACAGACATAGCTTTCCAGTCAAGGACTGGGTTATGAGATTGCAGCCATGGCAATCCAAGCACCAACACATCATGTAGGTTATACAGCACAAGAAAGCGAATAATCTCCTGATGATCCGGATTAATCCGCATAGTTACTTGTGTCCAGTATTGTGGTTTATTACTAGCCAATGGGGTGGAGTCAATCCCCTTCAGGGGTATAGGAGTTTCAAGAGGCTCCAAATCATACCCACAGCGTTTGGCAAAGGACCAATCCATAAGACTCAAAGCGGCGCCAGAGTCGACATAGGCATCCGCGGTAATAGATGATAAAGAACAAATCAGGGTCACAGATAGAATAAACTTAGACTGTAAAGTGCCAATTGAAACAGACTTATCAAGCTTCTTAGTACGCTTAGAGCATGCTGATATAACATGAGTTGAATCACCGCAATAGAAGCACAACCCATTTTTTCGTCTTAAATTCTGCCGTTCACTTCTGGACAGAATTCTATCACATTGCATATTCTCTGGCGTCTTCTCAGTAGACACCGCCAAATGGTGCACAGGTTTGCGCTCCCGCAGACGCCTATCGATCTGGATAGCCATTGTCATGGACTCATTCAGACCCGCAGGCACAGGGAACCCCACCATAACATCCTTAATGGCATCAGAGAGACCCTCTCTGAAATTCGCCGCCAGGGCGCACTCATTCCACTGAGTAAGCACAGCCCATTTACGGAATTTCTGGCAGTATATTTCAGCTTCGTCTTGCCCCTGAGATAGGGACATCAAGGCCTTTTCCGCCTGAAGCTCTAACTGAGGTTCCTCATAAAGCAACCCCAAGGCCAGAAAAAACGCATCCACATTGAGCAACGCAGGATCCCCTGGAGCCAATGCAAAAGCCCAATCCTGAGGGTCGCCCCGGAGCAAGGAAATCACAATCCTGACCTGCTGAGCAGGATCTCCAGCAGAGCGAGATTTCAGGGACAAAAACAACTTGCAATTATTTTTGAAATTTTGAAAGCAAGATCTATTCCCCGAGAAAAATTCAGGCAAAGGAATTCTAGGTTCAGATATAGGAACATGAACAACAAAATCTTGTAAATTTTGAACTTTCGTGGTGAGATTATTCAAACCTGCAGCTAAACTCTGAATATCCATTTTAAACAGGTGAACACAGAGCCATTCCAGGATTAGAAGGAGAGAGAGAGAGAGAAAGGCTGCAATATAGGCAGACTTGCAAGAGATTCAATTACAAGCACACTCAGAACTGAAGGGAAGGGGAAAAAAAAAAAAAAAAAAATCTTCAGCAGACTTCTCTTTTCTCTCCTTTCTCTGTCAATTAATTTAACCCTTTTTAGGGCCGGTCAAACTGTTATGGTTCTCAATGGCAAGAGAACATAGCCCAGCAAACATAAGTACTAGCTCTTGGAAGGATGGAAACTAAACTGACCATGAACTAAACCTGCCGCACAACTAACAGTAGCCGGGTAGCGTTGCCTACGTTTTTTATCCCTAGACGCCCAGCGCCGGCCGGAGGACTAACTAATCCTGGCAGAGGAAAATATAGTCCTGGCTCACCTCTAGAGAAGTTTCCCCGATAGGCAGACAGAGGCCCCCACATATATTGGCGGTGATTTTAGATGAAATGACAAACGTAGTATGAAAATAGGTTTAGCAAAATTGAGGTCCGCTTACTAGATAGCAGGAAGACAGAAAGGGCACTTTCATGGTCAGCTGAAAACCCTATCAAAATACCATCCTGAAATTACTTTAAGACTCTAGTATTAACTCATAACATCAGAGTGGCAATTTCAGATCACAAGAGCTTTCCAGACACAGAAACGAAACTACAGCAGTGAACTGGAACAAAATGCAAAAACAAACGAGGACTAAAGTCCAACTTAGCTGGGAGTTGTCTAGCAGCAGGAACATGCACAGAAAGGCTTCTGATTACAATGTTGACCGGCATGGAAGTGACAGAGGAGCAAGGTTAAATAGCGACTCCCACATCCTGATGGAAACAGGTGAACAGAGGGGATGATGCACACCAGTTCAATTCCACCAGTGGCCACCGGGGGAGCCCAAAATCCAATTTCACAACAGGTAACAGGAGAAATTGGACCCCAAAAATTTATTGTGCAATTTATGCTGAGTAGGCTGATACCCCACATATGGGGGGGACGACTGTTTGGGCGCATGGCAGAGCTCGGAAGGGAAGGAGCACCGTTTTGGAATGCAGACTTTGATAGAATGGTCTGCGGGCGTTATGTTGCGTTTGCAGAGCCCCTGATGTACCTAAACAGTAGAAACCCTCCACAACTTACCCGATTTTGGAAACTAGACTCCCCCAAGGAACTTATCTAGATGTATGGTGAGAACTTTGAATGCCCAAGTGCTTCCCAGAAGTTTATAATGCAGAGTCGTGAAAATAAGAAAACATTTTATTTCTACAAAAAAGATATTTTAGCCCCCAAGTTTTTATTTTCACAAGGGTAACAGAAGAATTTGGACCCCAAAGGTTGTTGTCCAATTTATCCCGAGTACGCTGATGTCCCATATGTGGGGGTAAACCACTGTTTGGGCGCACAGCAGAGCTCAGGAGGGAGAGAGCACCATTTGACTTTTTGAGCGCAAAATTGGCTGTCGCATTTGGAGACCCCCTGATGTGTCTAAACAGTGTAAACCCCCCAATTCTAACTCCAACCCTAACCCCAACACACCCCTAATCCCAACCCGATCCATAATCCTAATCACAACCCTAACGATAATCACAACCCTAACCCCAAAACAACCCTAATCCCAAACCTAACCATAACCCTAAACAAAACCCTGAATCCAACACACCCCTAATCCTAATCTCAACCATAACCTCAAACCTAACCCTAATCCCAATACACCCCTAACCCTAATCCCAACCCTAACCTTAACCCTAATCCCAAACGTAACCCTAATGCCACCCCTAACCCTAATACCAACCCTTATCCAAACCTTAAGGCCTCTTTCACACTTCTGTTTTTTGCCATCCGTCGCAATCCATCATTTTGGTTAAAAAACGGATCCTGCAAATGTGCCCGCAGGATGCGTTTTTTTTTTTTTTGCCATAGACTTTTATTGACGACGGATTGCGATGGATGGCCATACGTCGCATCCGTCTTGCAACGGATGCGTCGTGTTTTGGCGGACCGTCGTGACGAATAAACGTTCAAGGGAACGTTTTTTCGTCCGTCGGATCCGCCATTTCCGACCGCACATGCGCGGCCGGAACTCCGCCCCCTCCTCCCCGCACTTCAGAATGGGCAGCAAATGCGTCAGAAAACTGCATCCGCAGCCCACGTTGTGCACAATTTTGCACATCGTCCGACGGTACGTCAGGCCGACGGATTGCGGCGGCCCCGTACCGACGGAAATGTGAAAGAGGCCTTATCCTAATCCCAACTCTAACCCTAACTTTAACCGCAACCCTAGCCCTAACTTTAGCCCCAACCCTAACCCTAGCCCTAACCCTAACTTTAGCCCCAACCCTAACCCTAGCCATAACCCTAGCCCTAATCCTAGCCCTAACCCTAACTTTAGCCCTAACCCTAGCCCTAACCCTAGCTCCAACTCTAACCCTAGCTTTAGCCCAACTCCTCTAGCTGCCGGCCGGCAGATCATGGCGGGCGCACCGCGCATGTGCCCGCCATTTTCTTACCAGATGAAGAAGCCAGCAGTCAGGAGGGGACGCAGGAGGACCCAGGGACACCGGTAAGTATAACAGGGTCCCTGAATCCCCTTATTTCTCTGTCTTCTGATGTGCAATCAGATCAGAGGACAGAGAATGACACATAGCTTTTTTTTTTTTTTTCTTGCGGCCGCCGGTAAAGTTAATTACCTGCGATCGCAAAACAGGGGTCAGTAAAAACCGACCCCAATCATGTTCTCTGGGGTCTCGGCTACCCCCGGCAGCCGAGACCCCAAAGATCTTCCGGGTGCCGGCCGGCGGCCGCACTGCGCATGCGCCTGCCATTTTTTGGCCGGAACAAGATGGCAACGCCCATCGGAAGCAACGAGGCGCACCGGGGGAGACAGGTGAGGATTGGGGGGCGATCACATCGGAGGACAGAGAAATTAAATGGGAAATCGCGTGTTTTTGTTTTTTTTGCGACCGCCGGTAAACAGTTAATTACCGGCGATCACAACCCGGGGGTCAGTAAAAAACCCTGAATCATGTTCTCTGGGGTCTCGGCTGCCCCTGGCATCCGAGACCCCAGAGAAAATCTGACTCTGGGGGGCGCTATTCACTTTTTCTACAGCTTAAGTACAGCTTCAGCTTGGTTTAAGTACCCTTAACTGCCACCGTTAAAAGGTGTATCGGCGGTCGTTAAGGGGTTAAAAAAAAAGGTTAAAAGACGTTTAATTAACATAATGGTATTCTGGGGTCCAGGAAATATCTACAGCAATTTCCATCAGGGTCGTTCTGGTCAAAACAATGCCTAATTAGAAAAATATTATTATATGATCTGCCTATATAAGAGAAGATACATCACAGACGTTGTGGTTTTGCCACAGTTCTTGGCAGAGAGTCACGCTGCAAAAACTGCACATCATTTTGCAGAGAGTAGAGTTGGAGTTCTATTGTCCTATGAAAGATGATCTGTCCCATCCAGAATAAACGTCTTCCTGGGCTGAACATCCGAGGAGAAGAACTTCTCCTCGACACATTAGTAATTTACCATTCCAGTGTCTTCCGGGACAGTGCAGGACAGACCACACCTAAATTTTCCTGTAAACGTGTAAGGTCCATAGTCATCTTCTTCCTGTGAGTTACTATGATGTACGGAAGCAATATTGTTTTCTATTCCAGTAATTCAACAATTGGTTTTATGGCTTGAAACTGGTCACCGGTCATCAATGTCTTGATAAGATCCCTCAGCTATTTAGTTCTTAGTTCTAAAAATTAATATTTATAAATAGTAACGGTTCTCCTTATGGAGAGTGACATACCATCTGGCTTGTCAAGGTAAGGAGGCTTATTTGCCGTACAATGCTCCTCTGGGAAATTAAATATGCAAATTGCCTCTTCTGAGAAAAAGAGGACTTAACTCTATAGCGCCACCTGTTGGAAGTAGCGATCCTACAAGTCACAATCAACCCTCTAACGAGTCGTGCAATATGACTTACGATAAAAGCCAAATCAGTATCTCAATTCGCAGACACGGTGTTTCGGGCTGTTGGCCCTCGTCAGTGCGAAGCATGAGAACTGATTTGGCTAGGTGAGAGGCTCTGGACTGGGGTCTAAGGGGTAACGGTTCTCCTTATGGAGAGTGACATACCATCTGGCTTGTCAAGGTAAGAAGGCTATAGAGTTAAGTCCTCTTTTTCTCAGAAGAGGCAATTTGCATATTTAATTTTCCAGAGGAGCATTGTACGGCAAATAAGCCTCCTTACCTTGACAAGCCAGATGGTATGTCACTCTCCATAAGGAGAACCGTTACCCCTTAGACCCCAGTCCAGAGCCTCTCACCTAGCCAAATCAGTTCTCATGCTTCGCACTGACGAGGGCCAACAGCCCGAAACACCGTGTCTGCGAATTGAGATACCGATTTGGCTTTTATCCTAAGTCATATTGCACGACTTGTTAGAGGGTTGATTGTGACTTGTAGGATCGCTACTTCCAACAGGTGGCGCTATAGAATTAAGTCCTCTTTTTCTCAGAAGAGGCAATTTGCATATTTATAAATAATGTCTGAAGGCAACAAAACTGTTTAGTAGATTTTCTCAAATATAAATTCCTTTTAGGCAAGAACTGCATGGACCTGGACCATTGCACCACCAATCGCTGCGTGAACAATGGAAAATGTGTCAACAAGCCACCCGGGTTTGAGTGTCAGTGCCAGCTTGGCTTTGACGGGGAGGCATGTGAAAAAGATGTGGATGAATGCCAAGAAGCTGGCACCTGTAGAAATGGTGGAAAATGTGTGAACTTCATAGGGTCCTTCAGATGTGACTGTCCCACCATGTACGATGGCACCAACTGCGAAATGAGACGAGGAAGGTGCTCTTCGAACAGCTGCTTCAATTCAGGAACGTGCTACCAATCAAATTATAACTTGTACCGGTGCGCATGCCCGCCGGGTGAGTGGATGAGCTGTGAACTATGGAAGCATTTGTGACCATCTATGGGCTCGTTAATGAAACATACTTACTAATGAATGGCTCTGTGTGTGTTACATTAGGGTACACGGGTTCTCAATGTGAGGAGAACATCGATGATTGTGTCAACCACAAATGTCAGAATGGAGGCAGCTGCGTTGACGGACTTGAAAAATATTCCTGTAAATGTCCACCTGGATGGGAAGGTAAGGTCCTAACCCTCTATTATTCCCTATCTCATCTTTTCATCTCACTAGTGTTGGTTGTGTTCCCATTCCACTTCTCTCATCTAAGAAGTCCTTGTGCTCCATAAATCTAGTCATGTATCCTGCTGCCCAGACCTGAGAAAATACATCTACTGGATATTAGTCTTTGGATAAGTTGTTCTTTGTCCGTGTCCACCTGGGTCAAAGTGGGAAATAATTGGTCTAAAGCTGGCATACAGACAAATCTATCAGTCTTCACGAGACCGGACAATGTTCTAATGTATATGAGAGCCGTTCAACCCTTTCCAATTAAAGATAATGTGGGAAAAAAAAGGTTGGTCTGTTGGGTTTTGACATGGAAGATGGAAGTCACCACTTGAGGTGTCAGTGAGTGTCTTACTCCACTCTTCCCATGGACAATCAATAAATATGTGGCTATGCTTTTATGTGGCTGGGAGGAGTGACATTTCGAGACAGAAAGATTTCAGTTGAGCAGATATCTAATGTGTTTGGCCCTTTTCATCCAAACATGCTGATTTTGGCCAGAAGGCTCAACCACCTAATGCGTACTGGGGCTCCTGATTCTTCCCTGTCTTCTCCCATCTCCCCACAAAAATACACATGCATGCTCACCAGAGCCATGCGTGCATATATATATATAGGGGTCAGAAAAGATTGACAAATGTTTATCTAAATCATTAATACTGTCCTAATGACTTGCAGTTTATTACTTTTCATGATTTGCGAAAGTTGTCCTGTCCCAACCAACCTGTGATAATGGCTGTTAATGCCCACCCTACACTCGCCCAGTGTTTCTGTTGGGCAGATGGTTGTTCTGGAGCTGTTGTTTTTATTTGTCCGTGTCTGTATGTGTAGACGCATTTTTGCATTCATTTTTCTGTTCACCACCGTTCACCTTTCTTTGTAACAGGAGGGTTGTGCTCTCGAGATATTGATGAATGCCAGGCTGGTGGTGTATGTAGGAATGGAGGAACCTGTCAGAACATTCCTGGTCAGTACAAGTGCGTGTGTGTCAATGGCTGGGATGGCGATAACTGTGAGCACAACATCGATGATTGTGCCACAGCCACATGTGCGGAAGGGTCTACGTGCATTGACCAGGTGGGGACATATACCTGCCAGTGCCCCCAAGGGCGGATTGGTAAGTTCTTGTGAATTATCGACATATGCAAAGATAGTGTGCACCTAGTATGTATGAGTGGTTCCATGTAGGGTCTCCAACCAATGCCACCTCATTTGTAATGGAGCATTCTGTGGAACATACCACATTTTTATTGGATTCAGTAGTAGTCTTGTAGAAAACCTCTGCCACCTTAACGGAGGTTCGGCCCTGTGTCTTGGCTCTGTATGACTCGGCGCGATACGTATGAGGCATACATGCATTTAAAAGCTCAAATACATCAGAAATTCATCTAAACCATCTGATTTCATCTGAACCAGTTGACTCTCTTTTGGGTATGATGGCCTCCGGACTATCCTCCAATAGATGTTGTCTAAGGAAAGAAGGATCAAGCATACTGAGATTCACCATGCCCAATCCATTTGTTTTCAAGTGAGATAAATTGAGCCCGTTAAGAACACATGCACGCTCAGCCAAACCTAGCACGCATATGTATGATGGGTTCATTAGGAAAAGCTTTCGACCACAAAAGCGTTCAACTGAAAGCTATTTAACTGGAATGTGTTTCCAGGTTTTTGCTACCTAATTTGAGAAGAGAATAATGTACAACCTGAAACCCTAATTCCAGTGATGTGTCACTTACTGGGCTGCTTGCTGTAGTTTTTATACAATTACAGTTTTACCAGAAGGAGATTATCACTAGAGGACTAGTAAACCAGCTGCCAGGTCGTCTGACCCCACCCCCAACACTGATTGGCTGCTTTCTGCCTATGCACTGGGAACACAGAAAGCTGCAGATCAGTGGTGTTGGCTGGGTTATACAGGGCGCAGCATTTAGCAAACTGCTAGATCTGCAGCGGATAAAACAGTTTTTAATGAAAACTACAGCAAGGAGCCTAGTAAGTGACGCATGACTGGAGTCTCTAGTCCTACATCATGCTACTCTCAGATGGGGGAGCAAAGACCTGGTGACTGATTCTATGGACATATTTGGTGATATGGGGCATATAATCCAAGCCACAGGATTTCCAATTTAAGTTGTCCTAATTGATGTATTCTAAATATTAATTGATTTATTGATTATTATTATCTCTCTTGGACTTATTATATTAAAAGTGTATAATATTCAGTGAGTGGGTATTATATAAATTCACCTCCATAAATCGACCTTGTATAATTGTGTTCCTGGCTATTTTCCATCTTTCCAGGTCTTTTATGCCATATGGAGGACGGTTGTCTAAAAAATCAGTGTCATCCGAATGCCACATGTGACACTCACCCCTCATCCCACAAGGTGTTCTGTCGCTGCCAGGCAGGGTATACCGGACTCACATGCTATGAGGACCTGAACGAATGCCAACTAGGTGCATTTTTTTTTACTGTTTTAGTTTTTCATTGTCTAAATCTACAAAAACATCAACCAACCCACCACCACAATCTTCTGCTCTTCTCTGTCTGTAGTTCTAGTCCTCCTTTTGTTGTCCAAATCCCCAAAAATACCAAGCAACCATCCTACCTCATGGATTTTGCCATGTCCCTAAGGGTACTGTCACACAGTGCAATTTTGATCGCTACGACGGCACGATTCGTGACGTTCTAGCGATATCGTTACGATCTCGCAGTGTCTGACACGCTACTGCGATCAGGGACCCTGCTGAGAATCGTACGTCGTAGCAGATCGTTTGGAACTTTCTTTTGTCGCTGGATCTCCCGCTGTCATCGCTGGATCGTTGTGTGTGACAGCGATCCAGCGATGCGTTCGCTGGTAACCAGGGTAAACATCGGGTTACTAAGCGCAGGGCCGCGCTTAGTAACCCGATGTTTACCGTGGTTACCAGCGTAAAAGTAAAAAAAAACAAAACGTACATACTCACCATCTGATGTCCGTCAGGTCCCTTGCCGTCCGCTTCCCGCTTTTTTTTACTTTTACGCTGGTAACCAGGGTAAACATCGGGTTACTAAGCGCGGCCCTGCGCTTAGTAACCCGATGTTTACCCTGGTTACCCGGGGACTTCGGCATCGCTCCAGCGCCGTGATTGCAAAGTGTGACTGCAGTCTACGACGCTGGAGCGATAATCATACGACGCTGCAACGTCACGAAACAGTACCCTAAGTCACAAGTGGTTCACGCCCTCCTGGGAGATCTGGAGTTAAGAAAACAGTTGTATTGTGAATCGCAGATCTTCCATTTAGCCTGGGTGTTTTTCTTTTATATTAAATTAATTTGGTTTCCTTTGGTGCTGAAGAGGTTAACGACCCGTTCTATGCTGGTTAGAAACTTACAGCTTCATCTCACAGCTGTTCCTGACCTGGTCACTTCCTCTCCCTATAAATCTGACCAGACTTTCTCTTCCTCGCCAGTGAAAGTTTTACTTCTTAGCTCTTTGGAGTCGCTGTGCTGAGGTGGAGATCGTTGTTGCTGCTGGAGATTGTCACACTCTGTTTTGGGGTGTAAGCTCTCCTCATTGTCCTATTCCCATTTGGTTCATACATTCCTACCCTTCCCTATATACCTCTCTACTATTGGCGAGTGTTTTGTATGTTAGTTACTTTTTGTTATCCCTGTTTGTCTTATGTGTTTACACGCTAACATTTCTGTCCCAGGAGAACAGTAAGACTGGTGGCCTAAACCTCCTCTCCTTTAGAGGTACCTTTGCGAGCTGGGATAGTTAGGTTCCCAGCCCTAGGGACAGTGCAGGGCCCATTTCCCTATTTACTTAGGCCATGTTCACATGTTGCGATTTTTACCGCGGAACCGCAGCGATTTTGCCGCTGCGGGTCCGCTGCAGTTTCCATTGCGTTTACATTTACATGTAAACCTATGGAAACCGCAAACCGCTGTGCACATGCTGCGGGAAAAACCGCGCAGAAACGCAGCGGTTTATATTCCGCAGCATGTCACTTCTTTCTGCGGAACTGCAGCGGTTCTGCACCCATAGACCTCCATTGTGAGGGGCAAACCCGCAGTAAAACCCGCAGATGAAAAAATATCTGCAGGTTTTCTGCGGTTTTGGGTGAAGAAACCGCTGCAGCAGGAAGTGCGGGGAAGCGGGCGAAAGTGCGTGGGCGGAGTGTGACTGTCAGCATGGAGGCATGTATGTGTGTGTGTATGTATGTCAAGTCTGTGTGTGTGCGTCTGTCTGTGTGTGTGTCTGTGTGTGTGTGTGTGTGTCCCCATGCGACGATAGTGCCACCCAATTGTGCTAAGTCGCCGTATGGGACTACTACTCCCATCCGAAATTAGGATGGGAGAGTTTTCCCTGTGTCCGGCGACTTAGCACAATTGTCAGTAAAACACAAAACACATACACATACAATACACATACAATAAACGTAACATACATGACACACAGTACATACAACATATAACATAGAGTATATACTCACCATACAGCACATACTGGTACGCGAAGCCCTCGGTCCCCTAGGGAAAAAGTCCAAAAAAAATAAACCAAATCCATACTCCCTGTCCGCAGATATCCCAACGAGTGTCCCACGCCGATCGCTTGCTCTCCGGCAATAGACTGCCAGGAGCAAAGCTCCTAGCAGTGTATCGCGTCCTTTACCGGAGTTCAGCGGCTCCGGCGTCTCTATTTACGGCAGTACAGCTGCGTGTGAACTTTCCCACGCAGCACTGCTGTAAAGCGAGAGTACCGGGGTCAATGAACGCCGGTAAACTCTCGCGCATGCGCAGTAACACACCGACAGGAGCCGGAGCTCCTGTCAGTGTGTTGCTGCAGCTGTGGAGAGCAGACATATCTCCGGATGTGTCTGTTCTCCATGGCAGATCGTCGTGGGACCCTCGTTGGATTTCTGCGGACAGGGCCAGGGAGTATGAATTTGGTTTGTTTTTTTATTTCTTTTGCAGGTCGAGGGTCTTCAGATGGATTGAGCGTATAATAAAGGAATTGTCAAAAAGTGGGTGTCTTTATTTCATTAAAATATTTTTTCTAGTGTCTGTTTTTTTTAACCCTTTAATAGGATTAATAATGGATAGGCGTCTTATTGACGCCTCCCCTTTATTAATCTGGCTTAATGTCACCTTACAATAGCAAGGTGACATTAACCCCTTATTACCCCATATCCCACCGCTACACGGGAGTGGGAAGAGAGGGGCTAAGTGCCGGAATTGGCACATCTTTTAGATGCGCCTTTTCTGGGGCGGCTGCGGGCTTCTATTTGTAGCCGGGGGGGGGGGGGGGGGGGCAAATATCCATGGCCCCTTTCCTAGGCTATGAATATAAACCCACAGCTGTCTGCGTAGACTTTCTGGCCTAAAAATATAGGGGGACCCCAACACTTTTTTTGGGGGCTCTCCCTATACTTGAGAGCCAGAAAGGCTACGTAGACAGCTGTGGGATTAATATTCATGGCCTGGGAACAGCCATGGGTATTTTAACCCCTTCCCAGGCCAAAAATATTGGCCCACAGCTGTCTGCCTAGCCTTTCTGGCCTAAAAATATAGGGGGGCCCTACGCAATTTTTTTTTTCGGGCCCCCCTGTAGTTTAGAGCCATAAAGGCTACGCAGACATCTGTGGGCTTATATTCCTAGCCTGGGAACAGCCATGGGTACTTTAACCCCTTCCCAGGCCACAAATATTGGCCCACAGCTGTCTGCTTAACCTTTTTGGCCTAAAGATACAGGGGGACCCTATGTCATTTTTTTTTTTTGGGGTCCCCCTATATATTTATTTAACCTTTTAATAGGATTAATAATGGATAGGTGTCTTATTGACGCCTCTCCATTATTAACCGGGCTTAATGCCACCTTACAATAGCAAAGTGGCATTAACCACTCATTACCCCATATCCCACCACTACACGGGAGTGGGAAGAGAGGTGTTAAGTGCCGGAATTGGCGCATCTCATTTTGATGTTTTCACAGGGTTGGACAAGGTAATGACATCATGTGTTTTTTTTTTTTCCCACTGCAGTTCAAGCTTTATTTGTGTCAAAAACACAGACAATCTGCAGGAAAAAATGCATCAAAAACCGCACTAAAAACCGCATCAAAAAACGCACCAAAACACACCAAAAACCGCACCTGCGTTTTCTGTAAAGATCTGCGTTTTTTAGTGCAGAAAAATCCGCAGGAAAATCTGCAACGTGTGCACATAGCCTTAAAGTCACAGTGTGACATACTTCTTCCATCTCCACAATCTTCTGTTCTTCTCTTTCTCAGCCGTTCTTTCTATACTCCATATATTGATACTGTTGTGATCTCTTCAGGACCTTCTCCTTGTGAACACGGTGGAGAATGTGTTAACACCGATGGCTCCTTCTTGTGTCAATGTCCTCCTGGTTACACTGGTGCCCGCTGTGAGACAGATCGCGATGAATGCCAAGCAAACCCCTGCTACCATGGAGGCACCTGCTTAGACTTTCTAGGTCACTTCCAATGCATGTGTTCACCTGGTAAGAATTGGCTGAACAGTAAAAATGAGAACATAATCCTATGAAGTGGTAATAATGAAAAAAACTTTAATGTAAACCTTCTATATGAATTGTACGTGCTATCCGTCCATCTACAGGATACATGGGAAATCTTTGTGAATTGGAGATCGATGAATGTTCAAGTTCTCCTTGTCAAAATGGAGGGAACTGCACAGATCTAATTAATGATGTCCTCTGTTCATGTCCTCCAGGTGAGATGGGTTTGTGACTATCTTATATAGATATCCTCTGATACACATACCTCACTGCCATCTTAGCTATGCTCCGAGAGCTTACATCCACACTAAGTCATCCAGTCATACACCCACACCTTGTCATCCAGCCGTATAGCCATGACTACTCATCCAGTCATACATCCATGTCTAGTCATCCAGTCATCTATCCATGTCTAGTCTTCCAGTCATATATCCATGTCTAGTCTTCCAGTCATATATCCATGACTAATCATCCAGTCATATATCCATGTCTAGTCATCCAGTAATACATCAATCAATAGTCATCCAGTAATACATCTATGAATCGTCATCCAGTAATACATCCACCAATAGTCATCTATTTATACACCCATGTCTAGTCATCCAGTTACACATCCATGTGTAGTTATCCAGTCATACATCCATGTCTAGCCATCCAGTAATACATCAACCAATAGCCGTCCAGTAATACATCTACGAATGGTCATCCAGTAATACATCCATATTTAGTAATCCAGTAATACATCTATGAATAGTCATCCAGTAATACATCCACCAATAGTCATCTAGTTATACATCCATGTCTAGTCATCCAGTAATACACCCATGTCTAGCCATCCAGTAGTACATCAACCAATAGCCATCCAGTAATACGTCTACGAATAGTCATCCAGTAATACATCCACCAATAGTCATCCAGTCATACCTCCATACCTAGTCATCCAGTAATAAGTCCATGTCTAGTCATCCATTTATACATATGCCTGTTTCCATTCAGAAACGGCTCTTGGGCCCCATATTGGAGCTGTGGCCTGCTGTCATTAGTGGTACGCCGCTGGCTCCAAGTCTTACACTTATCCAGTTTCCCACTTCCCACACATCAACTTCAAGACCTAAATGTCCGCTGGTTGCCTGATATATCCTGACACATCCCACCATGACAGGAGCCATTGTCACCAGACAATCAGTGCTATCCTCTTTACCGGTTTTCGTGTCATGACAGTGTCAGAGTGTGCTCCCCTGTATTCTTTCACTCATCTTTCGCGTTCTCTTTTTGTTGATTTCCTGTTTCCATCCCACCATCTCATCATTTTCCTTTCCTCAGGTTTTGAGGGCAAACATTGTGAACTGGATGTGAAGGAATGCTCCAGCTCTCCTTGTCGTTTCGGCCATTGTGTGGACAACCTGGGGTTCTTCACATGTGAATGTCAGGAAGGTTACATCGGCCCTCTGTGTGATCAGGATATCGATGAGTGCCTGAGCCAGCCGTGCCAGAATGGTGCCACGTGCCTGGACCGCCAAAATGGTTATGAATGTTTATGTGAGGCAGGAATGACAGGTAACACATCCCGCTCCTCTGTCGCCGCTCTCGGCTATCACAGTGTTGGCTCTTTTACATGTTTATATTTCTTTTTGTCACCTCATGTGTTTCTTTCTTGACACTGGCAAATTTCCTTTGTGTTTTTATTTCTTCTCCTTCTTCCAAGAGCCACAGCTAGTTGTATTTCCGTCAACATAACCGTAGGAGGGCCTGTTTGTTAGGTACGATGAGTTGTAGCTTTTATTGGAACTACTTGGGGTTATATGTGATGTTTTCATCACTTGATCGCTTTTTATTGCATTTTTCAAGGGATTGGGGGGAGGAACAGGGATTCTCGGGTTTCTCTTCTTTTTTTTTTTTGCTTTTTAGTGTTTAGAGAATAGGATTAAACAATTTCAGATTTTGTTAGATCGGACTTTTTTATATAAAGTATGTATATACATATATAAAAAATATAATAAAAATGAGATGTAGCACCACCTAACCGATGTGTAAGCCCGATCCTATATACTGTATGAGAAGAAGGCAACCACATCTTTCTAATTCTAGACAACCCCTTTAATTTTTCCCAGGCAGCCCTTCATCCCCAGATACAGTCTATGGTGGAATTGTATTTTTGCTTGCTGTTTACTCGCTTATCTTTTTGTTGTAGGTCCCACCTGTGATGCAAATATTAATGAATGTGCCAGTAACCCATGTGTACAAGGACGCTGCGTCGACCTGGTGAATGATTTCCAATGTCAATGTCATCTCGGTTTCTCAGGTTACGTAAAACATATAAATCACTCGCCTTGTGTTGGAAGCTGCGTATAAAAATTATAAGGAACGTCACACATTTTTTTTTAATTGAATGGCCATTATTTTATTATTCTAATTAATTATAATTATTCTAATTAAGATAGGCTCAAAGTCCTGTGTATATACTGCATCGTGATGGCTCTGTTCTTCTGATACACTGCTCCAAATCGCCTACCTAGATAAGGATATAAGAGCTAATGTGCTGTCTTCCTGCTGCCACCACTAGGGGGAGCTCCTTCCGTATTGTTCATATAGCCTTTTTGCTTGTATTTTATTCCAGCTGTTCCCCTGAATATTCATTTTTTTCCTTTTTTAAGTCTGCCATATAGTTCCAGTTATAGTGTTTACAAAGGGGGCATGGCTCACATGGTAATTATGCAAAACAGCCTGAAGACCTGCCCACGAGGATCCTGTGAGCCACACCTCATTAGTAAAGACCTTAAAAATTGGCCTTAAATAAAAGGCACACGTCTCTGGAACCGTATGACAGATTTAAAAAAGGAAAAAAACAGAATTATCAGGGGGGCAGCAATAAAATAAGGCTATGTTCACACATTGCTTTTTTATGCTTTTTTTAATGCAAGTTTAAGCTTACAAAATGCAGGTTTTGCTAATTTTTTGCTGCATTTTTACTGTTTTATGTTTTTCGTCTGCATACATTTGTTTCTTGTGCATGCTGATAAAGTTTAGTGCATAGAAAAATAATCTGATTCAACTTCATCAGGTTTTTGGCACCAAAAACGCAGCAAAACCTCATACCTGCGCTTTTTGCAGAGTTTTTGCACTACCCATTGCTTTCAATGTGTGAAAAACACGTGAGATTTCTGAAATCTCATAGTCTTTGCTGGTACTGTGAAACACAGCTGAAAATTTGCATTAAAAAAAGCTGCAAAACCCAACGCAACATAGCCTTAGAGGAAAAAAAATGTTAAGCTGCACAAGGCATTGTTGTCACTAGAATTTGCTCTCTCTTCCCTTCGCAGGATCTCTATGTGATGTCGACATTGATGAATGTATAAGCAATCCTTGCCAAAATGGAGGGACTTGCAGAAATCTAGATGGTGACTTCCTGTGTGCCTGCCCTCCGGGGACGGTCCTTCCTGCCTGCACACTGCAGAATATAAGCTGTAGTAACATTACTTGCGTTCATGGCAGTTGTCAGGACAACAGGTGCGTTTCTTTCTACGATGTCAAGTTTTGGGCTATATTTTATCTATTTTAAAAAGGGGGGATTTCTGGAATTTTAATATCAAGTTCTGAAAAAAGTGAGTGGGAGAGAGGTTGCAGTACCACTCACGGCCACTACACACTGAGCGGAGCTGTTTCACATTCCGGTATATGCACATTCCTCGATATATGTAGATTAGAAAAGACCTCATTAATCCAAAGTATTGAGAAGGTTGTATGTTTTTTGAGTATTAGTAAACAGACCGGACCAGTTCCATAGAGCAGATAAAAATTAGAGAAAAAATGTAATTAAAAAATGGATGACTTATGTATTTCTTTCTCCTCGGCAGTTCTCGGTGTGACTGTGATGATGGATGGACGGGACCCACCTGCGATTCTCCCGTCAATGATTGTGCGACCAGTCGGTGCGAGAACGGGGGAACTTGTCAACCGCGTCAGGATGGATTTAACTGCAGCTGTCCTGTGGGATACACCGGTACCGACCATATACAGAGACATAAGATACAGTTGTGCTCAAAAGATTACATACCCCAGCAGAATTTTTGCTTTCTTGGCCTTTTTTCATAGAATATGAACGATAACACCAAAACTTTTCCTCCACTCATGGTTAGTGGTTGGGTGAAGCCATTTATTGTCAAACTACTGTGTTTTCTCTTTTTACATCATAATGACAACCCAAAACATCCAAATGACCCTGATCAAAAGTTCACAACCCCTGGTAATTTTGGCCTGATAACATGCACAGAAGATGACACAAATGGGTTTGAATGGCTACTAAAGGTAATTGTTGTGAATTCTGCTCTTGGGCTCCCTCCTGTGGTTTTGAGTGGAATGGCTGCTTCTTGGATTTAGCATCAGCAGCTGCTTCCACTGATCGTCTTTCTGGCTCGGCTATTTTAGTCTGGCCTTATCCCTCAGTCAATGCCAGTTGTCAATTGTTCCTGCTTGGAGTCACAGCTCTTTTGGATTTCCCTGACACTCTGACCAGTTCAGCAAAGATAAGTCCTTGCTTGTCCTTTTGCAGTCCACTTGTTGTGGACTTGATTGTTCAGCACATTTTATGTTTTTCTCTTAGTCCAGCTTATCAGTATGGATCTATGCAGCTAAGCTGGAAGCTCTGGGCAGCAGATTTTGCCCTCCACACCTTTAGTCAGGTGTGGAGATTTTTGCATTCTCTGCGGTGGACTTTTTCTAGTTTTTATTACTGACCGCACAGTGTTCTGTCCTGTACTATCTGTCTAGCTAGAATTGGCCTCCTTTGCTACATCTTGTTTCATTCTACGTATGTCATTTCACTCTCCACTCACAGTCATTATTTGTGGGGGGCTGTCCTATCCTTTGGGGATTTTCTCTGAGGCAAAATAGCTTTCCTGTTTCTACCTTTAGGGGTAGTTAGTTCTTAGGCTGTGACGAGGTGTCTAGGGAGTGACAGGAACATCCCACGGCTACTTCTAGTGTTGTGTTAAGATCAGGAACTGTGGTCAGTATAGTTACCACCTGCTCAGAGCTAGTCGCATGTCGCTCCTAAATCACCAGTCCATAACAGTACAACTGGCCCAAAATGAGTTAAATGCATCTCAAAAGAAGGAAAAAAAAAAAGAGTTCTGAGCCATTTTTTTTTTCTTTAGTCTGTTTTGTCTTTTTTTTTCCGCTTACCGTATTTTCCGGCGTACAAGACGACTTTTTAACCCCTGAAAATCTTCTTAAAAGTCGGGGGTCGTCTTGTACGCCGGGAATCGCCTTGTACGCCGGGTGTATATGGTGGATGGGGGGGGGGGGAGTGGTCCTGATGACGACGAGGGGGCGTCTCACAGGAAAGTGAGTATCCCCCATTACCTTATCATAGCGCTGCAGCGTGGGGTCTCTGTGCTGGGAGCGGCGGCTGCTGTGCTGTGGTGCGGCGGCTCCTCTTCTGCAGTGTGGGGCCTCTGGTGCTGTGGGGCGGCGGCGTATCTTCATGCAGTCGGGGCTCCTCCGGCATCTCAAAGCCTGCAAGCCCCACCGGCAACTCCATCGGTGTAATGCGGTGGCCTCCGGGAAAATGGCCGCTGCTTAGATTCAGATCTCGTGTCCCGAGATTTCGGGACGAGATCTGAATCTGAGCATGCGCAGCCCCCATCGCATCGCACCTATTGAGCTGCCTCCGGGAAAATGGCCGCTGCTCAGATTCAGATCTCGTCTCCCGAGATCTCGGGACGAGATCTGAATCTGAGCAGCGGCCATTTTCCCGGAGGCCACCGCATTGTACCGATGGAGTTGCCAGCGGGGCTTCCGAGCTTTGCGATGCCGGAGGAGCCCCGACTGCATGAAGATACGCCGCCGCCACCCCACAGCACAGAGGCCCCACACTACAGAAGAGGAGCCGCCGCACCAAAGCACAGCAGCCGCCGCTCCCAGCACAGAGACCCCACGCTGCAGCGCTATGATAAGGTAATGGGGGATACTCACTTTCCTGTGAGACGCCCCCTCGTCGTCATCAGGATCACTCCCCCCCCCCCCCAAAAGGCACATATTCACCGGCCCTATAAGACGACATAGGGTGTATAAGAAGACCCCCGACTTTTAAGAAGATTTTATTTTTTAACTGGTAAAGTTGGGGGGTCGTCTTATACGCCCAGTCGTCTTATACGCCGGAAAATACGGTAATCTCTGGGTGGTTCAGGATTTTGGCACGGGCATGGATGTTCAGGGTTTGTTTTCTCGTGTGGATCAGCTTGCTGCAAGAGTACAGAGTATTCAAGATTATGTTGTTCAGACTCCGGCTTTAGAGCCTAGAATTCCTACTCCAGATTTGTTTTATGGGGATAGATCCAAGTTTTTGAACTTTAAAAATAACTGCAAATTTTTTTTTGCTCTGAAACCCCGTTCCTCTGGTGATCCCATTCAGCAAGTTAAAATAGTCATTTCTCTGCTGCGTGGTGACCCTCAGGACTGGGCATTCTCCCTTGAGTCAGGGGATCCGGCATTGCTTAATGTAGATGCATTTTTTCAATCGCTCGGATTATTGTATGACGAACCTAACTCTGTGGATCATGCAGAATAAACCTTGTTGGCCCTGTGTCAGGGGCAGGAAGCGGCAGAATTATACTGCCAGAAATTTAGAAAATGGTCTGTGCTCACTAAATGGAATGAGGATGCTCTGGCAGCAATTTTCAGAAAGGGTCTTTCTGAAGCCCTTAAAGATGTTATGGTGGGGTTCCCCACGCCTGTTGGTTTAAGCGAATCTATGTCTTTAGCCATTCAGATTGATCGGCACCTGCGCGAGCACAAAGTGGTGCACCATATGGCAGTGTCCTCTGAACAGAGTCCTGAGCCTATGCATTGTGATAGGATTTTGACTAGAGCGGAACAATAGGGATACAGACGTCAGAACGGGCTGTGTTTTTACTGTGGTGATTCTGCTCATGCTTTTTCTGATTGCCCTAAGCGTATTAAGAGGGTCGCTAGATCTGTTACCATCAGTACTGTACAGCCTAAATTTCTCCTGTCTGTGACCCTGATTTGCTCATTGTCATCCTTTTCTGTCATGGCATTTGTGGATTCAGGCGCTGCCCTGAACTTAATGGACTTAGAATTCGCCAGGCGCTGTGGTTTTTCTTTGCAGCCTTTGCAGAGCCCTATTCCTTTGAGGGGTATTGATGCTACACTGTTGGCCAAGAATAAACCTCAGTATTGGACTCAGCTGACTATGTGCATGGCTCCAGCACATCAGGAAGATTGCCGTTTTCTGGTGTTGCATAATTTACATGATGTTGTTGTACTGGGTTTTCCATGGTTACAAGTACACAATCCAGTGCTGGATTGGAAATCTATGTCTGTGACTAGTTGGGATTGTCAAGGGGTACAAAGTGACGTTCCTTTGATGTCAATTTCCTCTTCCCCCTCTTCTGATGTTCCTGAATTTTTTCAGATTTCCAGGATGTATTTGATGAGCCCAAGTCCAGTTCCCTTCCTCCACATAGGGACTGTGATTGTGCTATTGACTTGATTCCTGGCTGTAAGTTCCCTAAGGGCCGACTTTTCAATCTGTCTGTGCCAGAGCATGCCGCCATGCGGAGTTATGTTAAGGAGTCTTTGGAGAAGGGGCATATTCGGCTGTCTTCATCACCATTGGGAGCAGGATTCTTTTTTGTTGCCAAGAAGGATGGCTCCTTGAGACCCTGTATTGATTATCGCCTTCTTAATAAGATCACGGTCAAGTTCCAATACCCTTTGCCTTTGCTTTCTGATTTGTTTGCTCGGATTAAGGGTGCTGGTTGGTTTACCAAGATTGACCTTCGAGGGGCATATAATCTTGTTCGTATTAAACAGGGTGACGAATGGAAAACTGCATTTAATACGCCCGAAGGCCATTTTGAATACCTTGTGATGCCTTTCGGGCTTTCTAATGCTCCTTCTGTATTTCAGTCCTTCATGCATGATATTTTCCGCAATTATCTTGATAAAATCTTGATTGTGTATTTGGATGATATTTTGATTTTTTCCGATGATTGGGAGTCTCGTGAAACAGGTCAGGATGGTATTCCAGATCCTTCGTAATAATGCCTTATTTGTGAAGGGGTCTAAGTGCCTATTTGGAGTTCAGAAGGTCTCTTTTTGGGGTTTATTTTTTCTCCTTCGTCTATAGAAATGGATCCTGTTAAGGTCCAAGCCATTCATGACTGGATTCAACCCACATCTGTGAAGAGCCTTCAGAAATTTTTGGGCTTTGCTAATTTTTATCGTCGTTTCATTGCCAACTTTTCCAGTGCCCCTGACCGATTTGACGAAGAAAGGCACTGATGTGACGAATTGGTCCTCTGCGGCTGTTGAGGCCTTTCAGGAGCTTAAACGTCGATTTACTTCTGCCCCTGTGTTGCGTCAGCCGGATGTTTCTCTTCCTTTTCAGGTTGAGGTTGACGCTTCTGAGATTGGGGCAGGGGCCGTTTTGTCACAGAGGAATTCTGATGGTTCCTTGATGAAACCGTGTGCCTTCTTTTCCTGAAAGTTTTCGCCTGCGGAACGCAATTATGATGTCGGCAATCGGGAGTTGTTAGCTATGAAGTGGGCATTTGAGGAGTGGCGACATTGGCTTGAGGGAGCCAAGCACCGCGTTGTGGTCTTGACTGATCATAAGAATCTGATTTACCTCGAGTCGGCCAAGCGGCTGAACCCTAGACAGGCTCGATGGTCCCTGTTTTTCTCCCGTTTCGATTTTGTGGTCTCATATCTTCCGGGATCTAAGAATGTTAAAGCGGATGCCCTCTCTAGGAGTTTTTTGCCTGATTCTCCCGGAGTCCTTGAGCCGGTTGGCATTCTTAGGGAAGGGGTGATTCTTTCTGCCATCTCCCCTGATTTACAGCGGGTGCTTCAGGAATTTCAGGCTGATCAGGATGATTGGGTGGCTTTCTTGCCGTTGGCCGAGTTTGCCCTTAATAATCGGGCCAGTTCGGCTACTTTGGTTTTGCCTTTCTTTTGTAATTTTGGTTTCCATCCTCGTTTTTCTTCAGGGCAGGTTGAGCCTTCTGATTGTCCTGGTGTGGATTCTGTGATGGACAGGTTACAGCAGATTTGGACTCATGTGGTAGACAATTTGACGTTGTCTCAGGAAAAGGCTCAACGTTTTGCTAACCGCCGTCGGTGTGTTGGTCCTCGGCTTCGGGTGGGGGATTTAGTCTGGTTATCTTCTCGTCATGTTCCTATGAAGGTTTCTTCGCCTAAGTTCAAGCCTCGGTTTATTGGTCCTTATAAGATTTCTGAGATTATCAATCCAGTGTCTTTTCGTTTGGCCCTTCCAGCCTCTTTTGCCATCCACAATGTTTTCCATAGATCTTTGTTGCGGAGATATGTGGTACCCGTTGTTCCCTCTGTTGATCCTCCTGCCCCGGTGTTGGTTGAGGGGGAGTTGGAATATGTGGTTGAGAAAATTTTGGATTCTCATTTTTCGAGGCGGAGGCTTCAGTATCTTGTCAAGTGGAAGGGTTATGGCCAGGAGGATAATTCTTGGGTTGTTGCCTCCGATGTCCATGCCGCCGCTTTGGTTCGTGCTTTTCACTTGGCTCGTCCTGATCGGCCTGGGGGCTCTGGTGAGGGTTCGGTGACCCCTCCTCAAGGGGGGGTACTGTTGTGAATTCTGCTCTTGGGCTCCCTCCTGTGGTTTTGAGTGGAACGGCTGCTTCTTGGATTTAGCATCAGCAGCTGCTTCCACTGATCGTCTTTCAGGCTTGGCTATTTTAGTCTGGCCTTATCCCTCAGTCAATGCCAGTTGTCAATTGTTCCTGCTTGGAGTCACAGCTCTTTTGGATTTCCCTGACACTCTGACCAGTTCAGCAAAGATAAGTCCTTGCTTGTCCTTTTGCAGTCCACTTGTTGTGGACTTGATTGTTCAGCACATTTTATGTTTTTCTCTTAGTCCAGCTTATCAGTATGGATCTATGCAGCTAAGCTGGAAGCTCTGGGCAGCAGATTTTGCCCTCCACACCTTTAGTCAGGTGTGGAGATTTTTGCATTCTCTGGGGTGGACTTTTTCTAGTTTTTATTACTGACCGCACAGTGTTCTGTTCTGTACTATCTGTCTAGCTAGAATTGGCCTCCTTTGCTACATCTTGTTTCATTCTATGAATGTCATTTCCCTCTCCACTCACAGTAATTATTTGTGGGGGGCTGTCCTATCCTTTGGGGATTTTCTCTGAGGCAAGATAGCTTTCCTGTTTCTACCTTTAGGGGTAGTTAGTTCTTAGGCTGTGACGAGGTGTCTAGGGAGTGACAGGAACATCCCACAGCTACTTCTAGTGTTGTGTTAAGATCAGGAACTGCGGTCAGTATAGTTACCACCTGCTCAGAGCTTGTCGCATGTCGCTCCTAAATCACCAGTCCATAACAGGTAATATCCTCACCTGTGACCTGTTTGCTTGTAATCAGTGTGTGCATAAAATCTGAGTGAGTTTCTGGGATCCAGACAGACTCTTGCGTCTTTCATCCAGCCACTGACGTTTCTGGATTGTGAGTCACGGGGAAAGCAAAAGGATTGTCAATGGATCTACAGGAAAAGATAGTTGAACTGTATAAAACAGATATACAAAAAGATATCCAAGGAATTGATGATGCCAATCAGCGATTGTGATTGTGATTATAAAATGGAAAATCAGGGGCTCTGTAAATCAAAACCACGGTCAGGAAGACCAACAAAAATGTCGTCCACAACTGCCAGCAAAATTGTTCAGGATGCAAACAAAAACCCAGAAATAACATCAGCTGGAATACTGGACCCTCTGAAAACTAGTGGTGTGGCTATTTCAAGATGCACAATACGAAGGCACTTGAAGAAAAAGGGGCTACATGGTCGAATCGCCAGAAGAAAGTCATTACTGCGCAAATGCCACAAAGTATCTCACCTACGATACTCAAAACAGCACAAAGACAAGCCTCAAAACTTCTGGAACAAGGTAATTTGGAGTGATGAGACCAAAATTGAACTTTTTGGCCACAACCATAAACATTACATTTGGAGTGAGGTCAACAAGGCCTATGATGAAAGGAACACCATTCCTACTGTAAAGCATGGAGATGGATCGCTGATGTTTAGGGGATGTGTGAGCTACAAAGGTGCAGGAAACTTGGTCAAAGTTGAAGGAAAGATGAATGTAGCACATTATCAGCAAATACTGGAGACAAATTTGCAATCATCAGCCCGGCAGCTGCACATGGGACATACTTGGATGTTCCAACATAACAACGATCCAAAACACAAGGCCAAGTCGACCTGTGATTGGCTACAGCAGAACAAAGTGAAGGATCTGGAATGGCCATCTCAGTCTCCTGACCTCAATATCATTGAGCCACTCTGGGGAGATCTCAAGAGTGCAGTTCATGCTAGACAGCCCAAGAATTTACAGGAACTGGAGGCTTTTTGCCAAGAAGAGTGGGCAGCTTTACCATCTGAGAAAATAAAGAACCTCATCCATAATTACCATAAAAGACTTCAAGCTGTCATTCATGTTAGAGGTGGCAAAACACGGGAATGGGGTATGTAAACTTTTGATCTGGGTCATTTGGATGTTTTGGGTTGTCATTATGATATAAAAACAGAAAACACAATAGTTTGACAATAAATGGCTTCACCCAACCACTAACCATGAGTGGAGAAAAAGTGTTGGTGTTATCATTCATATTCTCTGAAAAAAAGGCCAAGAAAGCAAAAATTTTCCCGGGGTATGTAAACTTTTGAGCACAACTGTATATATGTATTATCCAAAAAATGTTCTTACCTAGATCTGTTACATATATGTAGGGTAGATGTATGGAAAACAATTAGGTGGCCTCACATAGAGAATAAATATCTCCCAACAGAGTATAACAAAATCACATTTTCTTTTCAAAGTTGTTAAACTATCGCCACTCATTTTAGGACATGATGAGCTGAGTGGAAAGGTTAAAAAAGGACAGATCTTTAATGATATGATTAGACAGTACCATATGTTTATGACATGGACTTCAGGGTTGTTCCCATTATTAAAATTTAATATTGAAAGGATAGCTGACAACCTGGAGACATGTGGAGGTCCAACTATGG
This sequence comes from Ranitomeya variabilis, assembly GCF_051348905.1. Taxonomy (NCBI): domain Eukaryota; kingdom Metazoa; phylum Chordata; class Amphibia; order Anura; family Dendrobatidae; genus Ranitomeya; species Ranitomeya variabilis. The sequence continues at coordinate 378,892,876 of NC_135233.1, read as the reverse complement.
TGGCCTACATTGTTTCTAAAAACAGGGCTTTGAAATGCCCCATCAGAATGGAGTGGTGACGGTACATGAGCACCACACCCCATTCATTCTCTATGGGACTCACAGACATTCGAGCTCTGTACTTGGTTAGGCTACTTCTGGCAATCCCATAACCAATGAATGGAGTATCGGAGGGCATGCACTGCCTCTGCTTCATTCTCGTGGGGCATTTCAAAGCTCTGTTCTTGGAATTGGTCACCCCAATGTACAAACTATTAACTATCCTCTGGTAGGAATAACCCCTTAAAGAGGACCTGTCACTTGCCATAAATATGTATTATTTTACCTGGTGTAAATTCTGCTGTTCTCCTGAATCCAGCGATGTTTTTCTTTTGTTTCTGCGCCTCTCCATTCCTGAGATATGGCCTTGTCTTCGCTGTATATAAATCTAGTCTTGTTAGCCTCATGAAGACGCCCACAGAGAAAAGGATGACGACGCCCACTTCGATAACAAGACTAGATTTATTTAAAGGTAAGAAGGGCCATATGTCAGGAATAGAGAGGCGCAAGAAAAAAAGAAAAACATCTCCAGAATCAGGAGAACAGCGGCATTTGCACCATGTAAAAAAATTATATATTTATGGTAAAATACAGGTCCTTTATAAATAGAAAGAAATTCCTCATATAGCAGTAATACATATGTGTGATGACATTTGGAGGACTTTACATGGGCCTAGTCCATTAAGCCATCACCGGGACACAGTATGCTGTATAACACCTCTCTGTTAGGCTTATATCCTTAATCATTTTGTAAGGCTCGTTATAGGGTCCAGCACTGACTTGTGAGGCACTTACTACCTTACTTACTACCAATAGGTGGCTTTAAGCCCGCGTTTCCCAAACTCCATTCCTCGGGGACCCCAACAGATCATGTTTTTAGGATTTCCTTAGTATAGCACAGGTGTGAGGTGTGTTTTATGCCATGTACAGAGCTGAGATGTTCGTCCTCTCTTAGGCATCTTCTGTGAGACCACCATATCACTTTGTCATCCGGACAGCTGTCATCATGGAGGCATCTGCTACCAACATCCCAACCTTACTGCCCTCTCCTGTCTCTGCCCTAAAGGTTGGAGTGGTGAGTTATTGAGCCTGTCATCTTTTTATAATTTTTGTCACTTTGGTAATTAGCGGATGTAAGGTGTCCATACACAAGGTAGAAGTAGGATGATGGTCGAACGACCATTAAATGAACAATCGTTTGAAGAAAAACAACACAGCCCTCCAGGTTAGTCCATATTGGCTGTAACAAACACTCAAACTGGACGTATAAAAAAATGAAAAGTGGCCATAGAGTTCAAGAATAAGATTCGTGCTGCCCTGGTCTAGAGTTTAGTCCTCCATGTTGTCCAATGCACGTCATGATGTCATGGGGGCCTCATAAACGCAAGATTCGCCCACTATACTGTTGTGAATTCCGTTCTCGGGCTCCCTCCTGTGGTCATGAGTGGTACTGTGTGAGTTCTGTTCTTGGGCTCCCTCTGGTGGCCTTTAGCGATATGGCTGGTCTGTAGCAGGGCTCAGCTGCCTCATTTCCTGTTAGGCTGGTTCCTATTTAACTCACCTGGACCTTTACTTTTTGCCTGCTGTCGTTGTATTCAGTACTGGTTCTGATTTCTCCTGGATCTCCCTTGTGACCTGTCTCCTCCTGGAGAAGCTAAGTCTTGCTTGTTCATTTTGCTCATTATTTCCTTGAAAACATTTCTCAGTATATGATGAGTTCAGTCCAGCTATTATGTGATTTTTTCACTTGCTGGTAGTTCTGGGGTGCAGAGTGCGCCCCTCACATCGTGAGTCGGTGTGGGGGTTCTTGTATTCTCTGCGTGGATAGTTTTTTGATAGCTTTTGTACTGACCGCACAGATCCCTCGCTATCTTCTATCTATCTAGTGTTAAGTGGGCCTCATTTGCTAAACCTGTTTCATTTCTACGTTTGTATTTTCCCCTTAACTCACCGTTATTATTTGGGGGGGGGGCTGTCTAAACTTTGGGGTTATTTCTCTGAGGCAAGTGAGGTCTTTGCTTTCTCTCTAGGGGTAGCCAGTTTCTCAGGCTGTGAATAGGCGTCTAGGTTTTCAGGTAACGCTCCACGGCTACCTTTAGTGTGTTGGATAGGATCAGGGTTGCGGTCAGTATAGCTCCCACATTCCCAGAGCTTGTCCTAATATTCTGATTTACCTGTCAGGTCAGTTTTGTGATCCTACCACCGGATCATAACACTATACCTGGCCGAAGATGCCAAATGCAGAAGTGAAGACTAGGGTTCAGCGACTTTTATTTTTATAGGATCGGGTCGGGTTTCACGAAACCCGACTTTCTCAAAAGTCGGGTCGAGTGAAATCGGCCGATCCTATAAAAAAGTCGGGGTCGGGGTCGGCCGAAACGCGAAACCCAATGCAGTGCAATGGGATACTATGGTTCCCAGGGTCTGAAGGAGAGGAAACTCTCCTTCAGGCCCTGGGATCCATTTTTAAGTGTAAAATAAAGAATTAAAATAAAAAATATTGATATACACCCTCTGACGAGCCCTGGTAGTAATCGGCATCTTCCGTTCCTAAGAATGAGCGCGTTCAGGGCCTTAGATGATGTCACGGCTTTGTGATTGGTCGCGGCGGCCCACGTGACCGCTCAGCGACCAATCACAAGCCGTGACGTAATTCTCATGTACTAAATTCCTAGAATGAGGAATTTAAGGACCTGAGAATTACGTCACGGCTTTGTGATTGGTCGCTGAGCGGTCACGTGGGCCGCCGCGACCAATCACAAAGCCGTGACGTCATCTAAGGCCCTGAACGCGCTCATTCTTAGGAACGGAAGATGCCGATTACTACCAGGGCTCGTCAGAGGGTGATTATATCAATATTTTTTATTTTAATTCTTTATTTTACACTTAAATGTGGATTCCGATACCGATTTCCGATATCGCAAACATATCGGAACTCGGTATCGTAATTCCGATACCAGATTCAGAAGATCGCCGACCTCATGGCCGACCCCACACAGGGGTCGGGTTTCAGGAAACCCGACTTTGCCAAAAGTCGGCGACTTCTGAAAATGGTCGACCCGTTTCGCTCAACCCTAGTGAAGACTGCTCCGGTTTGGCTGGTATGGAGGACCAGACCAGACAATGGACCAAGCTGACGTGAATCTTTTTGTTCAACTCCACATGACCGGTTTCTTTTCAGACAATGAGGATGTGTTATCAATTGGCCAAAATGATCAGCCATTTGTAAATTCCTTCTAATGAACATTCCTTTTGGTTGACATTGTCCATTCTCACCAACTTTATCTCCATGTGTAAGTGCAGCGCCTGTTGTGAGTTCCGTTCTCGAACTCCCTCCTGTGGTCATGAATGGTACTTCGGCGAGTTCTGTCTGTGAACTCCCTCTGGTGGCTGTGAGTGGAGCTACTAGCCATTGAGGTGCCATCCCCACCTGATCCTCATTGTTGCTAGACTGGCTTCTCTATTTAACTCCACTCAGATCGTTAGTGTATGCCAGCTGTCGATGTCTTAGCCTTGGTTCAGATCTCTCTGGGACCTTTCTGAGGACCTGTCTATTCCAGCAGAAGCTAAGTTCCTGCTAGTTTATTAGTTGCTCATTGTTTTCTTGCTAAATTTCTTATCCAGCTTGTTACCATGATATTGTTTTGCTAGCTGGAAGCTCTGGGGGTGCAGAGTGGCACCACCGCACCGTGAGTCGGTGCGGGGGTCTTTTTGCACACTCTGTGTGGTTATTTGTAGTTTTTTGTGTTGACCGCAAAGATTCCTTTTCTGTCCTCAATCTGTTTAGTTAGACTGGCCTCCTTTGCTGAAACCTATTTCATTCCTGTGTTTGTGTATTCCTCTTAACTCACAGTCAATACTTGTGGGGGGGCTGCCTTTACCTTTGGGGAATTTCTCTGAGGCAAGGTGAGGCTTTGTTTTCTATCTTTAGGGGTAGTTAGCTCTTAGGCTGTGAAGAGGTGTCTAGGCAGAGTCAGGCACGCTCCACGGCTATTTCTAGTGTGTGTGATAGGAGTAGGGTTTGCGGTCAGCAGAGTTCCCACTTCCCCAGAGCTAGTCCTGATTCCGTGTATAACTATCAGGTCATTCCGGGTGCACCTAACCACCAGGTCCATAACAAGCGCCCCAGAGTCCTGGTCGTTGCAGTACTGTCGCTCCGCCACTAAGGGGAGTGATGGTACGTCTGATGGCACTTAAGGAGTTCACCTGATCAGGTATCACAGTCACACATTACACTTCACACTCTGGCCACCAGGGGGAGCAAAGGGTTCTATGATTAGGCCACTCCTCACAATCTGGTAAAACTGGGGGCTGGATAGGAAGTTAGACAGAAGCTGACTGGGTTTTGCCCAGGCAACACGTAGTGAGAGAAGGGGTTGCTTGGGAAGATTCAGGGGGGTCCCTGTCAGGGGTGGGATCCTGACAGAGGCCTAGCGAAAAGGACAGATCATTACAGAACCGCGCCTGCACTTCATTGCGGCGGTATCTTAAGAAAGGATAAGAAGCGAGGATTATTGTGGAGAAGTGAGAAACGAAATCACAGCACAAAGGAGAATAGAACCAGTAGGAGTCGTGCCCCGAGATCGGCAACATCCTACTGAGGCGCGTAGCCGGTGGCCGGAACGCCGAGGAAGTATTGGGCTCCACGCATTACTTCAAACAGCGGCAGGGCAGTTGACTTTAGGTTGGCTGTCTCACCTAAATCACCTAAGCAGACAACAAAGGCAATTGTGGGAGAGGGGCGTCTCTAGGGTCCCAGAATAACTCCAGGCCTACCCCGTCATACGGGTGCATCCTAGCCAAATCATCTGGGGGACGGAGAGAGAAAGAACATCAGAAACAGATACAACAGTTGTGAGGACTATCCCGTGGTGCTCAGCAGGGAAGTACTACAACACCCAGGCGCTAGAAGGTAGGCACTGATTTCCACCTGCAAAGGGAACTCTGGATGTGCCTTCGGACCGGCCGGTCTCAGCCAGCCCTGTTAGCAGTGCTCTGGCTTGCGGATCCCGAAGCCTTCAGTAAAGAGGTAAAGAGACTGCAACCCTGTGTCCTCGTTATTCATCGCGCCTTGCACCACGCACCATCATCACCCCTTTCATTGGACGCCGCTTAGCAGGGTCACGGACTGGGTCTAGCCACCGTGACAACCCCAGGACCGAGACAGAGAGGCCCGGTACCGAGTACCCCGCGGCCCTGCGTCTGGGGGCGCTCCATAAGGGCAGCTTTATTCTAGTGGCGCCTGTAGGCAACGATAATCCAAACTTGGTCCCATCTCATCCATGATCCCACATGTTTTTCTTAAATATTAGCTTTGGGCTCTATCTGTATCTATATTACAAGTGTCCTGTGAATTAGACATGCTTATGTTGGCCTTCCTGTAGTATCTGTGGCCATTCCATGCTGTTATATTAGTATATTTTGGATTGGGATATTTAAATGTTTGAGATCTTTTTATGACATTGACTTTTTGTACAGATTAGTCTTGTTTTAGAGCAGTGGTTGACCACCTGGTTGACTTTCCGTCTACTTCTTACAGGATCCTCTTGTGAAGTTGATGATGATGAATGTATGGACGATCCCTGTAAGAATTCAGGAAATTGTGTTAATAATCCCGGAAATTACAGTTGTGTCTGTTCCTTGGGTTTCACCGGGCTCCAGTGTGAGACAAAACTTGACCACTGTTTAAAAGGTGATTCCTCCTCCTCATCCTTAGTGTGTTATCTACGCATCTTGTGACATCTTTCAAATCATGTCTCGATTTTAATTTTTTACTGACTTTTACGTATATTTTCTTATCTTCTCCATAGATCGTTGCCAGAATGGAGGAACGTGCACAAGTCTGACAGAATCGTTTCTATGTATTTGTCCACCTGGATACATGGGGACGTTGTGTGAAGAGACTGTGGACCATTGTAAAAGTTTACCATGTCAAAATGGAGGGACTTGCAGAAAACAAACTAACTCTTACAAATGTGATTGTGCTCGAGGGTACGAAGGAACAAACTGTGAGGTCAACTCTCAGGACTGCAGCAATAGGTAAGAGAACCACCAATGTGAGAAGCGAAAGTGCCCCGATTCTTGTGAAAAAAAATGTTTACTATGCACTGAGGTTTTTCCAGACCCCAAGGACCCCCAGCCTTCTCTGCTGTTCTTCAGTTCTTCTAAGGTTTGGGGATAGACCTCATGTGGTCACATTGGGTGAATACGTTTTTGACGTCAGAAAAAAACAAAAACTGGCATGGAGGACTAGGGGGCTGTGATGTAGGTGATGTTAGGACAGAAGAAGTGACTACCATTTTGCTGGCTCAGTGCGAATCGAGTCCCAAACATTTCATATTTGCTAGAATCTAAAATCTTGGGTAAACTTGTCATGAATTTGATTTATTACGGATTGATTAGGAATTAGGTTGCTGCTCCAGAAACCTCCCCCTTCTCTGGTTGCAATGTAGACCCGAGACCATTTCATACATCGTGGTGTTTGGGGTCAGACGTGGCAGACCAGACATGGCAGACCAGGAGTGGATAGACCATTGTAATCTTCCAAATGTCTGGATAAGTTAAGAGATAAAAGTGTTCAATCCATGAATATCAGTGACTGCCATGATATTGTCACCGTCACCAACAGCGCCCTTGCCAGTTACTTTTATGCATCTTATATATTTTTATTTAGCTCCTGCCTCAATGGCGGCTCCTGTGTGGACGGCATCGCCTCTTTCACCTGTCTATGCCCAGAAAAATTCAGCGGTAGCCAATGCCAAGATCAAGTGACATATTGCAAACCAGAACCGTGCAAGAATGGTGGCACCTGCCATGATGTTCCCGGAGGCTACATCTGCTCCTGTCCTGAGATGTACACGGGGGACAACTGTGAGGTCAGTAAAAACAGTAATAATAATAATAATAATAATAATAATAATAATAAAGTAACATGTAAATAATTGGGAGGTTTATTGGAATAGAAAGCACATCCTGCCAATCAACCAATTTTTTTGTGCCTCATGCACATGCCAAAGCCAAACATGGAGCCCATGGACATGTCTTTGTGTGGTGCCTCCATAAAGTACCATTCACTGGCCTAGAATGAATGCACCTAAAGGGTCGATCACACGTCATGGTGATGGTACTTGGTCTTTTCAAGCCAAGTTTGTGGCTAATTTTGTCCTAGTGCCTTCATTTCTTTTTCTATCCATAAAACGTTCTGCACACCAAGTTTATAAGTAAATTCCCATGATACCTTCTTATAAATCCCATAGCTGAAATAGACTGGCAAGAAATGTCCTACCTACCATTCTAGTCCCAAGTCATTGGTATACTGACACCATCATTTACTCTTCCATTATGTAACCAGGACACTGTCGATTTCTGTGCTCGGAAACCATGTCAAAATGGAGGCACCTGCTCTCAGAAAGGGACCAACTACCGCTGCCTTTGTGCTCACGGATGGGAAGGAAGCCACTGCGAGACGTCTCTGCTGACCTGCACGGCCACAGCATTGAGAGGTAACAGACACAAACTATTACTTACCATTCCACAGAAGAAACACTACAAAAAAAAACTCCATGAACTTCAGCCAGTAAAATAGTGACTGCCGGGAGGGGAAAAAATGTATTCCTGTTCCCGAATAGCGATCAGATTGGACTATCATCCCACTATTTATTTATTTATATATAAGTACATTTATGTTATCTAAGAAGTCCAAGAATCTCTTGAATTTCATTACATCTTTTTTTGATAAATTTTCCCCAGAATGCCTATAGAAAAGCATGATCTCGCTGTCTTCATCCTTCACAATAAGATAAAACTGGTTCTGGTGCACATATTATCTCTATTATCATGCTCTAGAACTTGTCAGCCACTCTTTTGGAGAGGCCAGCTTATGTTCATCAGTAGTCTGACAGCACTATAGGTGCATGAACCTTTTTTTCCCTCATTTCTCATCTCGTATTATGTATGCCATTAACTATGGGCTCGCCAGCACTGAACTGAAAGCCCACTTCTCTGTTATGCATAATAGAAGAGAAGGAATAAAAAGACAATCGTCCATCCCCTCTTTCTGTAGGTGGACAAAGTCTTGCCCCACTTCCTGTAAAGAAAAAAGATCCACCCCTACTTTTTTGTAGAAAGACAAAGATCTACTGCCAATTCCTGTGGAGGGACACAGCCCCACCTTCACTTCCTCTAGAATGATAAAGATCCGCCCCTACTTCCCTGTAGAGCGTTAAAGAACTGCACCCACTTCCTGTAGAGAGATAAAGACCTGCATCCACTTTCTGTAGATATATAAAGATGCGCCCCCACTTTCTTCTAGAGAGATAAAGAACTACCTTCATTTCCTGTAGAGAGATAAAGATCTGCCCCCACTTCCTGTAGAGAGATAAAGAACCGCCCCCGCTTCCTGTATACAGATAAAGAACCACCTTCACTTCCTGTAGAGGGATAAAGAACCTCCCCACTTCCTGTATGCACATAAAGAACCATCTACACTTCCTGTAGAGAGCTAAAGAACAGGCCCAACTTCCTGTATTCAGATAAAGAACCTCGTCTACTTCCTGTAGAGAGATAAAGAATCGCCCCCACTTCCTGTATAGATGTAAATAAATGCCTACACTTCCTGTAGAGAGATAAAGAACAGCCCCAACTTCCTGTATACAGATCAAGAACCTCATCTACTTCCTGTAGAGAGATAAAGAACCGCTTCTACATCCTGTATACAGATAAAGACCCATATCCATTTCCTGTAGAGACATAAAGAACCGCTGCCACTTCCTGTATACACATAAAAACCTGACTCCACTTTCTGTAGAGGGATAAAGATCCATCTCCACTTCCTGTACAGAGATAAAAAAACAGCCCCTCCTTCCTGTAGAGAAATAAAGACCCGCCTACAGTTCCTGTGGAGAGATAGTCCCTCCCCCATTTCCTGTAGAGAGAAAAATACCTGCCTACACTTCCTGTGGATAGATAGTCCCGCCCCCACTTCCTGTAGAGATAAAAACCTGCCTACACTTCCCGTGGAGAGAGAGTCCCGCTCCCACTTCCTGTAGAGAGATAAAGGCCTGCCTACACTTCCTGTAGAGAGATAGTCCGCCTCCACTTCCTGTAGAGAGATAAAGACCTGCCTACACTTCCTGTAGAGAGTGGTCCCGCCCCTACTTATTGTAGAGCGATAAAGACCTGCCTACACTTCCTGTAGAGTGATGGTCCCGCCCCTACTTCTTGTAGAGTGATAAAGACCTGCCTACACTTCCTGTGGAGACATAGTCCTGCCACCACTTTCTGTAGAGAGATAAAGATCCACCTCACTTCCTCTAGAGAGATAAAGAACCGCCTTCACTTCCTGTAGAGAGATAGAGATCCACCCCACTTCCTCTAGAGAGATAAAAAACCACCCCTGCTTCCTGTATACAGATAAAGAACTGCCTTCACTTCCTGTAGAGAGATAGAGATCTGTCCCACTTCCTGTAGAGATAAAGAACCTCCCTATTTACTGTATGCACATAAAGAGCCACCTACACTTCCTGTATAGAGATAAAGAATAGCCCCAATTTCCTGTATACAGATAAATAACCTCATCTACCTGCTGTAGAGAGATAAAGAACCGTCTCTATATCCTGTATACAGATGAAGACCCATATCCACTTCCTGTAGAGAGATAAAAAACCGCTCCCACTTCCTGTATACTGATAAAGACCCGTCTCCACTTTCTGTAGAGGGATAAAGATCCATCCCGACTTCCTGTACAGAGATAAAAAAACAGCCCCTACTTCCTGTAGAGAGAAAAAGACCTGCCTACACTTCCTGTGGAGATAGTCCCGCCCCCACTTCTTGTAGAGAGATAAAGACTTGCCTACACTTCCTGTAGACAGATAGTCCCGCCCCCACTTCCTGCAGAGAGAAAAAGACCTGCCTACACTTCCTGTAGACAGATTGTCCCGCCCCCACTTCCTGTGGAGAGATAAAGACCCACCAACACTTCCTGTAGAGAGATAAAGACCTGCATACATTTCCTGTGGAGAGATAGTCCCACCCCACATCCTGTAGAGATATAAAGACCTGCCTACACTTCCTGTAGAGAGATAGTCTTGCCCCCACTTCCTGTAGAGAGATAAAGACTTGCCTACACTTCCTGTAGACAGATAGTCCTACCCCCACTTCCTGTAGAGAGATAGTCCCGCCCCCACTTCCTGTAGAGAGATAAAGACCTGCCTACACTTCCTGTAGACAGATAGTCCTACCCCCACTTCCTGTAGAGAGATAGTCCCGCCCCCACTTCCTGTAGAGGGACAAAGACCTGCCTACACTTCCTGTAGACAGATAGTCCCGCCCCCACTTCCTGTGGAAAGATAAAGACTCACCTACATTTCCTGTAGAGATATAAAGACCTGCCTACACTTCCTGTAGAGAGATAGTCTTGCCCCCACTTCCTGTAGAGAGATAAAGGCTATGTGCACACGTTGCGGTTTTTACCATGGAACCGCAGCGTTTCTGCAGCTGCGGGCTGCAGCAGTTTCCATTGCGTTTACAGTTACATGTAAACTTATGGAAACCGCAATCCGTTGTGCACTTGCTGCGATTCTGCACCCATAGGAACGCATTGAACCACTTACTTCCCGCATGGGGCTATGCCCACGATGCGGGAAGTAAGCGGATCATGTGCAGATGGTACCCGGGGTGGAGGAGAGGAGACTCTCCTCCAGGCCCTGGAAACCATATTTGTGTAAAAAAAAAAAGAATTAAAATAAAAAATAATGATAAACTCACCTCTCAGAGCTGCACGCGGCCGTCCAGTCGCAGGGTTGCTGTGCGAGCAGGACCTGCGATGACCGTGACGTCACGAAGGTCCTTCTCGCACAGCATCTTTGGAACCGGACCGCTGCGTGCAGCGCCGAGGAGATCGGAACGTCAGAGGGTGAGGGTCATTTTTTAATTATTTTTAACATTACTATTGATGCTGCATATTGCTGCATGTGCAGCATCAATAGTAGGAGTAAACCTGCTGCGGAAACCGCAAGACAAACCGCGATAAATCTGCAGGGATAACCGCAGCGGTTTTGCCCTGCAGATTTATCAAATCCGCTGCGGGAGAACCCCCACTTCCTGTAGAGAGATAAAGACTTGCCTACACTTCCTGTTGAGAGATAGTCCCGCCCCCACTTCCTGTAGAGAGATAAAGACCCGCCCCCACTTCCTGTAGAGAGATAAAGACCCACTCCCACTTTCTGTTATTTGTTTTATTGTCTCTGCAGCTTGACATGTATTACACATGTCAATGTCTTAGCCACTTCTCAAGACCACAAAGGAAACACAGATGTATTAAGTTATGTATTTATATAGGTATATATATTTTTTATGTTCCGTTTCCTTAATTTCCACGCTCACAGGCATAAACCCCGGCTCACTCTGTAACGGGAATGGGCAGTGTGTGGATTCGGGTACTTCATACGAGTGTCACTGTTTCCCTGGTTTTTCCGGTTCTCATTGCCAAGAAAAGATTGATCCTTGTCGTCCAAACCCTTGTAAAAATGGTGGTCATTGCTGGGAAATCTCAGGGTCCCCTTCCTGCCAGGTAAAAGAACAATCTTCTCTCTAATGTATCGGTGAATTAATATCTAAGTATTCCTTTAGTTTTCATTCACATTATTTTTTCAATTTTCAGTGCCTCCCTGGTTATTTAGGAAAAACCTGCACAGAACGAGACCCATGTTACCCACAGCCATGCCAACACAATGGAGTGTGCGTGCCCCAGGGCGGCAGCCATCACTGCGTGTGCCCTACAGGAACACAAGGTAAGTGCATATATTCTCATAGTTCATCTGTAAAGAGGCCAAAACAGTAGATATAAGAGATTTATAATCAGAATCTGGAAATATTGGTGAAACCCGGCATTAAGAAGATCACTAGCGGCGTAAAACATAAATTGTTGGCAGTCCCAAACAAAAATGGCGGAATAAGTTATGGCTGTGCAAAATTACTTCTGCACTAAAAAAATTCCAATCTGACCACTTCTTAATATTAGCAAGTATGACTATAACATTCACATATACGGAGTGGTGTAACGTGGAGGGTGAAGCCTGGGAGGACAGGGCAATTTTCCTTGGTGCAAAATCCAGTGGGAGTGTAAAATATTGGGCCATCTTCCAAATGATCCAGGAGTCTCTCCATTGCGGATGTGTGGTGCCGGTAAGCACCAACCACCTGTTTTTTCATCTGGGACACTACCAGCACCTATGCAGAGCACAGCAATAGAAATGAGCTTGTCATCATCTGCTGTGCTCTGCATAGTCAGTAACCAAGATGACAACATTGTTGGTATAATGACATTAGCTTTGTCATCTCGGTCGCTGCCTTTGCAGAGCGCATAGGCAGCAACAGGGGCGATTGTGCTCACCTGCAGCTCAATATCTCTCCTCTCACTTGTAATGTCCTCAGAGGAGAAACAGAGATTTGCTGGGAGAGCTGCCCAACGTTAAAGTGTGTGCCATGTAAAAAAAAAAAAAAAAGCACTAAGATTATAATAAATGTATGTGTTGGTACAATTTTCTAAGGAAAAGGTTAGGGATAGGGATAGGGCTAGGGCACAGGCTAGGGAAAAGGTTAGGGATAGGGCAAAGGTTAGTGATAGGGCTAGGGCACAGGCTAGGGAAAAGGTTAGGGATAGGGCTAGGGCACAGGCTAGGGAAAAGGTTAGGGATAGGGCTAGGGCACAGGCTAGGGAAAAGGTTAGGGATAGGGCACAGGCTAGGGCAAAGGTTAGGGATAGGGCTAGGGCACAGGTTAGGGAAAAGGTTAGGGCTAGGGCAAAAAGTTAGGGTTATGACAAGGGAAAAGGGGCTTGGGTGATTAAATACTTACATTCAAAATATAGCAAAAAATGTAGTAAAAAGTAACAATTTTATGTCAGATTTCAGCAAAAAGCCCCCAAAAAAACAAATTTGAGGGTCAAAGAGCAAACTTTATAATTATATTAGTATGTTCTTAAAGTACAAAGCACATACTTGAGGAATAAGGAGTCCTAACAGTCCAAGTATTAAGGGAGTGCAAAATACTTGCCTTACTCCAAACGCTGGCAACATACACTACACCACTGCATACCCCATAAGTAGGTACGGACTGAGACTGAAATTCAGCCCTCGCATTTGAAATCACACAGGCCCATGTTGTCCCCGATCCCAAGAACCAGATGTGATATATTGCTAATATTACCCTGGATGGATACTGCAAGACCAATATTTCTAATGATACCCGTGGCCTGCTGGGGTAAGTGATGGAGTAAGCGACTTGGCGATCTGTCACAAGTTCACAACTCTTAACAATATGGGTGTCTTGAGAACACAGATTCTGTTAGCAACGTAGCAGACAAGGCAGCCCACAACCAGACAGGCCCTTCTGGCATTTGTCAGATGGCCAGTCCGGCCCTGCCCATAACACAACCATACGACTCCATAAAAGTCAACCACAGTGACCCCATAGCAGTGTCAGATACAAGATAGACCTTTACTGGCAAAAAAAATTAGAAAACAGTATGGATTCATGAGACTAAATTCCTTCTCTTTCATCAGGACCCCGATGTGAAATCAACATTGATGAGTGTGTCGCCCCCGTACCCCGGTGCTTTCATGGGGGCACTTGTCTGGATGCGGTTGGGGGTTTCACTTGTATATGTCCTCAAGGATATGTAGGAGACCGCTGTGAAGGGGATGTGAATGAGTGTCTCTTCAACCCATGTGACCCGCGAGGAACACTGACCTGTGTCGAGGTGGCCAATGGCTACCAGTGCCAATGCCATCAAAATTACACGGGTAAGGCATTGTGACCTGTAATCTTCTAGACACTGTTTCCTTTGCTCTAATGTCAGGTTATATTTTATCCGTTTTTCCTTGTTTGTGTGTTTTGTGGACAGAGGATGAAGTGATCTCTGATCACACTTGTTTTGTGTCTCAGGTCAGAAGTGTGAAAAACTAATCAACGTGTGTGACAATAGCCCATGTGAGAATGGCGGACTCTGTGCTGTGGCCGCAAACCGCCATCTTGGATTTGCATGCACTTGTCCAAAGGTAAAGGTTGATGATTAGTCAGTACAACTAGCCTAAATCTTCCCTAGATATGAAATCATGTTAGGAGGAAATAATTTAATCTTATTTATAATCTAAAATATATATATCTGGGAAAGGCAGCATCATGAATCACAACATCCTATTAAAGGGACTAAATGGTAAATGTAAATGCCACTAATTCGTCATTGTCATTGGAAAACCATCATAGCAACAGCTAGGAAATAAGTGTATGGTGATCATGGCTTTTGGTGGAAGTCAGCCGAGGAATTGTCTAATAATCTAATGTATATTGATACAGGATTAGAGTGTAGGTTTAGGGAAAGAAACCCAAACTGGCAGAAATGTTGTTCCCCCAAAGCCACTACTGGAGTCTGGTAGCTACTTATTTACCTCTCCCCGTAAGAAAAACATGCAGAAGTGGCTGAACCAAGACTGTTTATGGAGAGTTTGGGAGGATATTTCTGCCTAGTACATGGTTCTTACTGGAGATGACACTAGATGTAGGCTGTGCTGCTGCCAGGAGGAGGAAACGCCTCCATGATGATTGTGCTGAAGTAAATAATCATATTAACGTGTAACAATGTGGCAAGAAAGGTTAGTGTAGGCCAGATAGGAAGCCCCTCTTGTACAGAGGCTCTCCATTCATTCTGCAGGACCTGTCTCTATAAAGTCTATATCTCCTTCCAGGATATATTTTAAATTCTGTCAGTTTACGAAGAAATTTAGATCTAAACAAAAAATCACAAAGTTCTGGTACAATAAACAAGTAAGTAATCATACTTTAGAGGATTAAACTGGAGTCTCATGTCATACTGACATTCATGGATCACTGTCTAACCCCATTGCGGTACCTATAAATATTCATTGTCCTTTTTTGTCTTTTCTCTTTGTTTAGGGCTATTCAGGACCTACCTGCAACACGAACGTGTGTGCATCATTCACTTGCTATTTTGGAGGAACTTGTGTTTTGACAATAGATGGGAAGCCACACTGTAATTGTTCCCATGGTTTTACTGGACCAAGGTGCCAACAGTATGTGGGGCCTACTTACTCACCTCCCCAGGGACCTTGGAAAAAATGTCCACATATAGATTGTCGTAGAACCTTCCGAAATGGAATCTGTGACAAACAATGTAACAATAAGGCTTGCCTATATGATGGGTTTGACTGTGACACTGCAGGATCCTGCAAGTAAGTAATAATGTCATAAGTAGTATTGGGAAGAAGAATTATAATGTTAGCGTGGCTTATAAATACTGATGTAAAATACTGACCAAATACTGAATGTGTGAATGTGGCCTAACAGTAGAAATGTCTTAGTTGTTGATCATAGATCTATACTATATTTTATTTTACATTATGCAACATTTCACACAATCTGAGCCAATGTCATGTTGTTATTACAATATAGAAATATCTATGGTTTTATGCAAAGCAAAATGCTAATATAATGCATTCATGCCTTTATGACTTACTAACATGAATGCAGTTCATTTCTTCATTAATACCTCATCTCCCACTTTCCACAGTCTTCTCTATGACAAGTACTGCCTTGATCATTTCGCCAATGGTCACTGTGAGAAGGGATGTGATAATGCAGAGTGTGGCTGGGATGGAGGCGACTGCTCGGCACATGAGAGCCCCCAAGGGAAAGTGATCCTGGTGCTCAGTTACAACGCCTCTGTCCTCCATCGCAATGATGTCATTAAACTATTGCGTTTTCTGTCCATGCATCTCCATGCGAGACTAAGACTAGCAAAAGACAACGATGGAGATATGTTGTTCAGGCTTTGTAAAGAAAACGATCCTCAAGACTTGTCTCCGGAGAAGTTGGAGAGGTGGAAATATGAGATTGCTTCAGATACAGCTTACGAACATGGGGGAAAAAACACTATTGGGTAAGTGTGGTGACCAGGAACTGACAAGAAGACGAAGACCTAACCCAAGTCATGGTGTCTAATGTCTTGTGTTCTCAGGTGTGTCCTGTACGTGGAGATATTTGGCTCCAACTGTCCATTTCCTTCATGTATTGACACCTCCGAAGAGGCTGCGCACTTCTTGGAAGCTCTGAACGAGACAGAGCAGCAATATAATTTTTTGGAAGTTAGTCATATTCCAGGTACGTAAACGCCAAAAAATATTGCAAAGTCCAAAAACATTTCTGCAAGTAATTTTTAGAGTCCTCACTATTGGCGACCTCCTATCTTCAGTAGAATAGAAGACATTGTAGTCAGGGAGGCTTACGGGAGACATTATATTGGACGGTGAGGAGTCCATTTAATGAATATGGTAAATTGTTTATGGACTATGCAATGAAAAAAAAATATTGGTATGTCTGTGCCCAAAACGATGATTGAATTTCGAAAGTAAAGATCTTGTAATGTTGAAAGAATGACTTTACTCACCAAAATTCTCACTTTTTGTGAACTCATACCTTTTCTTCCACTCAATGTCCACCTTTTTCTCTCAATGTGGCCCTAAGCAATACTTAAAAATTTGTATAATACACCAAATATGTTTTTTTAGAAGCAAAACAGAATGAGCTACTGTTCCACACTTAGCAGTGGCTTATTATCCATAGGAATAGACATGTTGAAATCCAATATGCCCAATCTTTCTTCCCCCTGACATTTGTCATCAGGTGGAGAACCTGACAGCTGCTATATAATTTTTACATAGCAGCTTGTGTGAGTTCAGTATAATGCATGTGTGCACCTTTGGACTACTGTTTCCATTAAAAGAAACTTATAATCCAAAAAGTAATTCCAATATAAATGAAAGCACACAAACTAAACCTAAAATATCATACACGTGTTACTCAGAAATCAAAAAATGTATAAAGACAATAAACATTGCATTGAGGTACACAACTATACAATAAAAATAAAGGTAGTAATTAAAATCAAGAAGCAATGAAAGCAAGGGGAGGCCGATGAGAGACACAAAATAATGAAGATAAGAAAACAATCTAAGGGGTAGCCCCCGAATGGCAGAATACTACCATGGAATGATGATAACAGGTGTGTATATGTACTTACTGTATGTATATCCACAATGTCAATTACAATGCAATTCTGAAAGTCAGATGTGTAGAAATTTGGTGTAATGTAAAACACATAATTCATTCAATAGTAAAAAGATAAACATGCTATACTGTACCCTAATCAGACATACCGAAAAAATAAAAATAGAATTTGTCACCAAATCCGCCTCCACCTCAGACCCCGACGTACGTTTCAACCCTACTTTATTTGAAGTTTTTTTTACTACTTCAATTAAGTCTACTGATTCACGGAAGACCAGTCCTTGCTCAAACACCTTTAGATGAGAAATTATTCATAAAACTTAATGATATTCAATATATATAAGTACACCCATCTAATTTGTTGGACTTTTATAGTGAAAAAAGGTGAGCTCAACATCGAAAGGTCATCCTTCTACTTATATCCATGAGAGGGTACTGCCTGAATTTAGGGGCAGGCGTTGGTGACACAAACAATTGAATGTGTAATAACTCTACTCTATAGATGGTCGAAACAATTAAAGCCCAAGACTAATGTGTACTGTCATCATAATTTCATAATTATCTCATTTTCTTTTTATCTTTCCCCTAATCTTCTTTTGTTTTCTGGTTATATTTTTATATCAGGTGTAAATCTGCCCTCTTCCCCCAGCCCTCCAATCCCATTTCATCAGGCTCCATGGTTTTTGCCAGTGAGTGTTGTTTTTGCCATGATTTTGATAGCCGTGGTAATCATTGGGGTAAAAGTCAGCAGAAAGCGCCAGCATGGCACGATTTGGCTACCGTCCGGCTTCAGCCGTCATCGAGCACAAGAAGGGAGCCGGAGGCGAGAACCTGTGGGCGAAGACTCTGTCCGTCTTAAGTAAGAATATTTTACAGATAGGTCGGGGTAACGGGGGTCAAACCCTCACTGATCATAGATAATGTCTCCTCCATCTCCCCTCTCACAGCATGCAGAGAGAAGCTGCAGCTCCATCCTCCTCCTCCCCCTTCTCTGAGTTTATTATTTACCTTAATTAATAATAATAATAATAATAATTTTTATTTATATAGCGCCAACATATTCCGCAGCACTTTACAATTTATTATACAATTACAATTTATGAAAAGAATTAGGAGCTTTCCTAACTTTTATAGCTGAAATAAAAGAAGGGGATACAGGCAGGGGGAAGGTGATGTAAATTCTGCTGACCCACAGGTGGTTTGGAGACCTGTAACAATAAAAATAACAAAACATGTTGAATTTTGATACCCATCCGTCAGTTGACTTATTTTACGCAATGGATAGCAATCAATTTGTGATTTTTTTTCCTCTATTTTAGACCACTGAAACACGATTCCGGCTATGATGATTCAAGCCCAGAAGGAGTCGTGCCACCAAAATCTAGAAGACTAAAAGTAAGACAATGATTTCTCCACTTTTCCCATGGGTTCGTCTCCATTTTTTGTTTTTCGTCTCATCTTCTCTATTTCCATCTTCCAGCTTAATACAGACCCTACTATTCTTGATCATCGACAGTGGAGTCAGCAACATATCGATGCTGGAGTTCGTTTCCCGCAATGCATTGCTTTAACTCCACCCCAGGAGGATCCTGATGGCAGAGACATTGATGTGAGAGGACCAGGTGTGTTGAGTTGAGATCAGAGATTCGATTTGTAGGTCCCTGGTCCAGCAGCCACATCAATATTCCTTGATTGCAGAGTAGGAGCCCAACAAACCACCCCCTACCTGCCCAAATCCTTGACACCTCTTCCAACTTGTAGGCTTGACGTGATGCCATCATTGCGGCATGATGCACCCATCACATTTGTGGCAGGCCAGCTCATCAGAAGAGGATTAGAGGTAGTTAGCTGGTCTCTTGACTAAATTCTTAGCTTTTTTTCCCATTACAGATGGAGTGACTCCGCTAATGTCGGCCATCTGTGCTGGAGGAGGTCTTGAACCTGTTGGAGGAGGTGCAGATCCACAAGAAGTTGAAAGTTCAGCAAGTGTCATAGCAGACCTAATTAGCCAGGGTGCCAGCCTTAATGCCCAGACTGATTCCACTGGAGAGACGGCTCTTCATCTAGCTGCTCGGTTTTCAAGGCAAGATGCCATCAAGTGTATGTTGGATGCAGGAGCGGATACCAATGTCCAAGACAGGCTGGGAAGGACCCCACTTCATACAGCCATTGCTGCTGATGCTTTGGGTGTTTTCCAGGTAACTAAATACAACTGAAGAAATGGAACGTAAGGGTATGTGCACACGTTCAGGATTTCTTGCAGAAATTTCCTGAAGAAAACCGGAAATTTTCTGCAAGAAATCCGCATTTTTTTTTTTGCGTTTTTTTTCCGTTTTTTTCGCGTTTTTTTAGCATTCTGCAAGCGTAATTAGCTTGCAGAATGCTAAAGTTTTCCAAGCGATCTGTAGCATCGCTTGGAAAACTGACTGACAGGTTGGTCACACTTGTCAAACATACTGTTTGACAAGTGTGACCAACTTTTTACTATAGATGCAGCTTATGCAGCATCTATAGTAAAAGATAGAATGTTTAAAAATAATAAAAAAAATAAAAAAATGCTTATACTCACCCAGACATCTCATCAGCGGCATCCGTTCGTCTTCCTATAGCTGGTGTGTGCGCGCAGGACCTTCCGTGACGTCACGGTCACGTGAGCGGTCACATGACCGCTCACGACCAATCACAGGACAGTGACATCATCGGCGAGGTCCTTCGCCGCACATCAGCTACAGGAACCGAACGGCAGCGTGCAGCGGTGAGGCGGGAACACTGCGCGGGACATCGAGGGTGAGTATAGGACTATTTTTTATTTTATTTCTTATTTTTTGACCACTTATATGGTGCCCAGTGCGTGGAGGAGAGTCTCCTCTCCTCCACCCTGGGTACCAACCGCACATAATCTGCTTACTTCCCGCATGGTGTGCACAGCCCCGTGCGGGAAGTAAGCAGATCAATGGACCCCTAGGTGTGCGGAATCCCTGCAATTCCGCATTTTTAATGAACATGTTGCTTTTTTTTCCGCTATGCGATTTTTTCGCGGAAAAAATCGCAACATTTGCACAAAAAATGTGGAATACCTTGTAAATAATAGGAGGCATAGGTTAGCGTTTTTTCGCGTTTTTATCACGTTTTTATAGCGAAAAAAACGCTAAAAATCCTGAACGTGTGCACATGGCCTTAATGTTGAAGACATCAGAGATTGTAGACAGATTAGATTGTAGACAGACCCGAACTGAACATTTTTATCATATCGACTATTTTTCCATTTAAGACCCTCTTGAGATGCCGTCAGACAGACATTGACGCTCGGATGCACGACGGGTGTACACCTCTAATCTTGGCCTCTCGTCTACCTGTGCAAAATATGGTGGAAGAACTTGTCGCATGTGGTTCAGATATTGGAGCAGCTGATAACCGAGGTAAGAACCTTCACATGCATGTCATTTCAATGCCGCTTCAGATAATGTAGACTCCGTTTTGGACTAAACTCTATTGGTCAATAGTAATCGTGTCATCATCTTCTTCTGGTTTGGTTGACCTCCCCATCATTTGCTCTTTCTATAGGTAAATGTGCGTTACATTGGGCTGCGGCAGTAAATAACGTCCCAGCAATGAAGACACTTTTGAGCAATGGAGCAAACAAAGACCTCCAAGATAAAAGGGTAAGAAGACAAGACAAGAAGGGCAAAACAAGAGATCGAACAGATTGTATATTAAAAGCCAACAGCTGATAATTCTGGAATCATCTGTTGGTGAAATATTTAGACACCCACTTTAGATGGTGAACAAGTCTCAGAGACATCGGTTGATTTGGCCAACTTTAGTTTAATTTTTAGGACATTTGTTTATGCATGTCCTTTATGGAATTTTGTAAGAGTTTTTCTTGTGCTACAAAGCAAAATTTTGGTGAATGGATCCAATGTAATATTTTCACTACTTCTAACATTTCTTCTGCCCTTTTCTTTCTTTTCAAACTATGAAATAGGATCAGACCGCCCTCTTCCTTGCTGCGCGAGAAGGAAGTTATGAAGCCGTTCAACTGCTTCTGGAACACCAGGCAGATCGTGACCTGTCTGATCATGTAGGTCATCAGCCCCGACATGCGGCGAGAGATCGCGGCCATAGGGATATATTACGACTTTTTGAAGAAAGCAGCCAATTGCTAAATAGGAGCACACCTGCCGTCCCAAATACTGGACCTCCTCAGCTAAAGAAGACCCCCCGACCTCGACCCAAAGAGCCAGTCAAGCCTCCTCCTTTACCGCACATAGACCTGAGCAGTTCTTGCTACCACAGTGCTCCACCTGGCTCCGCTCCACCTTACTTACCAGGAGCTCAATCAGAAACCAGCTGTTGCCAATCACATCTTCCTATGGTAAACTATGGTGGAAATTGCCAACCCTATCCCCGAAGTGGTTCATTCTCATCAGGTGTGGCACAATGTCAATGGGGTGGTCACAGAGGTTGGAAGGTTCACTTTTGTCCATCAGGCTGTACGGTGCCGGAGGCTTCATATTCAGGTGGAGGACAGCAGATGTCTCCTCATGCCCATTGGCTACCTGAAGCTCATTATCCCAAATCACCAAACTGCCAAAATACAGTGTCCAACTATTGTTCCACTCCATCTATTGAGCATCCACCTAACAAGGACGTATCTAGTCCTCATGCTGACCAGATGGGACATAACATATATTTAACCCCTCCTTCATCGCAGTATGGATACCCTTCTCCTGCCAGCCCAGAAGAAACACAGTCAACACAAAAGACGTGTATGCATCACCATCCATTCCTTACCCCCTCTCCAGAGTCAAGAAACCCCTGGGGTATTTCTTCACCATAGTGCCTGAAAACATCTTGAACTGGAGATCTGGAAAGGACAACTCCATAGTCACTTACTGAGGGAGGTGATTTTATACCCTCCATGCCTATGAGCTGAAATATCTCATTGTTTGTTCAGGGCTCATATAAAGACATTTTCGTTTGGGAATGAAGATTAGAAATTTGAGATTCATATAGGAATTTATCATCACAGGTGTGGAAAGTTCTGATGCTTCAAGATTAATATTTTTTAAGATAAGTTTAGGCCTTGTTAAGGGTGTAAATACCAATGACCCAGGTGGCTGTTACCGGACCTTTGAGAGCAGGTCCTGACCCCTGGTTGTCCCATTCCCAGGGAAAACCAATGACCTAAGATCATGGAAAGTGAGTGGTGAATGAAAGAACAAAGGGCCCTTCTGTCCAGAATGGGAAAGCCAACACCAGAATGATGGACCAATTAGAATCCTTTTTGTGAGGCCTCCATTTTTCTATGTTCATCCCCGGGCCTGGTTTCATAAGTCTTGTGTTGAAATTAATCGATTTGCCAATTTTCAGGACAATACCAGATAACTCCATGGTTAGTTGACACCTGTTACTATACCACATTGTAGTTTGGTGGCCTTAGGACAGCCATCTGTTAAATTTCAGAGAAAATTAATAGACCGTCATCCCACACATCAAAAGAAGAACTCAACAGTAAAAGGGATTGTCCATTTTTAACTAACATAAAATAATAACTACTAACATAAAAAAAAAAATATTCATACTCACCTTATGGATGCCCCCTCCGCTTCCATTACGAGGTGTCCCGGTCTCCCGCCAGTCTCTCTACTCCGGTGATGACATACATGTGAGCCCTGCAGCCAATCACTTGGAATAGCAGGTCAACGCTGCCACCAACAATATTTTATTTTATGCCATTCTGAGATGTTTTCAAGAAATGTTTCCTTGTTTAGAAAACCCCTTTAAGGTTAAGCTGTGATTTTATCAATTCTATTAGTATTGTATTTTGACAATAATATATCCTGCAGAGGAACAAGAAACCTAAAACACTGGCCCCAAGGTGGAATTTTTCTATCTTTACAGTTTTCCCTCTGCTGCACATACACATTTTCCCTTTCCATACTTTCTAAGTGGGCGGTCTCTTCCCGATGTGATGTCAGAGCTGGGCAGTTTGCTTTGAGCCAATCAGCTCTGTCTCCTCCTTCTTTCTTGACTTATAATAAGCTGCAGCTGCATCCCCCTCCTCTCCCTCTTCCTCTCTCACCTATTAAAATTTTCACCAAATTAAATTTACTGACAGAGAATCATTATTAACATTTATAGAGGGTCTGCCAGCAGGGAAAGGGGATCTACTGGCTGCTGCAAGATGGTGGAGATGCCTCATTCCTCCAAATAGTCTTATGTATTATTGACTTATGCATTGAAAGATCGACGTGCTTAACATTTCCCAGCACATTATATTTGGTATAATAACAAACAATAGGAAGCGCACTTAGAAATAATCTACTTGCACGGTCTCTTGCAGGAAGCCATTTGTAAATGACTTGTTGTTTTTGTCAAAGTGTATATTTTCTATTAAAAACAGTCATAAATATAAGTATATTGTGATTCATCCTTATTGAGCACCTCCCTTGGGTTATTTTGTACGACCCCATGCTTTCAATTTAATATGGAGGCAATATCCTGCCATATACACTGCAGACTGGGGACGAGTAATGGAAGACACAATGTAATCAATGAACTTATTAAAACGTTTGCATTTATTTTTTTACACTTTTTGTAGATAAAAAACAGCACATTAGAATGACGGCGTCACCTGTCCTGAATTATTAAAGGCACATCGTTAGCTTGTTTTCTTATGGCTTTCATTTAGACCATTACACATGGGAAGTGCAACCAGCAAAGACATTGCCTGTGCACCTAAAACCTCAGTGTCTCATATTCTATTTCATACACCACGCTACAAGTGCTGTTATATCTGCCTAGCTCATGCTCTTTTAGAAGCTGCTTTCATCTGCTGTCCTAGCAAAAATCCTTTCTCAAACATTAGACACTCTCACCATCTGAGCACGGAGGAGGGGAGTGGAGGAGATCACACAGGAGAGTGTTTGCAAATAGTGCTTGAATAGGAATTCTTGCTAGGGCAGCAAATCAAAGCAGCTTCTCAAAGAGCATGAAGTAGGCAGTTACAACAGCACTGTCAGCGCAGTGTTTGAGAACGAAGGAAGAAAAATAAGGTGACGGAGTATATTACAAAGATTCATAACTGTGCAAAGGCTGATCAATAAATTAAAAAAAAAGTTTTAATTGCTTTACAAAAAGTTATTTTTTGCTGCATTGTAACATTTTAATTTTCATTCTGAGCCTATTAAAACCACTGTTCTTCATACCAAGAACTCAGAAGACAATTTATTAAAAATAACTTTTTTTTTTCAAATTTCAGAAAAACATTATCTGAATATATAAAGTGTTAACTTCCATTTTCAACCCAATAATATCGGTAGGCAATTTTTCTACATCTAACGATACGATGTTGCACTGCATTCTGGGAGATATTTTCACAATTGAAAGGTGTAAACTTTATGTACAGATCACACATGTGAATACGACCCTATTTATTACAGTGTCAACCTACAAAGTAGATCTTAGCTCAGTGTAAATGGAACCATTTACCAATGTAACTAAAAGTAGTTGTCAAAAAGTAAGAATCAGTAGTCGATTTAAAAAAAAAAAAAATTGCATCAGGTAACGTGTGTAAAATTTGCTGTCATGAGAATATTTATATGTCTTGTCTAATATTGTAAAATATTCTATTACAGTAGACTTACACATATACTACAATAATCAAGCCTGTGTAGCAAAGGAAGGCAGTGTAATGTACAGCAGATAATGTCTTCATACATGGGTGCCATCTGGTGGTCGCTCACAAAACAGTAATACAAATTACATAATACACCCCCAAAGAGGGGCAGACTGACCGTTAGGACAGTGAACGTGGACTCAAGGCCAAAGGGGGTCTTCAAATATGTGGTTACCAGGAGCACGCCCCACTCCTAGTACAGGGACATTAAAAATAAAAATATGATACCAGGATTATAGCCTCCTCCTAGATTACTCTTAGTCCGCTCCTAACCTAGGGTCTAAAAAATGCCTATATTTGTGTACATGCGGTAAGAGCGAGGCTCTAGTTGGTATCCTTCATTCTTATACTTCAGATTCTAAGACTCCTCCGTCAGATTTCCAAGTTTGGTTAGAAGAAATGAAACATCAAAAATGTAATTTAAAAAAAAAATGTTGCCCTTTAAAATTGCCGCCTTAGGTACTTGCCTCATAAAAAAGTCAATACTATTCAATAAGCTGCAAGCCAAAGTACTTTTGTCAAGTTTCTGGATGATTTGGTTTTCTCTTTTTTTAGGCACCATGGTAGACCTTGTCCGGAAGGTCCAGGTCCAATATAAGGCGTCTTACTGATAGCTAATAAGGCACAGACTTTCTGCAAAACTAATTTTCACCCCAATTGGAAAAATATATATATTTTCCCCACATTTTGTCAAAAAAAAACAGCGAAAAAAGTGTCTGAAATTCCTTTTGACTTCTGCATTGAGTTCATCCTCGCATTGTCCTTTGTCCTCTGTGGTGGTCAAAATAAAGGAAAGCGTCTCTGACCATTGAGGGACAACTTCCTGGGGTAGAAGTCGGATACAGTGGGGTCTGATAATTATCGGCAACCGAGCAAACCCTTCGCCTGATTTTTTTTCTTAGGAGCACGCGCCCCCTAGCGCCTCCGGCATATCCACTCTTTGTTCGTCCAGACGATTTCCCTGAAGGCGGAATAAGATCTCAAAGAGATCGGCGGCGGCCTGAGGGATCGGCGGAGAGCTGCGCTGGTCGTTCATGCGCTGAGACTGCAAGTAAAGAGCAAAAGCCAGAGATGAGCAAATGTGTTCACAGAACTGCAGTATTCTGGTCACACTCCTAAGTTAGGGGATGTATACTTTTGCAAGATTTTTATTTTAATGCTCCAATGCATCTAAAATTACAAAATAAAGCAACGTTCCAAATTTTCCTGTATGCAGCTCCAGGACTGGAGAGACCTGATCTACAGCTGGGATCCTAGAAACCCGATCTACAGCTGGGATCCTAGAAACCCGATCTACAGCCAAGATTGGAAATACAATTGTGTGAAAAAGTGTTTGCCCCCTTCCTGATCTCCTATTTGTTTGCATGTTTGTCTCACTGAAAAGCTCAGATCACCAAACAAATGTAAATATTAGACAACGATAACTCAAGTAACAACAAAATGTAGTTTATAAATGAAGGTCATTATTATTAAGGGAAAAAGAAATCCAAACCTACAGGATCCTGTGTGAAAAAGTGATTGCCCCATAACCTAATAACTGGTTGAGCCGCCCTTCGCAGCAACAACTGCAATCAAGCATTTGCGAAAACTGGCAATGAGTCTTTTACAATTCTCTGGAGGAATTTTGGCCACTCAACTTTGCAGAATTGTTGTAATTCAACCACATTCAAGGGTTTCCGTGCATGAACCGCCTTTTTGAAGGTCATGCCACAGGATATCAAGCAGATTAAGGTCAGGACTTTGACTAGGCCACTCCAAAGTCTTAATTTGGATCATTGTCCTGCTGCATAACCCAAGTGCACTTCAGCTTGAGGACACGAACAGATGGCCGGACATTCTCCTTCAGGATTTTTCAGTAGACAGCAGAATTCATGGTTCCCTTTACCACAGCAAGTCTTCCAGGTCCTGCAGCAGCAAAACAGCCCCAGACCATCACACTACCGCCACCATATTTTACTGTTGGCATGATGTTCCTTTTCTGAAATGCTGTGTTACTTCTACGCCAGATGGGACATACTCCTTCCAAAAAGTTCAACTTTTGTCTTGTCAGTCCACAGAATTTTCTCCCAGAAGTGTGGGGAACATTAAGATGTTTTCTGGCAAAACTGAGACGAGCCTTTATGTTCTTATTGCTCCGCAGTGGTTTTCGTTTCAGAGATTTGCCATGCAGGCCATTTTTGCGCAGTCTCTTTCTTATGGTGGAGTCATGAACACTGACCTTAACTGAGGCTACTGAGATCTGCAGTTCTATGGATGTTGTTGTGGGATCTTTTGTGACCTCTTGAATGAGTCGTCGCGGCACTCTTGGGGTAATTTTTGTCAGCCGGCCACTCCTGGGAAGGTTCACCACTATTCCATGTTTTTGCCATTTGTGAATAATGTCTCTCACTGTGGTTCGCTGGAGTCACAAAGCTTTAGAAATGGCTTTATAACCTTTTCCAGACTGATAGATCTCAGTTACTTTGTTTCTCATTTGTTCCAGAATTTCTTTGAATCGCGGCTTGATGTCTAGATTTTGAGGGACTTTTGGTCTACTCCACTTTGTCAGGCAGGTTCTGTTTAAGTGATTTCTTGATTGAGAACAGGTGTGGCAGTAATCAGGCCTGTGTGTGGCTAGGGAATTTGAATTCTGCTTCCCAAAGATGTGATAAACCACAGTTACGTTATGTTTTAATAGGGGGGGGCAATCACTTTTTCACACAGGGCACTGTAGGTTTGAATTCTTTTTCTTTTTCCCTTAAAGACAAAGACATTAATTTAAAAACTGCATTTTGTGTCATCTTTGTCTAATATTTACATTTGTTTGGTGATGTGAAACATTTAAGTGTGACAAACATGTAAAAGAATAGGAAATCAGTACTCAACTGTACCTGATCTACATCCGGGATTGGAGTGATCTGCTCTACAGCTGAGATCAGAGAGACCTGCTCTACAGCTCAGGTCAGAGAGACCTGCTCTATAGCCAGGATCGGGGAAACCTGATCTACAGCCGAGATCAGAGAGACCTGATCTAAAGCCGAGATCAGAGAGACCTGATCTACAGCCAGGATCGGGGAAACCTGATCTACAGCTGAGATCAGAGAGACCTGATCTACAGCCGAGATCAGAGAGACCTGATCTACAGCCAGGATCAGCCAGGATCGGGGAACCCTGATCTACAGCCGACATCAGAGAAACCTGCTCTACAGCTCGAATAAGAGTGACTTGCTTTACAACTGGGATTGGAGAGACCTGATCTACAGCCGGGATCCGAGTTATTTGTTTCGCAGTTGGAATTGGGGAAACCTGATCTACAACTGGGATCATAGAAAGCTGCTCTACAGCCAGGGTCCGAGTGACCTGCTCTACAGCTGGGATCGAAGAGATCTGCTCTACAGCAAAGATTGGAGAAATCTGATCTATATTCGAGATTGGAGAAACCTGATCTACAGACAAGATCAGAGAGATCTGCTCTACAGCTGAGATCGGGGAAACCTGAACTATAGCCGTAAGAGACCTCTGAAGTTCCATTTAACTCTGATTGCCATGTGCTAAATCTTTCTGAAGGTCTTTTGCATTCAAGCGGGGGTTCTGATTTGCCTCTCTAGGAATCCTATGAGCAGCTCTCACTGAAATTTTGCTTGGTCTTCCAGACCTTATCTTGACCTCCACTGTTAACTGCAATTTCTTAATTACACTTCAAACTGAGGAAAAGGCAACTTGAAAACGCTTTGCTATCCTCTTATAGCCTTCTTCTGCTTTATGGGCCTCTGCCATTTTCATTTTCAGAGAACTAGGCAGCTGCTTAGAAGAACCTATGGCTGCTGTTTTTGGCACAAGGTTATAGGAGGCTGGGTTTTATAAAGCTAGGAAATTTGCATCACCTGGCCTTTCCTAACGATGATCGTGAACAAGCCATGACCCTAACAGGCTAATTAAGGTCTGAAACCTTGGTCAAAGTTATCGGAGCACACAAATCTCCAAGGCTGCACACACTTTCATTGGCCCATTTCCCTTTTTAAATTGAAAAAGATGAAAAATTATATAGTTTGACCAGGGGTGCCCAAACTTTTACATGCTACTGTACATTACATAACACTATGGTAATTGTAACCTTCCATCTACTCTGCTAGTGTCCCGCCTCGTCCATTCCTCCGGGCCCTGCCTGGATCCAGCGACCTCTTTTGTCCCTTCCCCACTGACCTCTGGTTTGGCTGAGAAATAGGAATTCAGAAGGAAACCATCGGCCTTCCTGTAGCTCTTCCTGGAAATGATTTCCGTTGCATTTTGCTCTAAAACCTCACCCATGACCTCATTAATAAAAAATCCACTCAGTCGCCCTCCGGCCGTACAGGACGAGGTGATTTATAATTAAGCCACCTGATAAACTGATAAAAGTGTCACGCCTTGTCCTACTGTAGCCAACAGTATAAAGCTCCTGGTCGTCATGTGTGCTAGGGCAGAGTCCTCCCAAAGAAGGGAGAGAAAGCTGAAAACATGGAGTGAAATGCTCTTGTTATCCCATTTGGTGCCCTAGGCCACCAGGGATGCTCTCATTAACCCTTTTTGACCACCCTAGGCCACCAGGGATGCTCTCATTAACCTTTTTTGACCACCCTTGGCCACCAGGGATGCTCTCATTAACCCTTTTTGACCACCCTAGGCCACCAGGGATGCTCTCATTAACCCTTTTTGACCACCCTAGGCCACCAGGGATGCTCTCAATAACCCTTTTTGACCACCCTAGACCACCAGGAATGCTCTCATTAACCCTTTTTGACCACCCTAGGCCACCATGGATGCTCTCATTAACCCTTTTTGACCACCCTAGGCCAATAGGGATGCTCTCATTAACCCTTTTTGACCACCCTAGGCCACCAGGGATGCTCTCATTAACCCTTTTTGACCACCCTAGGCCACCAGGGATGCTCTCACTGACTTTATTAATGCCATAGACCACCAGGATACTCACACTAACCATTTTCAACAGTCTCAGACCACCACTCATGATCTCACTAATCCATTTTCACCGCTGTAGACCATCAGGGACGCCCTTGTTAACCCCTTTGCAAAGCACTGCATGACCACAGATGCAGTCGCTAACGCTTTTTCACTGCTCTAGACAATCAGGATGCTCTCACAAAGCCTTTCCTACTACCCTAGACCACCAGGATGCTCTTACCAATCCTATTTTACTGACCTCAACAACCAGTGATGTTGTCTTTAACCCCTTTTTTCACTGCCCTAGACCACCAAGGATGGTCCATAACCTTTTTTTAGTACACTTAGAGCAACATTGATGCTTGTACTAACCACTTTTGACTGCCCTATGCCACCAGGGATGCTTTCACTAACAGCGCTTCACTATTTTGGGCCACCATGAGTGCTTTCACTTGCCCTTTTTCATTATATTAGACCAGCAGGATGCTCTCTCTATTCCTTTTTCTATTCCATCAGACAACCAGGTCTCATTAAGCCCTTTCCCTGTTCTTGTCCACTAGTTTTACTCTTACTAACCCTTTTATACTACCTAAACCACCAAGAGTGCTTATATTTACCCTTTTCACTATCATAGACCACCAGGGAAGCTGTCCGTAACTCTTTTACATCACCCTTGACCACCAGGGATGCGCTCACAAACCCTTTTCCATTGCCAATGACCACTCGGATGGTCTGACTTATCCATTGTTACTGCTGTTGACCACCAGGGACCTTGTTACAAACCCCTTTTTAACTGCCCTAGACCACCAGGGATGCTCTCACAAACCATTTTTCACTACACTAGACCACAGGGATGCTCTCACAAACCATTTTTCACTACACTAGACCACCAGGGATGCTCTCACAAACCATTTTTCACTACACTAGACCACCAGGGATGATCTCACAAACCATTTTTCATTACACTAGACCACCAGGGATGATCTCACAAACCATTTTTCACTACACTAGACCACCAGGGATGATCTCACAAACCATTTTTCACTACACTAGACCACCAGGGATGATCTCACAAACCTTTTTTCACTACACTAGACCACCAGGGATGCTCTCACAAATCATGTTTCACTACACTAGACCACCAGGGATGCTCTCATAAACCATTTGTCACTACACTAGACCACCAGGGATGCTCTCACAAACCATGTTTCATTACACTAGACCACCAGGGATGCTCTCATGAAACATTTTTCACTACACTAGACCACCAGGGATGATCTCACAAACCTTTTTTCACTACACTAGACCACAGGGATGCTCTCACAAACCATTTTTCACTACACTAGACCACCAGGGATGCTCTCACAAACCATTTTTCACTACACTAGACCAACAGGGATGCTCTCACAAACCATTTTTCACTACACTAGACCACCAGGGATGATCTCACAAACCATTTTTCATTACACTAGACCACCAGGGATGATCTCACAAACCATTTTTCACTACACTAGACCACCAGGGATGATCTCACAAACCATCTTTCCCTACACTAGACCACCAGGGATGATCTCACAAACCTTTTTTCACTACACTAGACCACCAGGGATGCTCTCACAAACTATGTTTCACTACACTAGACCACCAGGGATGCTCTCACAAACCATGTTTCACTACACTAGACCACCAGGGATGCTCTCATGAAACATTTTTCACTACACTAGACCACCAGGGATGATCTCACAAACCTTTTTTCACTACACTAGACCACAGGGATGCTCTCACAAACCATTTTTCACTACACTAGACCACCAGGGATGCTCTCACAAACCATTTTTCGCTACACTAGACCAACAGGGATGCTCTCACAAACCATTTTTCACTACACTAGACCACCAGGGATGATCTCACAAACCATTTTTCACTACACTAGACCACCAGGGATGATCTCACAAACCATCTTTCCCTACACTAGACCACCAGGGATGATCTCACAAACCATTTTTCATTACACTAGACCACCAGGGATGATCTCACAAACCATTTTTCACTACACTAGACCACCAGGGATGATCTCACAAACCATTTTTCCCTACACTAGACCACCAGGGATGATCTCACAAACCTTTTTTCACTACACTAGACCACCAGGGATGCTCTCACAAACTATGTTTCACTACACTAGACCACCAGGGATGCTCTCATAAACCATTTTTCACTACACTAGACCACCAGGGATGATCTCATAAACCATTTTTCACTACACTAGACCACCAGGGATGATCTCACTTGCTCAATGATTTCCTGAGCAAGCATTTCCTGCAATATTCTCTGTGTCTAGATGAGCCAGTAAGTAGAGACTAGTGGAGATCGGGTACAGTTGGGATAAAAGGGCAATTTCAAGAAAGCCTTGTTTTAATTTTGCTCTTTTCTCTATTTGTTTTAATCTAGGGAGCAGTATAAAATGACTTACTAACTCTTTTCACCTTACTAAACCACAAGGGATCATTTTTACTGCCCTTGACCACCAGGGATACTCACATTAACCATTTTCACTTTTTTAGACCACCAAAGATGCTTTTGCTAATACGTTTTCATTTCTCCAGACCACCAGGGATGCTCCCATTAACCCTTTTCCTACTATACTAGATCAACAGGGATGCTTCCATTAACCCCTTTTCTACTACACTAGACCACCAGGGTTGATCTCATAAACCCCTTCTTCATCTCTAGACCACCAGGGATGTTCTCATTAACCCTTTTTCTACTGCACCAGACCACCAGGGATGCTCTCACTAACCTCTTTTCTCAGCTCTAGACCGCCAGGGATGCTCTCATTAACCCCCTCTTCAGCTCTAGATCACAAGGGATGTTCTCATTAACCTTTTTATACTACACTAGACCACCAGGGATGCTCTCATTAACCTCTTTTGTCAGTTCTAGACCACCAGGGATGCTCTCATTAACCCCTTCTTCAGCTCTAGACCACCAGGGATGCTTTTTATTAACAATTCTTACTACCCTACTAGTATTACAAGGCACCTCGTACCTGATGTCCTAAGATGGTGGTATACAGCTCCTCCTGGGCGGGTATTTTGATTGAAGGAGGTTTCCTTCTACGACTTCGCCCAGTCCAAGATCCCCCCCTCCTGCGCTGCAGTTCTGAGACGATCCCTTTATCATCAGATGGGAGGGAAAACTGTCGGTAACTGGGCATCGAAAAATGTCTCTTGGGTGGAAGAACCTGGTCGGGCAGCAGCGCTCTCTGCTCATCCAGACGTCTGGTCTGTGCGGTGGACAGTAGCTCAAGAAATTCTTCTGTGTGTAGCGAGAGGACGGAGGCTGAGAGGCCTGGAATGGGGATGGAGGAAAATTAATTTCCAGGAGGAATAACAGAGGAGCAGCAGAAATAACAGAGGAGCAGCAGAAATAACAGAGGAGCAGCAGAACACAGAGTTCTAAAACAAATGGTACAAAATTGGGAATACAAGTATTTAGTACACAGGGTATGAGGTGCAGTAACAGGTATGCAGCACTAGATGGCAGCACAGCTACACTACAAGGCGCTGGCGGTATACTATGCAGCTGTGGTATGTACCGCCATATAGCGCTGGTATTATTCCCTTTTTCAGTTATTTTTAGTGACCTCTAAATAACAGTTCCTCTGTGTGACTACAGCATCTGTAAGAGGAGATCCGACACCGCTCCCCGCAGACAATATACCACTTTACTGTCAGTGTGTTTCATTTCTGATAAGTTTATTGAGCTGCGATTCCAGAATCTCGAGATATCTACGATTATCTAATCTTAGATAGTTTTCATGGATTGCAGGGATGGGGAAGCGATCGCTCAGCTGAACTTTAATATCTATGGAGCAGGAAGGTCGATCATTAGGAACCTCAGCTGCTTATTTATAGACACCAACTGCAGGAACTTTCCATGAAGCAGTCAGTCATGTCTGTTTCTTGGAAAGTTGGGTGACAGCAATAATTGTTAATATTACATCTGCCGGCTGTCACCCAGCTTTCCAAGATTCAAAGTGCATCTGTCATCTCAGATGGCCTTTCAGAATAAGTCGTCCTTACATGTATCCTGCGTTTTTATCGGTTTCCCCCTCTGCGGGTTCTATCTATAACTTTAAGTTCTCTCTGGGCTAGTGGGTGTAGACCATGGAGACATGAGGGATTCCTGCTCTTCTGTCTCTATGCAACACATGCTCAGAAGCAGCAGTGGCATGGGGGATATTTTACATCACTACTGAGCAGTGTGGCTGTGAATCCAGCAGTGGAGGTGAAATTTAACTCACTGGAAAGCAGCAACACAGATTTGTATGAGTCTCTCTGTCTCGTTTTGCTACTCCCATCTCATTACACTAGCTGGGTGTAGACTAGCTGCTATAACATCTCCCATACGCAGCACACACATACATGAGGGATTCCTATTCTCCTGTCTCCATGTAATACTTGTTCAGTAGCAGCAGCGGCGGCGGCATGGAGGATATTACACAGCACTACTGAGCAGTGTGGCTGTGAATCCAGCAATAGGGTGAAATAAAACACTCACTGGAAAGAAGCAGCACAGGTTTGTGTGAGCCTCTCTGTCTCTTTCACCCAGCTTTCCAAGATTTAAAGTGCATTTGTCATCTCAGATGGCCTTTCAGAATAAGTCTTCCTTACATGTATCCTGCATTTTTATCAGTTCCCCCTCTGCGGGTTCAAACTATAACTTTCAGTTCTCTCTGGGCTAGTGGGTGGAGATCATGGACACATGAGGGATTCCTGTTCTTCCGTCTCTATGTTACACAAGCAGCAGCGGCATGGGGGATATTTTACATAGTTTCTGAGCAGTGTAGATGTGAATCCAGCAGAGGGGGTGAAATACAACACTTACTGGAAAGCAGCAGCACAGATTTGTATGAGTCTCTCTCACTTTGCTATTCCCATCTCATTACACTAGCTGGGTGTAGACTAGCTGCTATAAAGTCTTCCATACACAGCACACATATATATGAGGGATTCCTATTCTCCTGTCTCCAGGTAATACATGTACAGAAGCAGCAGCGCGGTGGCATGGGGGATATTATACTGCACTACTGAGCAGTGTGGCTGTGAATCCAGCAATAGTATGAAATAAAACACTCACTAGAAAACAGCAGCTCAGGTTTATGTGAGTCTCTCCGTCTCACTCACTCTGCTACTATCTTATCCATAAACCTCAACATGCAGCTGTAATCTGATCCCTCAGTCTGGTTATGACCATGACGGATTTTAGCTACTTTTTTTTACAGTAAATAGCGCATTTAGGAAGTGTGGGAGGGAAAGAGAAGGCTAATAAGTGGAGAAAAAAGCATATTTCTCTAATAACGTAAATTGCATTTTTTATATTATCCCTTGAACTATTGATTTATGTCACATTTCTTCTGGACTCTGCAGTAAGCACTAGACTGTTCCGGGTGGGTGCTGTAGACCACATGAAGGGTCACCTTACCTCTCCTTTCGCAAGCCGGAGATGGGGGAGCAGATTTCCAGGGTCTCTCGCCATCTCCTATGATCTCTGTAGACGCACTTGCATTATCTAGGAAAACGCTCTCCAGTTCCTCGAATTGTGAGGGCCTCGGAGGACACTGTTCCAGGGGCCGTGAAGAGATACAAGACATCATCATTAGGAATAAATGTATGTATACAATAAAAGTGGAAATCACCGGTCACTTTTCTGAATAATCGTTATTAGAACTTTATGTTTGTGATGAACGTTTTCTAATTCTTAAAGTGAAACTTTCAGAATAGTTTATAAACTTCTATGAAAAAAATGCTACAAAAAAAAAGTCATTCTTTGTGGATGTCCTGCAGCTTGTGACAGGCAGGCAGCGTAAATGTTGTATGCGGTTAAGAAAACATCATTTATTGGTCCTGTGTAATTAGACGGGCTATTAACTTATTAGCTGAATGTGAACTTTCCCTTTAAGATTTGAACTTTATAGATGTTGTTATTGCAAATGTCACCGACTGCTTCACATGTATATTTAGGAAACATTAATCATGAAGCTGATGCTTTGTTTTCTCACATTTCCAAATACAAGTCCTATTATGCCACAGCTTTGTGTTGGGCAATCACTATACAAATTCGAGCAGTGTAAGTCCTACGTTTCATGAACACTAGTTTAGTTAAGACCTTTTAACAAAGGTAGATATTTGCCTATAATCTACAAAATAACAAGATGATTGTCTCCTGTTCAAATCCCCCTTAAAGGGGAACTGTCACTTACCATAAACATATATTCTTTATTGCCTGGTGTAAATGCCACTGTTCTCCTGAATCCGACGCTGTTTCTCTTTTATTCCTGTGCTTCTCCATTCCTGAGATATGGCCCTCTATTCCCTGGATTTAAATCTATCAGTGCTAGCAAAGTGGGTGTGGTCCTCAACTCTTCTCTGTGGGAGTGTCTTCTTGAAGACCATGCCCACTTAGATAACTAGACTAGATTTATTTACAAGGCCATATCTCAGGAATGGAGAGGCGCAAGAAGAAAAGAAAAACATCGCCGGATTCAGGAGAACAGCGGCATTTACATTAGGTAAAAATAAATACATATTTTCAGAAAATGACAGGTTTGAATTTACACTGACCAATGTAAACAACAATTGTTTATATGACAGTTTGGTCCAATGTCATTATTTTTTAAAGATGTGATTGACGAGGAAAATGTGTGCTCAACTAATGAAAGATGTGAATGACGACTGTGAAAAAACAAACAAACAACCCTTCTAATGTTGGTATGTGACTATTTTCCCTGCAGGGAGGGACAGCAGACAGATATGAGCAGGTTTCGTCGTATAGGAGCAGATGTTTTACAGACAGTAACGGTTGACAACGTCAAACCCAACAACGCTCTGCCGGTACGGCTCCCGTGACCCAGCTGCAGTTGTTCTCCTCCTTCCCTTTTTCGGTCACGTCTCCTTACCTCGCTTCGAGCGTCGCTGTGTCCACCTGTACCCGGCTCAGTGTCTGCCATCTTGGACTGTTCATTGTCTCCCGTCTCGCTCATTCTTCGTCCTGTATCTTCTCCACATACAATGTCTTCTCTCCTGGAAAGTTCTGAAGGTGCAGATCCCCTTTTCGCTTCTTCCTTCCAGATTCTTCGTCTCTCTCAGGCAGAAGCTTTCATTCTGTAGGAGAAGTGAGAGGATGAGTTACCGCTCTGGGACCGTATGTGACCTTTAGGTAGAAAGCAGACAGCGCAGAACATCACAGGTACAGCGAGAAGCCAATGTTATAGAATCCTCCGTGTAATCAGAAATCACCATCTAAAGTGCACCTAGTAATTCAGGATACGCCGTCCTGTGTGCGCACCGGAGGAATAACACAACTTCTGCCATTATACGCCTGATATTTTGCGTTTTCACCAGTTTTCCTCTCTGCAGCCTTTAGCTCTCATTTTTAGTTTTCTCTGAGTTAGTGGATGGAGACTAGCAGCTATAATATCCCCCAAACATAGCACACACATATATCAGGGAGTCCTGCTCAGTGGTGGTCGGGCTCAGCCTCCTCACCTTGCCATGTGTCTGAGCACTGAACACCTTGTACTTCTGTGTCTTGCACAGCGGTGGTCGGGCTCGGCCTCCTCACCTTGCCATGTGTCTGAGCACTGAACACCTTGTACTTCTGTGTCTTGCACAGTGGTGGTCGGGCTCGGCCTCCTCACCTTGGCTGTGTCTCTGAGCACTGAACACCTTGTTCTTCTGTGTCTTGCTCACAGGTGGTCGGGCTCAGCCTCCTCACCTCGGCCGTATCTCTGAGCACTGAACACCTTGTACTTCTGTGTCTTGCTCAGTGGTGGTCGGGCTCGGCCTCCTCACCTCGGCCGTGTCTCTGAGCACTGAACACCTTGTACTTCTGCGTCTTGCTCAGTGGTGGTCGGGCTCAGCCTCCTCACCTTGCCATGTGTCTGAGCACTGAACACCTTGTACTTCTGTGTCTTGCACAGCGGTGGTCGGGCTCGGCCTCCTCACCTTGCCATGTGTCTGAGCACTGAACACCTTGTACTTCTGTGTCTTGCACAGTGGTGGTCGGGCTCGGCCTCCTCACCTTGGCTGTGTCTCTGAGCACTGAACACCTTGTTCTTCTGTGTCTTGCTCACAGGTGGTCGGGCTCAGCCTCCTCACCTCGGCCGTATCTCTGAGCACTGAACACCTTGTACTTCTGTGTCTTGCTCAGTGGTGGTCGGGCTCGGCCTCCTCACCTCGGCCGTGTCTCTGAGCACTGAACACCTTGTACTTCTGCGTCTTGCTCAGTGGTGGTCGGGCTCGGCCTCCTCACCTCGGCTGTGTCTCTGAGCACTGAACACCTTGTTCTTCTGTGTCTTGCTCAGAGGTGGTCGGGCTCAGCCTCCTCACCTCGGCCGTATCTCTGAGCACTGAACACCTTGTACTTCTGTGTCTTGCTCAGTGGTGGTCGGGCTCGGCCTCCTCACCTCGGCCGTGTGTCTCTGAGCACTGAACACCTTGTTCTTCTGTGTCTTGCTTAGAGGTGGTCGGGCTCAGCCTCCTTACCTCGGCCGTGTCTCTGAGCACTGAACACCTTGTTCTTCTGTGTCTTGCTCAGAGGAGGTCAGGCTCAGCCTCCTCACCTCGGCCGTGTCTCTGAGCACTGAACACCTTGTTCTTCTGTGTCTTGCTCAGTGGTGGTCGGGCTCGGCCTCCTCACCTCGGCCGTGTCTCTGAGCACTGAACACCTTGTTCTTCTGTGTCTTGCTCAGAGTTGGTCGGGCTCAGCCTCCTCACAAAACTTTTGCAGGGTCTGTGATCGTCCCAATATTTTGTGATTCTGTAAAGTTCATTTCTCAGCAGTCTCATTATCATCACAGGCAGTAAAGTATCACCTCCATACACATAACTGAGGATCATCCACCATTTACAAAAAGTGAAGTCACAGCTCGCCTCCTCCCCTTCCTGTGCAAGGACTTCTGCACAGATCACTGAGCATGCCCACAACAGTCTCCCATGACACTCAATGTTTCTATACCATTATCTCTGATAATCCATGTGGCTGTAAAACAAATCTCTAAATGGTGCCATCAGCAGTTAGGGGGAGATAATCGTGTACAGGAAATAACATAAAAAAAACAACAATCTAAAAATAAAAACAGAGTAGACAAATAAAATTAAGCATTTATCACTATCCGGCTTTACAGTGGTTTTAGGCAAAAATAAATTCTAGGTGATCTAGTCCTTGTATAAACCTGGCAATATTATGGGCAGCGTATCCCATACAACACAAATCCCATATAGGATGATGAGGTTTAAATCTACATTCACATTCTTTGTACGGGCCCCTGAATGCGTCCTACAGGGGGCAGCAGGGTGTACAGCAAGAGGAGCCGAGCAGAGTGATATATAGCTTCATAACTTGCAATTTGTTGGTCTCAATCACTGTTTATTCTGAGCTTAGGAGTCCGGTAGGCGGTCTTAGTGATTGACAGCAATTTCTATATGCACACTAATTCAGGTAAGGCTGTCAATCACTGAGTAGGACCACCCACAGGACTACTACATACAGTCACTCCTGAGCTGTAACTCAGCTCACTTGGACTTTTGAGTCGAATTCTCATTGCCCTCCCTCATGACTCCATCTCTCTGCCACTATGTCCTTGTCTCACTATGGCAGCAGATTTTAACAAGGTGGGTCCATCAGGGACACTCACAGAGGTAATCTCCTCTCACAGATAACATAGCTGTACACTCTCCACGTGCCCTCTGCAGTTGACCCTGGTGGGAAACCAGTTTTTACATAATCTAGGCTAGAACACTCACCGCACAGTTTCACTACAGTCATCAACACACTTAACGCTTAACTAACTAGGCTGCTGCAGGGCTGACATGGCCGGTGGTACCACAAGTAGCTAAGCAGAGGCAGAGTTTGATCAAGAAGAGGTCTAACTTTGGCGTTTTCTTGGCTCACATCGGTATCTCTCTATATTTGTAGTCTGGTTTTTATGCTTCTTAGACGAGGGTGGCTTCCTCACATTGGGCAATCTGTTACACAATGGCTTTCTGTAAAGATCACCGGTTTGTTTACTGCCTCGTCAGTATCACCCGTGACCTGTCAGTGTCACCAACAGAACAAATATCCAGAACATATCAGAAATGGGAACTTTTTCTTGGCCACGATAGATAACCAGATTCATTAGATTGATTACTGTCAGTTATAATCAGCAAGGCTTTCATGTGTTTGTGAAGAGAGAGGAGGAAAAAGCCGCGGTCGGACCCTTTGGTGGAAGTTTATTTCTCAGGAATTCAAAGACCCCGAAGAAATAAAACGCAAGATACATTTATAATTCCGGAAGCAAATCAGAAGCTTCTCGTACTTATTAGGTGGGATGATGGATTTAGGGAATTTTACTCCATTCCCTCTGTTCATTCTTTTACTGCCTGCAAGTTAGCAAGAAGAAAGGATCGAGGTTTGTTTGTAGTCTGCAACCTTGTAAACGAATTTGTTCAGCACATGAGCTGCATACTCAAAACGGTAGAGAGACTTTAGACAGATTTGCATTTGAGAAATAGAAAACCCGTTTAGGGAACTTAACAAATGCATAAAAGTCCATCCACATTGTTAATGAAGGAAAGCTTAAAATGTGAATGATTTTCATTGCATGAACACTTTTAACAATCATTGGTTATTTCTGCCTCTTTACACGTATGGCCGCCCTGTAAAAGTCAGCAACACTCCTGGGTCCCACCGAGTGTGATTGACACCTCTGTAAACCAGTGATACTGGGCAGTGGGGATCAGGGTGGAGACTTAGGGCGGCTTAATAAAAAGGGCATGACCTTGGATGGTTCACCTGCAGGCACACCTGCAGTGAAAAATTGCAAAATATAATAATAATAATAATAACTAGATGGGTATTTCCTGAAGGAACTACAGATAGTGCTTTGGAATGGTGCCCGGGCTGCCCCTGCAAGACTTTCACACTTGGGTGCCCCTCAGGCGGTCCGATTTGGTGGGTTGGGTCAATCTGGGTCTGATTTTGTGGGCGGGGTAAATCTAGGTCCGATTCGGTGGGCGGGGTCACTTTTGGTCCGATTCTGTGGGCGCGGCCACTCTGGGTCCGATTCGGTGGGCGGAGCCACTCTGGGTCCGATTTGGTGGGCGGGGCACCTTAGGGACCAATTTGGTGGGTGGGGTCACTCGGTCCGATTTGGTGGGCTGGGCACCTCAGGGTCTGATTTGGTGGGCTGGGCACCTCAGGGTCCGATTTGGTGGGTGGGGTCACTCTGGGTCCGATTTGGTGGGCGGGGTCACTCTGGGCCCGATTTGGTGGAAGGGGTCACTCTGGGTCCGATTTGGTGGAAGGGGTCACTCTGGGTCTGATTTGGTGGAAGGGGTCACTCTGGGTCCGATTTGGTGGGCGGAGCCACTCTGGGTCCGATTTGGTGGGCGGGGTCACTCTGGGTCTGATTTAGGGGGCGGGGTCACTCTGGGTCCGATTTGGTGGGCCGGGCCCCTCGGGGTCCGATTTGGTGGGCCGGGCCTCTCGGGTTCCGAATTGGTGAGCGGGGTAATCTACTATCTAATTATCTAAGGGCACTTCCGTCTTTCTGTCTCACAACACCGCTACGTCATCATCTCGTGAGACCGCAATGCACTCTTGGGACCGGAGCGCGCAACAAGCATCGGGTACCGGCCACTCCAGGTGCAACAAGCATCGTGTACCGGCCGCTCTAGGAGGTGCAACAACCATCAGATACCGGCCGCTCCAGGAGGTGAGTATGT
Source organism: Ranitomeya variabilis (assembly GCF_051348905.1). Taxonomy (NCBI): domain Eukaryota; kingdom Metazoa; phylum Chordata; class Amphibia; order Anura; family Dendrobatidae; genus Ranitomeya; species Ranitomeya variabilis. The sequence goes on along the minus strand of NC_135233.1, from coordinate 378,851,383 downwards.
AACTTTTTTATTTTAATTCTTTTTTTTTTAACAGGGATATGCAGTATACTATGTGACTGGACAATATACTACGTGACTGGGCAGTATAACTACGTGGCTCTGCGCTGTATACTGCGTGGCTCTGTGCTGTATACTGCGTGGCTCTGCGCTGTATACTACGCGGCTCTGCGCTGTATACTGCGTGGCTCTGCGCTGTGTACTGCGCGGCTCTGCGCTGTGTACTGCACGGCTCTGCGCTGTGTACTGCGCGGCTCTGCACTGTGTACTGCGCGTTCTGCGCTGTATACTGCGCGGCTCTGCGCTGTATACTGCGCAGCTCTGCGCAGCTCTGCGCTTTGTACTGCGCGGCTCTGCGCTATATACTGCGTGGCTCTTCGCTGTATACTACGCGGCTCTGCGCTGTGTACTGCGCGGCTCTGCGCTGTGTACTGCGCGTGTCCGTGCTGTGTACTGCGCGTGTCTGCGCTGTATACTGCGGGGCTCTGCACTGTATACTGCGGGGCTCTGCGCTGTATACTACGCGGCTCAGCGCTGTATACTGCGCGGCTCTGCGCTGCATACTGCGTGGCTCTACGCTGCGTACTGCGCGGCTCTGCGCTGTATACTGGGTGGCTCTGCGCTGTGTACTGCGCAGCTCTGTGCTGTGTACTGTGCGGCTCTGCACTGTGTACTGCGCGGCTCTGCGCTGTGTACTGCGCGGCTCTGCGCTTTATACTGTGCGGCTCTGCGCTCTGTACTGCGCGGCTCTGCGCTGTGTACTGCGCAGCTCTGCGCTGTATACTGCGCGGCTCTGCGCTGTGTACTGCGCGGCTCTGCGCTGTGTACTGCGCGGCTCTGCGCTGTGTACTGCTCGGCTCTGCGCTGTGTACTGCGCGGCTCTGCGCTGTGTACTGCGCGGCTCTGCGCTGTGTACTGCGCGGCTCTGCGCTGTGTACTGCGCGGCTCTGCGCTGTGTACTGCACGGCTCTGCGCGGTATACTGCGCGGCTCTGCGCTTTATACTGTGCGGCTCTGCGCTCTGTACTGCACGGCTCTGCGCTGTCTACTGCGCGGCTCTGCGCTGTGTACTGCTCGGCTCTGCGCTGTGTACTGCTCGGCTCTGCGCTGTGTACTGCGCGGCTCTCCGCTTTATACTGCGCGGCTCTGCGCTTTATACTGCGCGGCTTTGCGCTGTGTACTGCATGGCTCTGCGCTGTGTACTGCGCGGCTCTGCGCTGTGTACTGCACGGCTCTGCGCTGTGTACTGCACGGCTCTGCGCTTTATACTGCGCGGCTCTGCGCTGTGTACTGCACGGCTCTGCGCTGTGTACTGCGCGGCTCTGCGCTGTGTACTGCACGGCTCTGCGCTTTATACTGCGCGGCTCTGCGCTGTGTACTGCACGGCTCTGCGCTGTGTACTGCGCGGCTCTGCGCTGTGTACTGCGCGGCTCTGCGCTGTGTACTGCGCGGCTCTGCGCTTTATACTGCGCGGCTCTGCGCTTTATACTGCGCGGCTCTGCGCTGTGTACTGCGCGGCTCTGCGCTGTGTACTGCGCGGCTCTGCGCTGTGTACTGCACGGCTCTGCGCTTTATACTGCGCGGCTCTGCGCTGTGTACTGCACTGCTCTGCGCTGTGTACTGCGCGGCTCTGCGCTGTGTACTGCACGGCTCTGCGCTTTAAACTGCGCGGCTCTGCGCTGTGTACTGCACGGCTCTGCGCTGTGTACTGCGCGGCTCTGCGCTGTGTATTGCGCGGCTCTGCGCTTTATACTGCGCGGCTCTGCGCTGTGTACTGCGCGGCTCTGCGCTGTGTACTGCGCGGCTCTGCGCTGTGTACTGCACGGCTCTGCGCTTTATACTGCGCGGCTCTGCGCTGTGTACTGCACGGCTCTGCGCTGTGTACTGCGCGGCTCTGCGCTGTGTACTGCACGGCTCTGCGCTTTATACTGCGCGGCTCTGCGCTGTGTACTGCACGGCTCTGCGCTGTGTACTGCGTGGCTCTGCGCTGTGTACTGCGCGGCTCTGCGCTTTATACTGCGCGGCTCTGCGCTGTGTACTGCGCGGCTCTGCGCTGTGTACTGCGCGGCTCTGCGCTGTGTACTGCACGGCTCTGCACTGTATACTGCGTGGCTGTGCAATATACTACGTGGACATGCATATTCTAGAATACCCGATGAGTTAGAATCGGGCCACAGTCTAATAATCATAAGACTACGGATAGTGGTTTGGAATTGTGCTGTACTGTCACTTTAAGAGCTGATATTATCTGACAAAACTTGTGACCTGGTGAGCTGATGTAGATTTCATAGGAGTTGGCATAGTAACTGTGTCTGACTGCGCATATCAATGAGCTAATCAGCCAGGTGGCAGTTATTTTTAGAAATTGCCTCAGAAACCAGCCCATTATAAACGTATAGGAAAATTTCTCCATTGAAACGCATTGAAAGACTTTTTTCAAACACAAATTGCGCAAAAACTACAAATCCGATCGACACGAAAAATACTTAGCACACCTCTCAGGAACGCTGGCTTCGAAATGACACCTCACTGGAGTCTGTGAGTTTAGCGGTTCGGGCCGCATTACGTGCGGACTGAATAATAAGAATAAGAAGAAGTTTACCACGGTGGAATAACACTATAGTGCTTTGTTCCAAAGCACTATAATAATCTTTATTTATATAGCGCCAACATATTCCGCAGCACTTTACAATTAAGCGGGGACATATACAGACAAATTCAATACAAGTTAAGACAATTTAAACAGTGACATTAGGAGTGAGGTCCCTGCTCGCAAGCTTACAATCTACAAGGAAATGGGGGGGACACAATAGGTGAAAAGTGCTTGTTATTTCAGGTCTGGCAATTATAATAAATAGGGATTTTCATATAAAGCTGCATGATCCGGTCATCAGCCCGTGTGTTTAAGTGCAATAGTCAGGTATCAAGTGCAGTTATCATGTGCATGGAGGGTGTGGAGACAGATGAATAGTAGGGTGCAGATTCAGAGTAATATTTGGAAGGAGGGAACAGGGCAAAGTTAGGTTACTGAGTAGGTGATGTGGTAGGCTTGTTTGAAGAGATGAGTTTTTAAAGCGCGCTTGAATAGGTCGGGGCTAGGTATCAGCCTGATCATCTGGGGAAGTGCATTCCAGAGAGCTGGCGCAGCACGAGATAAGTCTTGTAGACGGAGGTGCGAGGTTCGGATTACGGGGGATGTTAGTCTTAGGTCGTTTGTAGAACGGAGGGCACGTGTAGGGTGATAGACAGATGAGAGAGGAGATATAAGGCGGTGCAGAACTGTGGAGGGCTTTGTGGGTGAGAGAGATGAGTTTGTACTGGACCTTGTAGCGAATGGGTAGCCAGTGTAATGACTGGCACAAGATGGAGGCATCGGTGAAGCGGTTAGACAGAAATATGACCCTGGCTGCCGCATTCAAGATGGATTGGAGAGGAGAAAGTTTGTTAAGAGGGAGACCGATCAGAAGAGAGTTGCAGCAAAATATGACAAAATATAGCTGTGGACTATCTCTCCTATACGGATGCGCGTTCAGCTCAGACGAGCACACATGTGTTCTCAGTAGACAAATGGGAAAAAGGTGGAGACAGGTGGTGGCTTTTCTCCAAGAAATAAAAAAGATTGGACAGTTGACCTCCAGCCACCATATTATCACCTTGACATGTGCCAAGTTGGGGGCTGCCCTTGCTGAAATTGGTGGGTTTTAGCAATATGTAATGTGTATTGTCAGAATTCCTGGTTTACTGGCAATGGGGACACAAGAAGCTAACGAAGCCTTGTGAGACGTCAGAGGAATGAGTGACAATGGGTACCCAAGAAGCCAAAGAAGCCTGTGAGACATCAGAGGAATGAGTGTTGATGGGGACCCAAGAAGCCAAAGAAGCCTGTGAGACATCAGAGGAATGAGTGCTGATGGGGACCCAAGAAGCCAAAGAAGCCCTGTGATATATCAGAGGAATGAGTGCCAATGGGGACCCAAGAAGCCCTGTGAGACATCAGAGGAATGAGTGCCGATGGAGACCCATGTAGCCCTGTGAGACATCAGAGGAATGAGTGCCGATGGGGACCAAAGAAGCCAAAAAGCCCTGTGAGACATCAGAGGAATGAGTGCCGATCAGGACCCAAGAAGCCAAAGAAGCCCTGTGGGACATCAGAGGAATGAATGCCAATGGGGACTCAAGAAGCCAAAGAAGCCCTGTGAGACATCAGAGGAATGAGTGCCAATGGGGACCCAAGAAGCACTGTGAGACATCAGAGGTATGGGTGCCGATGGGGACCCAAGAAGCCCTGTGAGACTTCAGAGGAATGAGTGCCGATGGGGACCCAAGAAACCTGTGATACATTGGAGGAATAAGTGCCAATGGGGACCCAAGAAGCCAAAGAAGCCCTGTGAGACATCAGAGGAATGAGTGCCAATGGGGACTCAAGAAGCCAAAGAAGCCCTGTGAGACATCAGAGGAATGAGTGCCAATGGGGACCCAAGAAGCACTGTGAGACATCAGAGGTATGGGTGCCGATGGGGACCCAAGAAGCCCTGTGAGACTTCAGAGGAATGAGTGCCGATGGGGACCAAAGAAGCCAAAAAGCCCTGTGAGACATGAGAGGAATGAGTGCTGATCAGGACCCAAGAAGCCAAAGAAGCCCTGTGAGACATCAGAGGAATGAGTGCCAATGGGGACCCAAGAAGCCAAAGAAGCTTGTGATACATTGGAGGAATAAATGCCAATGGGGACCCAAGAAGCCAAAGAAGCCCTGTGAGACATCAGAGGAATGAGTGCCAATGGGGACCCAAGAAGCCTGTGATACATTGGAGGAATAAGTGCCAATAGGGACCCAAGAAGCCAAAGAAGCCCTGTGAGACATCAGAGGAATGAGTGCCGATCAGGACCCAAGAAGCCAAAGAAGCCCTGAGAGACATCAGAGGAATGAGTGCAGATTGGGACCCAAGAAGCCAAAGAAGCCTGTGATACATTGGAGGAATAAGTGCCAATGGGGACTCAAGAAGCCAAGAAGCCCTGTGAGACATCGGAGGAATGAGTGCAGATCAGGACCCAAGAAGCCAAAGAAGCCTGTGAGACATCAGAGGAATAAGTGCCAATGGGGACCCGAATACATATTTTGCATCTGTCAAAGAAGCTTCACCTCAAAGGTCTCGTTACACAACTACCTCACCTTACACTTCTCTTCTAGACGTGTTGCGTAAACCCCGTCACACAGATCTTACTGTCAACCACATTACACAGAACATGTCAGCGAACGTCGTGCTGCACCGATCACCACCGACAGCCACAAACCTAAACGAAAAAGCCTCGTTCACTCTGTAGTACCTCCTGGCATACATGGAGACCACGGAGGAAGTCCATCATATATGGAAGGAGAACAGAGGACAGTTGTATCACAAGGACCACGGGCCAAAATTTCTACCCTGTCTCTAGGACGCTGAGACAGTTTCCAAAATGACCATGTTCCCATTAGGCCAATGCTTCCATAACTGTTTGATGTTCACGTCAACCTGCTGACAGATGATCGGCAAAGTAGATATCAGATAATAACCCGCCTGGACTACTGCAACCTTCTCCATCTGTCTGGTGCTCCTTCAATCCATTTCTAACTGTTGTTGCCAGTTTAGTCACTTTCTCTGCTAGTTACTCCTCTGTTGCTCCTCTCTGTCAATCTCTTCACTCGTTAAAAAGTCTCAAGAGAATTCAGGTCAATATATTAGTAATTTACAGGGTCTTCCATAACCGGTCCCCTCCATACATCTCCTGCCATGTCTTCATGGTCTTTGCTCTCCTCTTGTTTGCTCCTTGCAGAACCTTCTCCAGAACTTCTCTTGTGCTTCCTCCGTACTCTAGGATTCTCTACCAGAAACAATCTGATTCTTCCCCAACTTTAACACCTTTACTCACAATTTTAAAACCGATTTCTCCATAAATGTCAAATGATCGTTCTGCCACTGACTAGTGCAGATACAGGGAGATAAAGAAGGAGCGCAGGTATCGTCATGGACCCGCACTCTTTAGGAGTCCGCCGGTATCGTAGTCATTATGGCAGTTGGCTGAGATGATGATGTTGTGAGGGATCCACAGCTGGATGGGTCAAGTGTGAAGAGGTCGGATGGGGAAAGTTGTTGTTTTTTTTTGTGGCTTGTGCAAAAGGAAGCCTGAATGCTACAACAACAGCAAAAAAAGATCTGTGACTGATGCTGCACAGAACTGCAGTGGAGGCTAAAAACATAATCACAGCCCATAATCCTAATAAGATGATCACATTGATAAAAAAAAACATAAACTGATGAGACAGGAGTCCAGAACAGCTGCGCAGAACAATGTAGGTGAGATATCCTTCCTCATTGCCGGCTGCGGAGTGTTAGCACAAGCCTGCCACAAGCTAAAACACTGCCAGAAGATCCTGACCCAAGTGCCAAGAGACATGGCCCCTAATCAGTAACATCTTTTCAGTATCAGTATTTCCAGCTGCCGATCCGCCAACACATGGTCCTGGGGAAAGAAGGATCGGACACGTTGAATTACAGCATGCTCAATCCGTTTGTTCTCAGTGGAGGTTAGCCTCATACAGAGGTGTCGGCAGCGGATTACTGGCCTTTTCAGGTTCAGGGCACATTCACGCTCCTGTGAGTTGAACGTTCTTATGTCTGGGGGAGTTGGGACATATCTGTCTTCCAAATTGTGCAAGTAGCTCCCAAGACCCCAACATGGCGCAGGTCTCGTCCGACAAATATTTAGCTTTGGTGACGGAAGAAATGGAAATGTCGGTGATGGAAGAAACCTTACATGTAATGGTGATAGTGGGACGAAGGCCCAGAGTTTAGGGGTGCAGCGCCATAAGCGCTGGTCTGATTCTGCCCGCACCTGATTCCCGCAGACACATAATACCTGGAAGGGGCAATATATATATATATATATAATCACACGTCGCCAATGTCCTCTGCTCTCGTGAACCATGGCGTCCATTATCACAGAACTCATCAGCGACTGATACGATCTCAGCGATGAGCTGCAGATTATCTGTAGTATTTCCTGCCCAGCTCCATATGTAGAGACGCAGACGGCCGCGGTCAGCGCAGTATTTAGGGGACAGTGCCACATATAGGGGACAGCACAGTATATAGGGGACCGCACAGTATATAGGGGACCGCACCGTATATAGGGGACGGTGCTGTACATAGGGGATGGCCCACTATATAGGGGGCAGCAGAGTATATAGGAGACAGTGCTGTATATAGGGGACAGCACAGTATATAGGGAACCGCACAGTATATAGGGGACGGTGCTGTACATAGGGGATGGCCCACTATATAGGGGGCAGCAGAGTATATAGGAGACAGTGCTGTATATAGGGGACAGCACAGTATATAGGGAACCGCACAGTATATAGGGGACGGTGCTGTACATAGGGGATGGCCCACTATATAGGGGGCAGCAGAGTATATAGGAGACAGTGCTGTATATAGGGGACAGCACAGTATATAGGGAACCGCACAGTATATAGGGGACGTGCTGTACATAGAGGATGGCCCACTATATAGGGGGCAGCAGAGTATATAGGAGACAGTGCAGCATATAGGGGATGGTGCAGTATATAGGGGACCGCACAGTATATAGGGGACAGCACAGTATATAGGGGACGGCACTGTATATAGGGGACGGTGCTGTACATAGGAGATGGCCCACTATATAGGGGGCAGCAGAGTATATAGGAGACAGCGCAGTATTTAGGGGACAGTGCCACATATAGGGGACAGCACAATATATAGGGGACAGCACAGTATATAGGGGACTGCACAGTATATAAGAGACGGTGCTGTACATAGAGGATGGCCCACTATATAGGGGGCAGCAGAGTATATAGGAGACAGTGCAGCATATAGGGGATGGTGCAGTATATAGGGGACCGCACAGTATATAGGGGATGGTGCTGTACATAGGGGATGGCCCACTATATAGGGGGCAGCAGAGTATATAGGAGACAGTGCAGTATATAGGGGGCGGTGCTGTATATAGGGGACAGCACAGTATATAGGGGACAGCACAGTATATAGGGGACGGTGCTGTACATAGGAGATGGCCCACTATATAGGGGGCAGCAGAGTATATAGGAGACAGTGCAGTATATAGGGGGCGATGCTGTATATAGGGGACAGCACAGTATATAGGGGACGACACAGTATATAGGGGACAGCACTGTATATAGGGGACGGTGCTGTACATAGGAGATGGCCCACTATATAGGGGGCAGCAGAGTATATAGGAGACTGTGCTGTATACAGGGGACGGCCCACTATATAGGGGGCAGCATGGTATATAGGGGACAGTGCAGTATATAGGGGATTACATAGTATATAAGGACTGTGTCGCATATAGGGGGTGGTACTGTATATAGGGGACGGTGCTGTTTATAAGTGACTGCAGTATATAGGGGACGTCACCATATATAGGGGACAGCACAGTATATAGGAGATGGGACCATATATAGGGGACAGTGCAGTATATAGGGGACAACACCATATATAGGGGACCGTATCGTATATAGGTGACAGCGCAGTATGACACGGGATGACACCGTATATAGGGGATGTCACAGTGTTTAGGGGATGGTACTGTATGTAGGAGATGGTGCAGTATATAGGGGACGGCACAGTATATAGGGGTCGTCACAGTATATAGGGGGACAGTGCAGTATATAGGGGACGGTGCTGTATATAGGGGATGGCACAGTATATAGGGGATGTCACCGAATATAGGGGATGGAGCAGTATATAGGGGACGGCACAGTATATAGGGGATGTAGCAGTATATAGGGGACAGCACCGAATATAGGGACAAAGCACTATATATGGGACAGCACAGTATATAGGGGATGGCACAGTATATAGTGGACGGAGCAGTATATAATGGACATCACCGTATATAGGGGACAGAGCAGTATATAAGGGATGGAGCCGTATATAGGGGATGGCACAGTATATAGGGGACGGAGCAGTATATATGGGACAACACTGTATATAGGGGACAGAGCAGTATATAGGTGCTGGCACAGTATATAGGTGATGGCGCAGTATATAGGGGATGGCTCGGAATATAGGGGACGGAGCCGTATATAGGGGATGGCACAGTATATAGGGGACGGCACAGTATATAGGGGATGGTGCAGTATATAGGGGATGGTGCAGTATATAGGGGACAACGCAGTACATAGGGGCAGCGCCATATATAGGGGACAGCACAGTATATAGGGAACGGCGCAGTATGTAGGGGACTGCGTCGTATATAGGGGACGGCACAGTATATAGGGATGGTGCCATATATAGGGGACAGTAGTGTATATAGGGACAGCGCAGTACATAGGGGACAACACCATATATAGAGGACGGCACAGTATATGGGGGACATCACCGAATATAGGGAATGGAGCAGTATATAGGGGATGGCACAGTATATAGGGAACAGTGCAGTATATAGGGGACACCACCGTATATAGGGGACAGAGTATTATATAGGTGGTGGCACAGTATATAGGGGATGGTGCAGTATATAGGGGATGGCACAGTATATAGGGGACGGCACAGTATATAGGGGATGGCGCAGTATATAGGGGACATCGCAGTACATAGGGGATGGTGCAGTATATAGGGGACATCGCAGTACATAGGGGACAGTGCCATATATAAGGGACAACACAATATATAGGGGACTGCATAGTATGTAGGGGACAGCACAGTATATAGGGGATGGCACAGCATATAGGGATGGTGCCATATATAGGGGACAGTGCTGTATATGGGGGATAGTGCTGTATATAAGGGATGGTGCCATATATAGGGGACGGCACAGTATACAGGGGATTGTGCAGTATATAGGGGACGGCGCTACATATAGGGGGCAGTTCAGTGTATAGGGGACGATGCAGTATATAAGGGATGGTGCAGTATATAGGGGCAGTGCAGTATATAGGGGACGGCGCCGTATATAGGGGACAACACAGTATACAGGGGATGGGTACTGTATATAGGGGATGGTACGGTATATAGGGGATAGTGCCATATATAGGGGACAGTACGGTATATAGGGGACAACACAGTATACAGGTGACGACAGTATATAGGGGACAGTGCAGTATATAGGGGACTGTGCAGTTTATAGGGAATGGTGCAGTGTATGAGGACAGTGCAGTATATAGGAGATGACACAGTATATAGGGGGTGGCACATAATATAGGGGACGGCACAGTATATAAAGGACAGCACAGTACATAGGGGACAGCACAGTATATAGGGGACGCACAGTACATAGGGGATGCAGAGTATATAGGGGACAGCACAGAATATAGGGGACGGGCCGTATATATGAGATTCGCTCACCTTATTACATGCATCGCCCAAGTCTGGAGCCGTCTCCTCGGTGTCTCTGCTTCTACTAAGCTGTCACTTCCCCTCAACGCCTCTTCTTCCGTTCGTTCTCTTCCTCTTTTCTTCCTGTCTTCCTCTCTTTGCTTCTCTTTCTTTTTAAAACCTGTCACTTACCGCCCCCTCCCCGCAGCTTTCTCCAGCTTTGTTGTCAGGTTCCTTAACCCCCATCACGAGCCCCCGTGTGTCACCCACAATCGTATATAGCTCCGCTCACCAATGTCAGGGTTTCCTCTCATCCCGCGCAGTCCCTCAGAGGTCTCTTATGGTCCACTTGCATCTCTGTGTCGGAGGTCTCTTGCAGCCTCTCTCTCTCGTTATTGGGGTCTCTCCAGCCTCTCTCTCTCAGTGTTGGGGTCTCCTGCAGCCCCTCTAAGTGTCGTGGTCTCTCGCAGCCACCTCTCTCACTGTCAGGGTCTCCCACAGCCTGCCTCTCTCAGTGTTGGGGTCTCTCTTCAGCCTCTCCCTCTCAGTGTCAGGGTCTCTCCAGCCTCTCTCTCCCAGTATTGGGGTCTCTCCAGCCTCTCTCAGTGTTGGGGTGTCCCGCAGTCTCTCTTAGTGTCATGGTCTCTCGCAGTCACCTCTCTCACTGTCGGGGTCTCCCACAGCCTGCCTCTCTCAGTGTTGGGGTCTCTCACAGCCTCTCTCAGTGTCGGGGTCTCTCTTCAGCCTGCGTCTCTCAGTGTTGGGGTCTCTAAAGCCTCTCTCAGTATCAGGGTCTCTCCAGTCTCTCTCAGTGTCGGGGTCTCTCCAGTCTCTCAGTGTCGGGGTCTCTCCAGTCTCTCTCAGAGTCGGGGTCTCTCCAGTCTCTCTCAGTGTCGGGGTCTCTCCAGTCTCTCTCAGTGCCGGGGTCTCTCCAGCCTCTCTCAGTGTCGGGGTCTCTCCAGCCTCTCTCAGAGTCGGGGTCTCTCCAGTCTCTCTCAGTGTCGGGGTCTCTCCAGTCTCTCTCAGTGTCAGGGTCTCTCCAGTCTCTCTCAGTGTCACGGTCTCTCCAGTCTCTCTCAGTGCCGGGGTCTCTCCAATCTCTCTCAGTGTCGGGGTCTCTCCAGTCTCTCTCTCTCAGTGTCGGGGTCTCTCCAGTCTCTCTCTCTCAGTGTCGGGGTCTCTCCAGTCTCTCTCAGTGCCGGGGTCTCTCCAGCCTCTCTCAGTGTCGGGGTCTCTCCAGCCTCTCTCAGAGTCGGGGTCTCTCCAGTCTCTCTCAGTGTTGGGGTCTCTCCAGTCTCTCTCAGTGTCGGGGTCTCAACGGTCTCTCTCAGTGTCGGGGTCTCAACGGTCTCTCTCAGTGTCGGGGTCTCTCCAGTCTCTCTCAGTGTCGGGGTCTCTCCAGTCTCTCTCAGTGTCAGGGTCTCTCCGGTCTCTCTCAGTGTTGGGGCTCTCCAGTCTCTCTCAGTGTCGGAGTCCTCCAGTCTCTCTCAGTGTGAGGGTCTCTCCAGTCTCTCTCAGTGTCGGGGTCTCTCCAGTCTCTCTCAGTGTCAGGGTCTCTCCAGTCTCTCTCAGTGTCGGGGTCTCTCCAGTCTCTCTCAGTGTCGGGGTCTCTCCAGTCTCTCAGTGTCGGGGTCTCTCCAGTCTCTCTCAGTGTCGGGGTCTCTCCAGTCTCTCTCTCTCAGTGTCGGGGTCTCTCCAGTCTCTCTCAGTGTCGGGGTCTCTCCAGTCTCTCTCTCTTTGTGTCGGGGTCTCTCCAGTCTCTCTGTGTCGGGGTCTCTCCAGTCTCTCTCAGTGTCAGGGTCTCTCCAGTCTCTCTGTGTCAGGGTCTCTCCAGTCTCTCTCAGTGTCGGGGTCTCTCCAGTCTCTCTCTCTCAGTGTCAGGGTCTCTCCAGTCTCTCTCTCTCAGTGTCGGGGTCTCTCCTGTCTCTCTCAGTGTCAGGGTCTCTCCAGTCTCTCTCAGTGTTGGGGTCTCTCCAGTCTCTCTCAGTGTCGAGGTCTCTCCAGTCTCTCTCTCTCAGTGTCGGGGTCTCTCCAGTCTCTCTCAGTGTCGGGGGCTCTCCAGTCTCTCTTGGTGTCAGGGTCTCTCCAGTCTCTCTGAGTTGAGGTCTCCCCAGTCTATCTGTCTCAGTGTCGGGGTCTCTCCAGTCTCTCTCAGTGCTGGGGTCTCTCCAGTCTCTCTCAGTGTCAGGGTCTCTCCAGTCTCTCTCAGTGTCAGAGTCTCTCCAGTCTCTCTCAGTATTGGGGTCTCTCCAGTCTCTCTGTGTCGGGGTCTCTCCAGCCTCTCTCAGTGTTGGGGTCTCTCCAGCCCGTTTCTCTCTCAGTGTTGGGGTCTCTCCAGCCTCCCTCAGTGTTGGGGTCTCTCCAGCCCGTTTCTCTCTCAGTGTTGGGGTCTCTCCAGCCTCCCTCAGTGTCGGGGTCTCTCCAGCCCGTTTCTCTCTCAGTGTTGGGGTCTCTCCAGCCTCCCTCAGTGTCGGGGTCTCTCCAGTCTCTCTCTCAGAGTCGGGGGCTCTCCAGTCTCTCTCAGTGTCGGGGTCTATTCAGTCTCTCTCAGAGTCGGGGGCTCTCCAGTCTCTCTCAGTGTCAGGGTCTCTCCAGTCTATCTCTCTCAGTGTTGGGGTCTCTCCAGTCTCTCTCAGTGTCAGGGTCTCTCCAGTCTCTCTCAGTGTCAGGGTCTCTCCTGTCTCTCTCAGTGTCGGGGTCTCTCGCAGCCTCGTTCTCTGTCAGTGTCGGGGTCTCTCCAGTCTCTCTCAGTGTCGGGGTCTCTCCGGTCTCTCTCAGTGTCGGGGCTCTCCAGTCTCTCTCAGTGTCGGAGTCTCTCCAGTCTCTCTCAGAGTTGGGGTCTCTCCAGTCTCTCTCTCTCAGTGTTGGGGTCTCTCCAGTCTCTCTCAGTGTCAGGGTCTCTCCAGTCTCTCTCCGTGTCAGGGTCTCTCCAGTCTCTCTCAGTGTCGGGGTCTCTCCAGTCTCTCTCAGTGTCGGGGTCTCTCCAGTCTCTCTCAGTGTCGGGGCTCTCCAGTCTCTCTCAGTGTCGGAGTCTCTCCAGTCTCTCTCAGAGTTGGGGTCTCTCCAGTCTCTCTCTCTCAGTGTTGGGGTCTCTCCAGTCTCTCTCAGAGTCGGGGTCTCTCCAGTCTCTCTCAGAGTCGGGGTCTCTCCAGTCTCTCTTGGTGTCAGGGTCTCTCCAATCTCTCTCAGAGTTGAGGTCTCTCCAGTCTATCTGTCTCAGTGTCGGGGTCTCTCCAGTCTCTCTCAGTGTTGGGGTCTCTCCAGTCTCTCTCAGTGTCGAGGTCTCTCCAGTCTCTCTCAGTGTCGGGGTCTCTCCGGTCTCTCTCAGTGTCGGGGCTCTCCAGTCTCTCTCAGTGTCGGAGTCTCTCCAGTCTCTCTCAGAGTTGGGGTCTCTCCAGTCTCTCAGTGTTGGGGTCTCTCCAGTCTCTCTCAGTGTCGAGGTCTCTCCAGTCTCTCTCAGAGTCGGGGTCTCTCCAGTCTCTCTCAGAGTCGGGGGCTCTCCAGTCTCTCTCAGTGTCGGGGTCTCTTCAGTCTCTCTCAGAGTCGGGGGCTCTCCAGTCTATCTCTCTCAGTGTTGGGGTCTCTCCAGTCTCTCTCAGTGTCAGGGTCTCTCCAGTCTCTCTCAGTGTCGGGGTCTCATCAGTCTCTCTCAGTGTCGGGGTCTCTCGCAGCCTCGTTCTCTCTCAGAGTCGGGGTCTCTCCAGTCTCTCTCAGTGTCAGGGTCTCTCCAGTCTCTCTCAGTGTCGGGGGCTCTCCAGTCTCTCTCAGTGTCGGAGTCTCTCCAGTCTCTCTCAGAGTTGGGGTCTCTCCAGTCTCTCTCTCTCTCAGTGTTGGGGTCTCTCCAGTCTCTCTCAGTGTCAGGGTCTCTCCAGTCTCTCTCAGTGTCAGGGTCTCTCCTGTCTCTCTCAGTGTCGGGGTCTCTCCAGTCTATCTGTCTCAGTGTCGGAGTCTCTTCAGTCTCTCTCAGAGTTGGGGTCTCTCCAGTCTCTCTCTCTCAGTGTTGGGGTCTCTCCAGTCTCTCTCAGAGTCGGGGTCTCTCCAGTCTCTCTCAGAGTCGGGGTCTCTCCAGTCTCTCTTGGTGTCAGGGTCTCTCCAATCTCTCTCAGAGTTGAGGTCTCTCCAGTCTATCTGTCTCAGTGTCGGGGTCTCTCCAGTCTCTCTCAGTGTTGGAGTCTCTCCAGTCTCTCTCAGTGTCGAGGTCTCTCCAGTCTCTCTCTCTCAGTGTTGGGGTCTCTCCAGTCTCTCTCAGTGTCGAGGTCTCTCCAGTTTCTCTCAGAGTCGGGGTCTCTCCTGTCTCTCTCAGTGTCAGGGTCTCTCCAGTCTCTCTCAGTGTCGAGGTCTCTCCAGTCTCTCTCAGTGTCGGGGTCTCTCCAGTCTCTCTCAGTGTTGGGGTCTCTCCATTCTCTCTCAGAGTCGGGGTCTCTCCAGTCTATCTGTCTCAGTGTCAGGGTCTCTCCAGTCTCTCTCAGTGTTGGGGTCTCTCCAGTCTCTCTCAGAGTCAGGGTCTCTCCAGTCTCTCTCAGTGTTGGGGTCTCTCCAGTCTCTCTCAGAGCCAGGGTCTCTTTAGTCTCTCTCAGAGCCAGGGTCTCTCCAGTCTCTCTCAGTGTCAGGGTCTCTCCAGTCTATCTCTCAGTGTCGGGGGCTCTCCAGTCTCTCTCAGTGTCAGGGTCTCTCCAGTCTCTCTCAGTGTCGGGGGCTCTCCAGTCTCTCTCAGTGTTGGGGTCTCTCCAGTCTCTCTCAGTGTCGGGGGCTCTCCAGTCTCTCTCAGTGTTGGGGTCTCTCCAGTCTCTCTGTGTCGGGGGCTCTCCAGTCTCTCTCAGTGTTGGGGTCTCTCCAGTCTCTCTCAGTGTCAGGGTCTCTCCAGTCTCTCTCAGTGTCAGAGTCTCTCCAGTCTCTCTCAGTATTGGGGTCTCTCCAGTCTCTCTCAGTGTCAGGGTCTCTCCAGCCTCTGTCAGTGTTGGGGTCTCTCCAGCCCCTTTCTCTCTCAGTGTTGGGGTCTCTCCAGCCTCTCTCAGTGTCAGGGTCTCTCCAGTCTCTCTCAGTGTCAGGGTCTCTCCAGTCTCTCTCAGTGTCGGGGTCTCTCCAGCCTCTGTCAGTGTTGGGGTCTCTCCAGCCCCTTTCTCTCTCAGTGTTGGGGTCTCTCCAGCCTCTCTCAGTGTTGGGGTCTCTCCAGCCTCTCTCAGTGTTGGGGTCTCTCCAGTCTCTCTCAGTGTCGGGGTCTCTCCAGTCTCTCTCAGTGTCGGGGTCTCTCCAGCCTCTGTCAGTGTTGGGGTCTCTCCAGCCCCTTTCTCTCTCAGTGTTGGGGTCTCTCCAGCCTCTCTCAGTGTTGGGGTCTCTCCAGTCTCTCTCAGTGTCAGGGTCTCTCCAGTCTCTCTCAGTGTCGGGGTCTCTCCGGTCTCTCTCAGTGTCGGGGCTCTCCAGTCTCTCTCAGTGTCGGAGTCTCTCCAGTCTCTCTCAGAGTTGGGGTCTCTCCAGTCTCTCAGTGTTGGGGTCTCTCCAGTCTCTCTCAGTGTCGAGGTCTCTCCAGTCTCTCTCAGAGTCGGGGTCTCTCCAGTCTCTCTCAGAGTCGGGGGCTCTCCAGTCTCTCTCAGTGTCGGGGTCTCTTCAGTCTCTCTCAGAGTCGGGGGCTCTCCAGTCTATCTCTCTCAGTGTTGGGGTCTCTCCAGTCTCTCTCAGTGTCAGGGTCTCTCCAGTCTCTCTCAGTGTCCTGTCGGGGTCTCATCAGTCTCTCTCAGTGTCGGGGTCTCTCGCAGCCTCGTTCTCTCTCAGTGTCGGGGTCTCTCCAGTCTCTCTCAGTGTCAGGGTCTCTCCAGTCTCTCTCAGTGTCGGGGGCTCTCCAGTCTCTCTCAGTGTCAGGGTCTCTCCAGTCTCTCTCAGTGTCGGGGGCTCTCCAGTCTCTCTCAGTGTTGGGGTCTCTCCAGTCTCTCTCAGTGTTGGGGTCTCTCTCTCTCTGGCTGTCTCGGAGGATTCTCTGGAGGGCTTTCTTGTCTGTTGGATCAGCCCCTTCCTGTGTAGTCTGCACTGAGGCCTATACAATATACAATAGTTGTGTGTTTATTCCCACACGCTCTTACACAGCTAATTACACCCACACAAAGGCATCTGTCTTTTTTTTTACAAGCTGAAGCCACTTGTCTACCCAAAGTTTTAAAGACTTTTTAACTAGAAACTAGAATTTCTTCCTTGTACTTTCAGATCAGGTTCAATTCCCCTTCACACATTGCTGAATTATTAACAAACACTTTCATAAAAAAGAAGAAGAAAAAAAACATAAAAAATGGAAGAACAAAGGTAAAATGCAAACTGTGACTTGTTAAATAGCTGTAAAAAGTGAACTAAGTTGCAATATAGCTAATCACCAGAGAGTGGCGCTGCCGCTCTGTGTTGGATTTTCTGCATTCACCTAAGGCGGCGTTATTACAGGCCCATCTCTTGGGGTCATCACCACCGCAAAAGTGATTGCAAATAAAACAGAAAGTAAGACCGGGCTCATCTGTTCCCAAATCCGGAGTATTATTTGCATCTTTCCATTATTTAACCGATTGCTGCCAAGGACATGCAATGTGAATTGTGGGAAGGTAAAAGAAAAATTAAAGTCTAGGGGGCGCTATTTCTCCTTGGGGAGATCACAAGCAGAAGCAATGTGACTTACAGGGCAGGCAATGCCTTCTGGATAAAAGGTATGCAAATGATCTGCCCTCCAAGAGGAATAAAGCCTTTCCTCTGTGTTACTGGACAAGGTCTTCAAATTGAAGAACATTTCACTGGCGATAAAGTCATGGCTCGTACATAGTTTGGTATTTTCTGTGGTATCATATGGATGCAAAACCTGGACGATAAAGAAATAAGACAGGAGAAGAACTGATACCATCGAAATGTGGTTCTGGAGAAGAAGGTTATTAGTACCATGGATGGCGAGAAGAACAAACAAATTAAATTCCAAACAAATCAAGCCAGACATGTCACTCAAAGCAAGGATCACCAAGCCAGACATGTCACTACATATAGATGGATCCTCGTGATCGAGCTGGTAGAATCAACATCCCGACCAAACCACACCAAACAGCCACAGACGAGACCACCCACCACCGCCCTGATCACATTACTATCGAATTAGACGTACACATATGGTAACACTTTCTCCAAAAATAGCAACTTCCCTGTTACTTATGTCCAAAAATTACCCATAATTCGACTCCTAAATGATGCCATCCGTAGATGACGGTGTATCAGCTTACAAGCGCCGATGGATTTTGAGATTTCAGACCTCCAGGAATTCTGGTATTTAATGTTGTTGAGTGTCAAAACCTGAGAAATGTCAAAATGCAACCAATTATGTGACAGCTTTCATGTGGGTCATCATAGCCCCCTCGCCTACATCAGCCGAACTCTACAAAAGTAGCAACCCCTCTCGCCGTATTGTGAAAGGAGGGAATGTGTCTTGTGCATCAAAGTGGATGACATTGTCAGGTTAGGATGGAGAACTAACACGATTTGTATGATCTTTGATAACATAAATTCTGTAGATTTATGAGGATCCTCAGGGGAGTTGCTTGATATAACACGTGTCATTTATAATATTAATGCCCCTCAGAGACCTCAGCAGGCTTCAGTTTGTTGCAATACTAAGGAAATCCTGAAAACATGATCTGTTGGTGGCTCTTGAGGACCGGAGTTGGGGAACACTGACATAGGGAATCAAGGAAGATTTCCAATACGCTCAATCACGGTTCTGTCTACCTATAGGCAGCATAAACCCATAGGTGGTGCAGCGCCCCAGAGTCCTGGTCGTTGCAGTAATGTCGTTCTTCCACCAGGGGGAGTGATGTTACGTCTGAAGGCAATAAAGGAGATCTCTTTACCAGGTATCACAAACCATACACTATACTTCACACTCCAGGCCGCCAGGGGGAGCTACGCTCCTATCTATTAGGGCACTCCTCACAATTAGGTAAAACTGGTGGTCTGGACAGAAAGTTAGGCAGAAGGAAGGAGAAGCTGGCTGGAGCGAGTTCCAGTCAGATCTAGACTGTGGTCTGAGGAGGACGAGGGTCCACGGAGCTGCGCCTGCCCGACGTACGGCAGCATCCCAAGAAAGAGACACCAACAGAGGAGTGTATTGCAGAGGGTGAGAAACGAAGTCATAGCAAAAGGAGAGGAAACCAGAAGGATTTCTGCCCTGTAAAAGGCTGCCTCCTTCTGAGGTGCAGGAATCCGGTAGCCAGGACACCGAGGGAGTAAGAATCTCTATGTAATACTTCAGACACTGGCAGGACAGTTAATTCTATGTTAGCTGCCCGACCTTATACCCAGGAGGCACGGTGGCAAATTGTGGGGGCCGGGGCTTGATAGAGTCCCTGTAAAAAGCCTCAGGCCATCAGTCATACGGGTTTGTCCTATCCTATCCATCAAGGGGACAGAGAGAAAGAGACTTAACATCTACAATAGTTGTGAGGACCTTACCGAGAAGCTCAGCAGGGAGGTACTACAACACCCAGGCGCTAGAGGAAGGCTACTGATTTCCACCTGGATAAGGGGACTCTGGATTTGCCTTCGGACCGGCCAGACTCTGCCTACCCCGTGGTCTGTACCCTGGACTGTGGACACTGAAGCCTTCAGTAAAGGTAAAGAGACTGCAACCTTGTGTCCTCGTTCTTCACTGCGCCTCACACCATTCACCATCTACACTCTGGGAAGCCCTGGGGATACACTTCACCTGTGGGAAGGTATTCCATCTAGATGCCATAACATCACCCCAGCGGACCCCTAAGCAGCGGTCACCCTGACCGAATACCACAGGTGGCATCACGAACACTATCCCTTTAAAGACCTTTCCCCCATTTATCTACGGACGACCCCTAAGGCCACGGACCGGGTCAGCCACTGTGACATCCCCACCGAGAACCGAAGGCCCCGTTACCGAGTACCCCATTGCCCTACACGGGGGTGCTCCAGTGGCCTTACACATGACTTAAAGGGCTTGATCAGTAGAAACAAGTTATTACCGATCCACAGGGTAGGTAATAACTTACCGATCGGTGGAGATCTTTGCTCTGGGATCAGCAGCAATCGGCCTACAGTCAGCCCTCACTGATCACTATATTATCACCTATTCTGTTTTCACCGGACAACCCCTTTAAAGTGTGGCCCATTAAACTGTCAGAGTTTAAGGCACCACCCAGTCTGCACACACAAGGCCCTGAGATGTAAATTCAGTAATGGGACCAGGTGTCCGACAAAGGTCTATAGGGTTATTCCCACGTTAGACGTGTGTGATAGATACAGGACCCATCTCAGGGACACAAACCTGCCTCCCCAGACCTGTATGCCCACCTCTCCATTCATTCTCTACGTCACTAGGTAGGATGTATATGGGGTGAATGTCTAAGATGTGACTAGTCCTTCAAGGTTTGCATAGACCTGAGATGTAGCTGAAACTTCTCGCTCCCAGTTGCTCCCTGGGATTGCTCACTTTTTGGTGGTGTTTATTACAACCCTGCCTTTTTTGACCCAGGCTATGTTCAGATTTGATTGTGTCCAAAACTTCTGAAAACTAGGTTTATGTGAGATGTAAGTTGGCAAACCCAACAGTTTGGGCAGCTGTCTCTCTTATCAGCTCAGTTGAGCATGACTCTCGATAATCATATCAATCATCACTCGCCAGGCAGTACTATCCTTCCTTCTTTCAGTTCACCAATGGTCATTCCCATGTCGCTCTTGATGGTGTCGATCCAGCAGGTTCATGGACGTCCTCTTCTTCTTCTGCCACTGACCGATCCAAGCATGCCATCTTTCACCAACAATTGACTTTTGCGTAATGTGGCCAAAATTGGCTAATTTTTGTTTGGTTACCTTAGCTTCTAGTAATAGTTTTGACTTGACTTGGTCATCTCTGTTGGTGATGCTCGCTGTCCATGGAATCTGTAGAGGTCTTCTCCAGATTCCAAAGTTCAAATGCATCAATTTTCTTCCTGTCAGCCATCTTGAGTTTCCAGGTCTCGCATCCGTAGGGAAGACAATTGCGTTGACCAATATGCATTTGGTATCGATGGTGATGTCTCTGCTCTTCTAGACCTTGTTTCTACCAACCATTGCATCCCTTCCACGTGCTACTCGTCATTTTACTTCACATGTCCAGTCACCATTGCAGTTGATCTTGAAGCCAAGGAATATGTAATCGTCGACCACTTCGATCTCCTCGTTGTTGACCTTGATACTGATGTTAGCCTTGTGCGGTGTTGTTATGCTGTTTCGTCAGCACTGGCCACTCATCTAATGAATATTGGCAAATCGCAACTCTAACCTGCAGTTATTGGCTGAAACAAGAATCGTGATGATCCATTCCTTTGTTCACAGATATCTGAGACAGGTGTGGATCTTTGGATGAGTTGGGTGGTCCTCTACCATGGTGGTAAGCATGGACGATTAACTGATAAGAGCATGCACTCTTAAGGTACCGTCACACTAATCGCCAGCGATCTGTGACGTTGCAGCGTCCTAGGGAGCGATATCGCTGTATTTGACACGCAGCAGCGATCAGAATCCCGCTGTGAAATTGCTGGTCGCTGCTAGAAGGTCTGCACATTATTTGGTCGCTAGGTCGCCGTGTATCGCCGTGTTTGACAGCAAAAGCAACCATACCAGCGATATTTTACACTGGTAACCAGGGTAAACATCGGGTTACTAAGCGCAGGGCCGCGCTTAGTAACCCGATGTTTACCCTGGTTACCAGCGTAAAAGTTAAAAAAACAAACAGCACATACTCACCAGCGCGTCCCCCAGCCTCTGCTTCCTGACACTGACTGAGCGCCGGCCCTAAACTGAAAGTGAAAGCACAGCGGTGACGTCACCGCTGTGCTGTTAGGGCCGGAGCTCAGTCAGTGTCAGGAAGCAGACGCTGGGGGACGCGCAGGTGAGCATGTACTGTTTGTTTTTTTAACTTTTACGCTGGTAACCAGGGTAAACATCGGGTTACTAAGCGCGGCCCTGCGCTTAGCAACCCGATGCTTACCCTGGTTACCCGGGGACCTCGGCATCGTTGGTCGCTGGAGAGCGGTCTGTGTGACAGCTCTCCAGCGACCAAACAGCGACGCTGCAGCGATCGGCATCGCTGTCGCTATCGCTGCAGCGTCGCTTAATGTGACGGTACCTTTACGGCAAGGTGAGGAAGACATATACCTGGTGACCACTTGTTGGCTTCTCATGGTAGGCAAGACTTCTGCATGAAAAAAATCCTGTAAAAAACTTGACAAAAACTCCAGGTAATATCAGATGTTATTTTCCCAGGTGATAGGTGGTTACATAGGCGAGGACGTTACGCTATTTGGGTAGATTTTCATTTTCTGTAGTTTTTCAGAATAGGTTGGGGCCTGATACATGGGCCCGGAAGAAAACGTGAAGGATGAGAATGGAGATCTGGCATGAAATGGGCATGAGGCATCAGAGAGCCACGAGAACAGGCGCACAGGCGGCTCTGGATGGAGCGATAGAGGAGAGGATTGTCTCCATTTATCTTTGGATAATTAGATCCTAATTACCCGCCTGCTCCGTTTAATTAGAGCCGCAGAGATGGAGCCCTCCCCCCTCCCTTCTGCTAATTAATATCCATGCTTAAACGAGCAGGCTAATGAAGTGTGCGAGAGGGGAAAGAGCGAAGGGGTTAATGGACCAGAGCTTCATAATCTCTGGCAGATGAGAGGTTAATGGGGTAATACACGGCAGGGGTATGTCTGGCAGGGAAAAGGTTAATGGGCTGGCACGTGTTGCGAGTAAGTGGTGGATGGTAGGGTTAATTATCCATCAGTTTGAAAGAGCTCACTGGCGTGATAGAGGTTAATAGTGCAGGTTTATTTGAGGGTTCGGTAAAAGGGGTGGCACGCCATGGGGCTACAACTTCAGTGACGTAAATTCTTATAAATATATCTTTTAATTCTGCCAAATACATGCAACATTTCGATGATATGAGTCTTTATCCAGCGTGCCGCCATAGTGCACACTGAATAGTTCTGCTAATTATTAACACGAAAGTTAGAAAAAACCTTAAAAATAACCTGCATTTGTATTAGTAAAATAACAATTAGGACCCAATAATAACAGATCAGGACAGCCGAGGGTCACTATGTGTCTAGATGGCAGCAGAATTACAATAACGCCACTCTCTACCCGAAATATATCCCCCGATGAGCCCCTTCTGGACATATAAGGGGGAAAGCACGTCGGGGTGGGGTACTCGACCTTAACATAAGTTCATCCTTTATATTACTACCTCAGAATACGGGTTTATTTCACTTGTACCCATTATATATTAACCCTATAATTAATGGATGAGCTATATATTATGTCCGGCATATGCACTGGATAAACCTCCTGTATGGAATCTGATGTTCAGTAGATTTAGACAATCAACTAAGCCAGAGGTAATTTACAATTTTATAGCACTTTAAGGGGGGCACCATGTCAAATCCCTAGGGAAACTGGTCTACCTATATGTCTATGTACGGAGGTCAACTGAGGGTCAGGTAGGGACGGCCTACGTTGAGAGGGGGCACCATGTCGAATCCCTAGGGTAACTGGTCTATCTATTTGTCTAGGTATGGAGGTCCGCTGAGGGTCAGATAGGGATGGCCTACGTTGAGAGGGGGAACAATGTCGAATCTCTAGGCTAAGTGGTCTACCTATTTGTCTAGGTACCGAGTTTACGCTGAGGGTCGTGTAGGAACAGCCTACGTTGATCGGGGGAACCGTGTCAAATCCCTAGGGTAACTGGTCTACCTATTTGTCTAGGTACCGAGTTTACGCTGAGGATAATAGCGACAGGGACAGCCTACATTGATCGGGGGCACCATGTCAAATCCCTAGGGTAAATGGTGTACCTATTTGTCTGGGTACAGAGGTCCGCTGAGGGTCGGCCTATGTTGAGCTGGGGGCGCCATGTCGAATCACTAGGGTAACTAGTCTACCTATTTGTTTAGGTAGGAGGTCCACTGAGGGTTGATATTGATGGCCTACATTGAGCGGAGGCGGCATGTCGAATCACTAGGGTAACTGGTCTACCTATTTGTCTAGGTACGGATTTTACGCTGAGGGTCGGGTAGGAACGGCTTACATTGAGCTGGGGCACCATGTTGACGTCCAGGGTGCCAACCTCCGCCATCAGGAAGGGCGACTCAGGGTAAGACACTTTCTATTCTCACTTATACATAGTGGACTTAATATGCTTCGTATGACCCTCGGCTGTCCTGATCTATTTCTATTGGGTCCTAACTGATATTTTAAAAATACAAATAAAGATTATTTATGTTTTTTTCTCGTTTTTGTTTTTTTCTCCTTTGATAGACCCTTGTTGCATAGTGCTGAGATTTTCTAATTATTAACACACCTATGAGATCCCATAAGAGCCAATATCATCTCCCATCAGAACCTTCCATCAACATACAATTAATGTATAGAACCCTCACATATATGTTATACATAGCTCATATTGTAATGGAGGCATGAATAAACATCAGGGCAACTTGTAAGTCTACAGATCGCCACTCTCGGGCTCCATAGATCACATAAATCATTACTCAGATTACTCTTGGTGAGTTTGTGTTTTTGTAGCTATGGCAACCGATCCGCCAATCCAGGAAACTCCCAGATACACAATAGCGACGTGCTCACCAATGTCGTCCAATCCTGGACCGGATCACCTTGCGTTTAAAAAAAAAAAAAAAAAAAAAAAAAAGAAAATTCTTTTTTTTAAAATTTTATTTGTATTCTTTTCTTTTTTCCTTCCCTCCCTTCCCCAGTGCTTTTCCCTCTTTTATCTCCTTGGTTTTTTTTTTTTGCTATTTTCTATTCATTGTAAATAAAAATGTGAGTTTTTCCTATTTCTTTGGAAAAAAGCTCCTTGGAATTTTCGGACGTGCATCTATCTGTGGCTATAACGACCTGGTTTCCTCGACGTCCCTGATGGGCGCTGCCGGCCAAATTCTACATGGTCTTTTTTAGTTCAGACTTGTTCACCTTTTCTGAAAATGTTGGGACATAGAAGTATTTAGTAAAACAGGAATGTCGGTGGTGGTGATAGGGTCTGTTTAAAGAGAACCTGTCACTTGCCATAACGTTTATATAGTTTATTTTTTTACGTGATGTAATCGCCGCTGTTCTCCTGAATCCGGCGATGTTTTTCTTTTGTTTCTGCGCCTCTCTGTTCCGGAGATATGGCCTCCTCTTCCCTGTATGTAAATTTAGTCTAATTAGCCAAGTGGGCGTCACAGTCTTCTTGAGGATCACACCCTCTTGGCTACAAAAACTAGAGTTACATAAAGGGAAGAAGAGGCCGTATCTCAGGAACAGAGAGGCTCGGGAAGAAAAGAAAAACATCGCCGGATTCAGGAGAACAGCGGCATTTACACCAGATAAAAATTACATGTTAATGGCAAGTGACAGGTCTTCTCCTCTTTAAAGCCTTGCATAGTGCCATGTATGGAGTCTATATGAGTGTCTATCCTATATGTCACTCTATTATAGAGATATGGTCTCCTAGGTACAAAAGTTCCATAATACGGCGTCCAATGGAAGAGGCAAATCACAGACTGGTCATATGCAACTAGCGTAAAATCAATAAGAATAACTTAAGGGTTAATTCTTCTGAAAGAACCTGAAAGTGAAGTGGTTAAGGGTGTCGAAGTCAATGTTTGCATGAATATCACCTTACAGGACGGGCCCCTCGACAATGAAGTCCTGGCGTATAAAAATGGATGGTGATGTGGATGAAGTCTCAGGGAAACGAAGGGTTAATTAACATGATCACCTCCAGACTGGACAGTAAGATTGGGCTCTGTAATAACAGACGCCTGATCCTGTGCCCCCCTTATTTTAGTCTTTGTTGTTCCAGCCCCCCACCCTTCTTAATGTCCCCTTATCCATATTAAATCTGGCTTCTCACCCCTCCCTTTCTCATTACCTCTTTGTATAATATACCCCTCTCCCCTCCCCCACACCTTAGGGGATTCTTCATCTAGAGTGGGGGTCTTCATGCACGGTATGGACTGTAGTATATGTAATTGTGTTGTAAACCGCACATACACATAATACTACAGCATATACTATTATACTACAGACTATTACATCTTCGTTGATCGCGTCGCTCGGTTTTTGGGTGTTCACCCAGCGGTAGAGCCGTAATTGTGTATGTGATGCGGAAAGTAAGAAATCATTCTGATTTCTACCACATTCTCTGATCTGCCGCAGACTTTAATTAAATTCCTAGAACGCAATTTTATTTTCTTACAGAACCTCAGATGTAAGACGGTGAGCCGTGAATGAATCAAATGAAACGGAGGGCGAGTCCCGGGAAGAACGTCGCAAACTATATGCAAACTCCCTGAACACGGTGACCGCACGCTATATACACAGTATAGTGAGAGATATTAAAGGTGCTCCCCTCACAAGACTCCCCCATTCTGCCCTGAAAGGCACTGTCAGGCTCATGCTTCTATCTGGCCACTAACCCGATATCTCCACCCTGTGCCACTCACTGCACTGATTGCCATCCACTGCAAAATACAACATAAACTGATCACACGCACCCAAAGAGCACCATCATACATCTCCTCCTCACCCCTGTCTATCACCCTACCCGTCCTCTCCACAGTGCTGCACAGCCCTACATCTCCTCCTCATCTCTGTCTATCACCCTACCCGTCCTCTCCACAGTGCTGCACAGCCCTACATCTCCTCCTCACCTCTGTCTACCACCCTACCCATCCTCTCCACAGTGCTGCACCATCCTACATCTCCTTCTCACCTCTGTCTACCACCCTACCCATCCTCTCCACAGTGCAGCACAGCCCTACATCTCCTCCTCACCCGTTTTTCACCCTACCCATCCTCTCCACAGTGCTGTACCACCCTACATCTCCTCCTCATCTCCGTCTACCAACTTACCTGTCCTCTCCACAGTGATGTACCACCCTACATCTCCTCCTCATCTCCGTCTACCAACATACCTGTCCTCTCCACAGTGCTGCACCTCCCTACATCTCCTGCACATCTACGTCCACCACCATACCCATCTTCTCCACAGTGCTGTACTGTCCTACATCTCCTCCTCATCTCTGTACCACCCTACCCATCCTCTCCACAGTGCTGCACCACCAGACATCTCCTCCTCATCTCTGTCTACCACCCTACCTGTCCTCTCCACAGTGCTGCACCGCCCTACATCTCCACAACTGTCTACCACCCTACCCATCCTCTCCAGAGTGCTCCACCACAAGACATCTCCTCATCTTTGTCTACCACCCTACTTGTCCTCTCCAGAGTGCTGCACCGTTCTACATCTCATCTCTGTCAACACTGTGTTCCAAATTGGATTTAAGTGTCATAAAGATAATTGTTTTGTTTTTCAAATAAACTCATGGATGGTATAGTGTCTCAGAGCTCAATGGATGACATCAATCTTAAACACATGTGATAATTAGTTTTCCAGGTGATTCTAATTAAAGGAAAACTATGTAAAAACTAGATTGTGGCCCGATTCTAAAGGTACCTTCACACGAAGCGACGCTGCAGCGATAGCGACAACGATGTCGATCGCTGCAGCGTCGCTGTTTGGTCGCTGGAGAGCTGTCACACAGACCGCTCTCCAGCGATCAACTATGCCGAGGTCCCCTGGTAACCAGGGTAAACATCGGGTAACTAAGCGCAGGGCCGCGCTTAGTAACCCGATGTTTACCCTGGTTACCAGCGTAAAATCTAAAAAAAAAAACAGCACATACTTACATTCACGTCCCCCTGCGTCCACTTCCTGACTGACTGAGCGCCGTACAGTGAGAGCAGAGCGGTGACGTCACCGCTGTGCTGCTTTCACTTTCACTTTGCGGCGCTGAGTCAGAGGAGGAAGCAGACTGCAGGGGGACGCAATGTGAGTATGTGCTGTTTGTTTTTTTTACATTTTACGCTAGTAACCAGGGTAAACATCGGGTAACTAAGCGCGGCCCTGCGCTTAGTAACCCGATGTTTACCCTGGTTACCAGTGTAAAATATCGCTGGTATCGTTGCTTTTGCTTTCAAACACAACGATACACAGCGATCGGACGACCAAATAAAGTTCTGGACTTTATTCAGCGACCAGCGACATCACAGCAGGATCCTGATCGCTGCTGCGTGTCAAACGAAACGATATCGCTAGCGAGGACGCTGCAACGTCACGGATTGCTAGCGATATCGTTATAATGTCGTTTCGTGTGAAGGTACCTTAACGCATCGGGTATTCTAGAATATGCATGTCCCCGTAGTATATGGACAATGATGATTCCAGAATTCGCAGCAGACTGTGCCCGTCGCTGATTGGTCGAGGCAACCTTTATGACATCATTGTCGCCATGGCAACCATTATGACATCTACGTCGATCTATTATAGTGTAATACTCCCCTATGTCCAAGAATATAACTACTATAATACTGCTCCCTATGTACAAGAATATAACTACTATAATACTGCCCCCTATGTACAAGAATGTAACTACTATAATAATGCCCCATGTACAAGAATATAACTACTATAATACTGTGCCTATGTACAAGAATGTAACTACTATAATACTTCCCCTATGTACAAGAATATAACTACTATAATACTGTCCCCATGTACAAGAATATAACTACTATAATACTGCCCCCTTTGTACAAGAATATAACGACTATAATATTTCCCCTATGTACAATAATATAACTACTATAATACTGTTCCCTGTGTTCAAGAATATAACTACTATAATACTGCCCCCTCTGTACAAGAATATAACTACTATAATACTGCTCCTATGTGCAAGAATATAACTACTATAATACTGCTCCTATGTACAAGAATAAAACTGCTATAATACTGCTCCTATGTACAAGAATATAACTACTATAATACTGCTCCTATGTACAAGAATATAACTACTATAATACTGCCCCGTGTGTACAAGAATATAACTACTATAATACTGCCCCTATGCACAAGAATATAACTACTATAATACTGCCCCTATGAACAAGAATATAACTACTATAATACTGTCCCCATGTACAAGAATATAACTACTATAATACAGCCCCTATAAACAAGAATATAACTACTATAATACAGCCCCTATGCACAAGAATATAACTACTATAATACTGCCCCTATGCACAAGAATATAACTACTATAATACTGCCCCTATGTACAAGAATATAACTACTATAATACTGTCCCCATGTACAAGAATATAACTACTATAATACTGCTCCTACGTACAAGAATATAACTACTATAATACTGACCCTATGCACAAGAATAAAACTACTATAATACTGTCTCTATGTACAAGAATATAACTACTATAATACTGCTCCTATATACAAGAATCTATCTACTATAATACTGCCCCATGTACAAGAATGTAACTACTATAATACTGCTCCTATGTACAAAAATATAACTACTATAATACTGCCCCTATGTACAAGAATATAACTACTATAATACTGCTCCTATGCACAAGAATATAACTGCTATAATACTGCTCCCTATGTAAAATAATACAACTACTATAATACTGCCCCTATGTACAAGAATATAACTGCTATAATACTGCCCCTATGTACAAGAATATAACTACTATAATACTGCGCCCTATGTACAAGACTATAACTACTATAATACTGCTCCTATGTACAAGAATATAACTACTATAATACTGCCCCTATGTACAAGAATATAACTACTATAATACTGCTCCTATGTACAAGAATATAACTACTATAATACTGCTCCTATATACAAGAATCTACTATAATACTGCCCCATGTACAAGAATGTAACTACTATAATACTGCTCCTATGTACAAAAATATAACTACTATAATACTGCCCCTATGTACAAGAATATAACTACTATAATACTGCTCCTATGCACAAGAATATAACTGCTATAATACTGCTCCCTATGTAAAAGAATACAACTACTATAATACTGCCCCTATGTACAAGAATATAACTGCTATAATACTGCCCCTATGTACAAGAATATAACTACTATAATACTGCGCCCTATGTACAAGACTATAACTACTATAATACTGCTCCTATGTACAAGAATATAACTACTATAATACTGCCCCTATGTACAAGAATATAACTACTATAATACTGCTCCTATGTACAAGAATATAACTACTATAATACTGCTCCTATATACAAGAATCTATCTACTATAATACTGCCCCATGTACAAGAATGTAACTACTATAATACTGCTCCTATGTACAAAAATATAACTACTATAATACTGCCCCTATGTACAAGAATATAACTACTATAATACTGCTCCTATGCACAAGAATATAACTGCTATAATACTGCTCCCTATGTAAAAGAATACAACTACTATAATACTGCCCCTATGTACAAGAATATAACTACTATAATACTGCCCCTATGTACAAGAATATAACTACTATAATACTGCACCCTATGTACAAGACTATAACTACTATAATACTGCTCCTATGTACAAGAATATAACTACTATAATACTGCCCCTATGTACAAGAATATAACTACTATAATACTGCAACCATGTACAAGACTATAACTACTATAATACTGCCCCTATGTACAAGAATGTAACTACTATAATACTGCCCCCTATGTACAAGAATATAACTACTATAATACTACCTCCTATGTACAAAATATAACTACTATAATACTGCCCCTATGTACAAGAATATAACTACTACAATACTGCCCCTATGTACAAGAATATAACTGCTATAATACTGCTCCTATATACAAGAATATATCTACTATAATACTGCTCCTATATATTAGAATATAACTACTATAATACTGCTCCCTATGTACAAGAATATAACTACTATAATACTGCCCCATGTACAAGAATATAACTACTATAATACTGCGCCTATGTACTAGAATGTAACTACTATAATACTGCGCCTATGTACAAGAATGTAACTACTATAATACTTCCCCTATGTACAAGAATATAAATACTATAATACTGTCCCCATGTACAAGAATATAACTACTATAATACTGACCCCTTTGTACAAGAATATAACTACTATAATACTGTCCCTATGTACAAGAATATAACTACTATAATACTGCCCCTATGTACAAGAATATAACTACTACTAGACTGTGGCCCGATTCTAATGCATCGGGTATTCTAGAATATGCATGTCCCCGTAGTATATGGACAATGATGATTCCAGAATTCGCAGCAGACTGTGCCCGTCGCTGATTGGTCGAGGCAACCTTTATGACATCATCGTCGCCATGGCAACCATTATGACATCTACGTCGATACTGTGCCCATCGCTGATTGGTCGAGGCGAATTCGTGGCAGACTGTGCCCGTCGCTGATTGGTTGAGGCAACCTTTATGACATCATCGTCGCCATGCTGTGCCCGTCGCTGATTGGTCGAGGCCTGGCGGCCTCGACCAATCAGAGACGCGGGATTTCCAGGACAGACAGACAGACAGAAAAACCCTTAGACAATTATATATATAGATAATACTGCCCCTATATACGAGAATATAAATACTATAATACTGCCCCTATGCACAAGAATATAACTACTATAATACTGCCCCTATGAACAAGAATATAACTACTATAATACTGCCCCTATGTACAAGAATATAACTACTATAATACTGCCCCTATGAACAAGAATATAACTACTATAATACTGCTCCTATGTACAAGAATATAACTACTATAATACTGCTCCTATGTGCCTGTAGAATGTAAGCCGCAAGGGCAGGGTCCTCGCCCCTCTGTATCAGTCTGTCATTGTTAGTTTGTTTACTGTAAGTGATATCTGTAACTTGTATGTAAGCCCTTCTCATGTACAGCACCATGGAATCAATGGTGCTATATAAATAAATAATAATAATGTGCAAGAATATAACTACTATAATACTGCTCCTATGTACAAGAATATAACTACTATAATACTGCCCCTATATACGAGAATATAAATACTATAATACTGCCCCTATGTACAAGAATATAACTACTATAATACTGCCCCTATGCACAAGAATATAACTACTATAATACTGCCCCTATGAACAAGAATATAACTACTATAATACTGCCCCTATGTACAGGAATATAACTACTATAATACTGCCCCTATGTACAAGAATATAACTACTATAATACTGCTCCTATGTACAAGAATATAACTACTATAATACTGCTCCTATGTGCCTGTAGAATGTAAGCCGCAAGGCAGGGTCCTCGCCCCTCTGTATCAGTCTGTCATTGTTAGTTTGTTTACTGTAAGTGATATCTGTAACTTGTATGTAAGCCCTTCTCATGTACAGCACCATGGAATCAATGGTGCTATATAAATAAATAATAATAATAATGTGCAAGAATATAACTACTATAATACTGCCTCCTCTGTACAAGAATATAACTACTATAATACTGCTCCTATGTACAAGAATATAACTACTATAATACTGCTCCTATATACAAGAATATAACTACTATAATACTGCCCCTATGCACAAGAATATAACTACTATAGTACTGTCCCCATGTACAAGAATATAACTCCTGTAATACTGCCACCTTTGTATAAGAATATAACTGCTATGATACTGCTCCTATATACAAGAATATATTTACTATAATACTGCTCCTATGTACAAGAATATAACTACTATAATACTGATCCCTATGTACAAGACTATAACTACTATAATACTGCCCCTATGTACAAGAATAACTACTATAATACTGCCCCTATGCACAAGAATATAACTACTATAATACTGCCCCTATGAACAAGAATATAACTACTATAATACTGTCCCCATGTACAAGAACACAACTACTATAATACTGCCCCTATGCACAAGAATATACGGTAACTACTATAATACTGCCCCTATGTACAAGAATATATCTACTATAATACTGCCCCTATGCACAAGAATATAACTACTATAATACTGCCCCTATGTACAATAAAACTACCATAATACTGCCCCTATGTACAAGAATATAACTACTATAATACTGCCCATATGTACAAGAATATAACTACTATAATACTGCCCTTATGTACAAGAAAAACTACTATAATACTGTTCCTATATACAAGAATATATCTACTATAATACTGCCCCTATGTACATGAATATAACTACTATAATACTGCCCCCTATGTACAAGAATATAACTACTATTATACTGCCCCCTATGTGCAAGAATATAACTACCATAATACTGCCACTATGTACAAGAATATAACTACTATAATACTGCCCCTATGTACAAGAATATAACTACTATAATACTGCCCCCTATGTACAAGAATATAACTACTATAATACTGCCCCCTATGTACAAGAATATAACTACTATAATACTGCCTCTGTGTAGAAGAATATAACTACTATAATACTGCCACTATGTACAAGAATATAATTACTATAAAGTTTAAATACTCCTTTTCATTTTGGTGCTGGTGCTGTGTGGCGGCCATTGTTGCTGTGGCTTTGTGCTGGTGGGGCGGCGCGGTCTGGAGTCTTGGGGGCTCAGTCTCGCAGCATGGGTGCTGTGGGGCAACAGGCCGTCCGCCCTGCTGGTGCATGGCTGCTGCGGCGGTGGTCGCCGCACGGCTCCGCTCCGTTAGGGCGTTAGGACCCACTACGAGGTTTGCCGTGAAGGGGCAGTGGGCTTCATACAGTCTGATCAGAATGTTAAACTGAAAACCTCATGTTCAGTATTTAAATTTTTGCCTAGCGGCTTTAGATCAACGTATGATTTTGGGATGTGCGGTTCATGCTCTCTTTTTTTTCCTTTTGCACATAACATGTACTTGTCTCTTTTTTTGGACCAGCACTCCTCCCATTTGGCTCAGGTGATTTTAATTAGCAGGAGACTGCAAAGTAAGGGGTCTAGACCATTTTGGCTCTCACTGAAGAGCTGGAGGAAGGTGAGTTTAAATACTCCTTTTCATTTTGGTGCTGGTGCTGTGTGGCGGCCATTGTTGCTGTGGCTTTGTGCTGGTGGGGCGGCGCGGTCTGGAGTCTTGGGGGCTCAGTCTCGCAGCATGGGTGCTGTGGGGCAACAGGCCGTCCGCCCTGCTGGTGCATGGCTGCTGCGGCGGTGGTCGCCGCACGGCTCCGCTCCGTTAGGGCGTTAGGACCCACTACGAGGTTTGCCGTGAAGGGGCAGTGGGCTTCATACAGTCTGATCAGAATGTTAAACTGAAAACCTCATGTTCAGTATTTAAATTTTTGCCTAGCGGCTTTAGATCAACGTATGATTTTGGGATGTGCGGTTCATGCTCTCTTTTTTTTCCTTTTGCACATAATTACTATAATACTGCTCCTATATACTAGAATATAACTACTATAATACTGCTCCCTATGTACAAGAATATAACTACTATAATACTGCCCCTATGCACAAGAATATAACTACTATAATACTGCCCCTATGTACAAGAATATATCTACTATAATACTGCCCCTATGTACAATAATAAAACTACTATAATACTGCCCCTATGTACAAGAATATAACTACTATAATACTGCCCCTATGTACAAGAATATAACTACTATAATACTGCCCCTATGTACAAGAATATAACTACTATAATACTGCCCCTATGCACAAGACTATAACTACTATAATACTGCCCCTATGTACAAGAATATAACTACTATAATACTGCCTCTGTGTACAAGAATATAACTACTATAATACTGCCACTATGTACAAGAATATAACTGTTGTGAACTCTGTGTTCAGGCTCCCTCTTGTGGTCACTGGTGGTATGGTGTGACTTTTGCTTTGGGCTCCCCCTGGTGGCTTTGTCTTTTATCCTGCTGGTCTCTGGCTATCAGCTGGTTCGTTATCCTCTGGGAGGTTCCTATATAGCTCTGTTTTACTTCCACTTGTTGCCGGCTGTCGATGTAATCAGTGCTACTCAGATTCCTTCTGACTACCTTGCTCCCAGTCCATCCAGGATAAGCTAAGTTTTGTTTGCTCATTTTTTGATCAGCAGTGTTTATCATGTTTTCTGTTCCAGCTTGCTAAAATGTAATTCCCTCGCTTGCTGGTTGCTCTAGTGGGCTGAGTTTCTCCCCACACACCGTGAGTTGGTGTGTGGGTTCTTGAAATCTCAGGATGGATATTTTGTAAGGGTTTTTATTGATCGCATAGACCCCTGCTCTATTTTCTGCTTTCTAGTACTAGTGGGCTTCTTTTGCTGAATCTGATTTCATCCCTATGTATGTGCCTTCTTCTTACTTCACCGTTAATATTTGTTGGGGGCTTCTATATCTTTGGGGATTATTTCTCTGGAGGCAAGTGAGGTCTTTCTTTCTCTTTAGGGGTAGCTAGTTCCTCAGGCTGGCTCGAGACGTCTAGGAATTTTTTAGGCACGTTCACCGGCTACCTCTAGTTGTGTTGGATAGGTTCAGATTTGCGATCAGTCCAGTTACCATCTCCCTAGAGCTCGTCCTTAGTTTAATCACTTGCTGATCTATTTGTGATCCTCAGCCACTAGGGATCATAACAGTACAGCCGGCCCGCAAAGTGTTAATTGCATGGCAGAAGCAGAAGAAAAGAAGCCTTGAGAATTTTTTTTTTTTCTTGTTGTTGCCGTGTGTCTAGCTGCTGTGCTAGCTTCTCTCCTCCTCTTAATCTTGGTGTGGCTCTGAGTTCAGCTGCTGACATGGATGTCCAGAGCTTGGCTTCCAGTCTGGATCATCTTGCTGCTAGAGTTCAAAGTATTCAGGATTTTGTTGTTCACAGTCCTATGTCTGAGCCTAGGATACCTATTCCGGAGTTGTTTTCTGGAGATAGATCTAGGTTCCTGAATTTTAAGAACAATTGTAAGTTGTTTCTTTCTTTGAAACCTCGTTCCTCTGGTGATGCCATTCAGCAAGTTAAGATTATTATTTCCTTTTTGCGTGGTGACCCTCAAGATTGGGCCTTCGCATTGGCGCCAGGGGATCCTGCATTGCTCAGTGTGGATGCATTTTTTCTGGCCCTTGGATTGCTCTATGAGGAACCTAATCTTGAGAACCAGGCTGAAAAAGCGTTATTGGCCCTCTCGCAGGGGCAAGATGAAGCAGAGGTGTACTGCCAGAAATTTCGGAAATGGTCGGTGCTTACTCAGTGGAATGAGTGTGCCCTGGCTGCAAATTTCAGAGAAGGTCTTTCTGAAGCCATTAACAATGTCATGGTGGGGTTCCGTACGCCTGCAGGTCTGAATGAGTCAATGACTCTGGCCATTCAGATTGATCGGCGGTTGCGGGAGCGCAAACCTGTGCACCATTTGGCGGTGTCTTCTGAACAGACACCTGAATCTATGCAATGTGACAGAATTCTGACCAGAAATGAACGGCAAAATTATAGACGGCAAAATGGGTTGTGCTTTTACTGTGGTGACTCAGCTCATGTTATCTCAGCATGCTCTAAGCGCAAAAAAAAAGGTTGATAAATCTGTCACCATTGGTACTTTACAGCCTAAGTTCATTTTGTCTGTTACCCTGATTTGTTCCCTGTCATCTTACCCGGTTCATGCCTTTGTAGATTCAGGTGCTGCCCTGAGTCT
This sequence comes from Ranitomeya variabilis, assembly GCF_051348905.1. Classification (NCBI taxonomy): domain Eukaryota; kingdom Metazoa; phylum Chordata; class Amphibia; order Anura; family Dendrobatidae; genus Ranitomeya; species Ranitomeya variabilis. The sequence goes on along the minus strand of NC_135233.1, from coordinate 378,815,390 downwards.
GATGGATTGGTCATTTGCCAGGCGCTGTGGTTTTGATTTGGAGCCTTTAAAATTCCCTATTCCACTAAGGGGAATTGACTCTACGCCATTGGCTACGAATAGACCTTAGTACTGGACACAAGTGACCCTGTGCATGACTCCTGTTCATCAGGAGGTGATTCGCTTTCTTGTATTGCATAATTTGCATGATGTTGTCGTGTTGGGTCTACCATGGTTGCAGACTCCTAATCCAGTCCTGGATTGGAAAGCTATGTCTGTGTCAAGTTGGGGTTGTCAGGGAATTCATGGTGACGCTCCTGTGGTGTCAATTGCTTCGTCCACTCCTTCTGAAGTCCCTACGTTTTTGTCAGACTACCAGGATGTATTTGAGGAGCCCAAACTCAATTCTCTACCTCCTCATAGGGACTGTGATTGTGCTATAAATTTGATTCCTGGTAGTAAGTTTCCTAAGGGACGACTTTTCAATTTATCTGTGCCGGAGCATGCTGCCATGCGGAGTTATATAAAGGAGTCTTTGGAGAAGGGACATATTCGCCCGTCCTCATCCCCTCTTGGTGCAGGATTCTTTTTTGTGGCTAAGAAGGATGGTTCCCTGAGACCTTGTATTGATTATCGCCTTTTGAATAAAATCACGGTCAAATTTCAGTATCCTTTGCCATTGTTAACTGATTTGTTTGCTCGCATTAGGGGGTCTAGTTGGTTCACCAAGATAGATCTTCGTGGTGCGTATAACCTTGTGCGTATAAAACAGGGTGATGAATGGAAAACTGCATTTAATACGCCTGAAGGCCATTTTGAGTACCTGGTGATGCCTTTTGGACTTTCTAATGCTCCTTCAGTCTTTCAGTCCTTTATGCACGACATCTTCCGTGAATATCTGGATAAGTTTATGATTGTGTATCTGGATGATATTCTGTTTTTTTCGGATGATTGGGAGTCTCATGTTAAGCAGGTCAGGATGGTCTTTCAGGTCCTGCGTGACAATGCTTTATTTGTGAAGGGCTCAAAATGTCTTTTTGGAGTCCAGAAGATTTCTTTTTTGGGTTTCATTTTTTCTCCTTCTACTATTGAGATGGACCCAGTCAAGGTTCAGGCTATTCATGACTGGACGCAGCCTACATCGGTTAAGAGTAGTGTTGAGCGATACCGTCCGATATTTGAAAGTATCGGTATCGGAAAGTATCGGCCGATACCGGCAAAGTATCGGATCCAATCCGATACCGATACCCGATACCAATACAAGTCAATGGGACTCAAGTATCGGACGGTATCCCTGATGGTTCCCAGGGTCTGAAGGAGAGGAAACTCTCCTTCAGGCCCTGGGAACCATATTAATGTGTAAAATAAAGAATTAAAATAAAAAATATTGCTATACTCACCTCTCCGAGGGAACCGGCAGCGTTGTTTGCTTAAAATGCGCGCTTTTCCTTCCTTCCGTGACGTCACGGCTTCTGATTGGTCGCATGCCGCCCATGTGGCCGCAACGCGACCAATCACAGCAAGCCGTGACGTAATTTCAGGTCCTTCTAGGCATTCAGTATTTTAAAATTACGTTCCGGCTTTGTGATTGGTCGCGTCGCGGTCACATGGGCGACGCGACCAATCACAAGCCGTGACGTCACGGGAGGCTGGACACGCGCGCATTTTAAAATGCGCGCGTCTCCTGCCTCCCGTGACGTCACGGCTTGTGATTGGTCGCGTCGCCCATGTGACCGCGACGCGACCAATCACAAAGCCGGAACTTAATTTTAAAATACTGAATGCCTAGAAGGACCTGAAAATTACGTCACGGCTTGCTGTGATTGGTCGCGTCGCGGCCACATGGGCGGCACGCGACCAATCAGAAGCCGTGACGTCACGGAAGGAAGGAACAGCGCGCATTTTAAGCAAACAACGCTGCCGGTTCCCTCGGTGAGGTCCAGGCTGCGTCGGAGAGGTGAGTATAGCAATATTTTTTATTTTAATTCTTTATTTTACACATTAATGTTGTTTCGATACCGATACCCGATACCACTAAAGTATCGGATCTCGGTATCGGAATTCCGATACAGCAAATATCAGCCGATACCCGATACTTGCGGTATCGGAATGCTCAACACTAGTTAAGAGTCTTCAGAAGTTCTTGGGTTTTGCTAATTTTTACCGTCGCTTCATAGCTAATTTTTCTGGTGTTGCTAAGCCTTTGACGGATTTGACCAAGAAAGGTTCTAATGTGACTAATTGGTCCTCTGCGGCTGTGGAGGCCTTTCGGGAGCTGAAGCGCCAGTTTTCTTCGGCTCCGGTCTTATGTCAGCCAGATGTCTCACTTCCCTTCCAGGTGGAGGATGATGCTTCCGAGATTGGAGCAGGGGCTGTTTTGTCGCAGAGAAGCTCCGATGACTCTGTGATGAAGCCATGTGCTTTCTTTTCAAGAAAGTTTTCGCCTGCCGAGCGGAATTATGATGTCGGTAATCGGGAGTTGTTGGCTATGAAGTGGGCATTTGAGGAGTGGCGACATTGGCTCGAGGGAGCTAAGCATCGTGTGGTGGTCTTGACTGATCACAAGAATTTGATTTATCTCGAGTCGGCCAAGCGGCTGAATCCCAGACAGGCTCGTTGGTCGTTGTTTTTCTCTCGTTTTGATTTCGTGGTTTCGTACCTGCCTGGTTCGAAGAGTGTGAAGGCTGATGCTCTTTCTAGGAGTTTTGTGCCTGACTCTCCTGGAGATTCAGAGCCGGCTGGTATTCTTAGAGAAGGGGTGATTTTGTCTGCCATCTCCCCAGATTTGCGACGTGTGCTGCAAGAGTTTCAGGCGGATAGACCTGATCGCTGTCCACCGGACAGACTGTTTGTCCCGGATAGATGGACCAACAGAGTCATCTCCGAGGTTCATTCTTCGGTGTTGGCGGGCCATCCTGGAATATTTGGTACCAGAGACTTGGTGGCCAGGTCTTTTTGGTGGCCTTCCTTGTCGTGGGATGTGCGTTCCTTGTGGAATTTGTGCTCAGGCTAAGCCTTGCTGTTCTCGAGTCAGTGGTTTGCTGTTACCTTTGCCTGTCCCGAAGAGGCCTTGGACGCACATTTCCATGGATTTTATTTCAGATCTCCCTGTCTCTCAGAGAATGTCTGTCATCTGGGTGGTGTGTGATCGTTTTTCTAAGATGGTCCATTTGGTGCCCTTGCCTAAGTTGCCTTCCTCCTCCGAGTTGGTTCCACTGTTTTTCCAAAATGTGGTTCGTTTGCACGGGATTCCTGAGAACATTGTTTCTGACAGAGGATCCCAGTTTGTGTCTAGATTTTGGCGGACCTTTTGTGCTAAATTGGGCATTGATTTGTCTTTTTCGTCGGCCTTCCATCCTCAGACGAATGGCCAAACCGAGCGAACTAATCAGACCTTGGAGACTTATTTAAGATGTTTTGTTTCTGCTGATCAGGACGACTGGGTTACTTTTTTGCCGTTGGCCGAGTTTGCCCTTAATAATCGGGCTAGTTCTGCTACTTTGGTTTCTCCTTTCTTTTGTAATTCGGGGTTTCATCCTCGTTTTTCCTCGGGTCAGGTGGAGCCTTCTGACTGTCCTGGAGTGGATGTTGTGGTTGATAGGTTGTATCAGATTTGGAATCATGTGGTGGACAATTTGAAGCTGTCTCAAGAGAAGGCTCAGCTCTTTGCCAACCGCCGTCGCTGTGTGGGTCCCCGACTTCGCGTTGGGGACTTGGTGTGGTTGTCTTCTCGCTTCGTTCCTATGAAGGTCTCCTCTCCTAAGTTCAAGCCTCGGTTTATCGGTCCTTATAAGATTCTGGAAGTCCTTGGCCCTGTGTCATTTCATCTGGACCTCCCAGCATCATTTGCTATTCATAATGTGTTCCATCGCTCGTTGTTGCGGAGGTATGTGGTGCCTGTGGTTCCTCCGGTTGAGCCTCCTGCCCCGGTGCTGGTTGAGGGAGAATTGGAATACGTGGTGGAGAAGATCTTGGATTCTCGTATTTCTAGACGGAGGCTCCAGTATTTGGTTAAATGGAAGGGCTATGGTCAGGAGGATAATTCTTGGGTTGTCGCCTCTGATGTTCATGCAGCCGATTTGGTTCGTGCCTTCCATGTGGCTCATCCTGATCGCCTTGGTGGTTTTCATGAGGGTTCGGTGACCCCTCCTCAAGGGGGGGGTACTGTTGTGAACTCTGTGTTCAGGCTCCCTCTTGTGGTCACTGGTGGTATGGTGTGACTTTTGCTTTGGGCTCCCCCTGGTGGCTTTGCCTGTTATCCTGCTGGTCTCTGGCTATCAGCTGGTTCGTTATCCTCTGGGAGGTTCCTATATAGCTCTGTTTCACTGCCACTTGTTGCCGGCTGTCGATGTAATCAGTGCTACTCAGATTCCTTCTGACTACCTTGCTCCCAGTCCATCCAGGATAAGCTAAGTTTTGTTTGCTCATTTTTTGATCAGCAGTGTTTATCATGTTTTCTGTTCCAGCTTGCTAAAATGTAATTCCCTCGCTTGCTGGTTGCTCTAGTGGGCTGAGTTTCTCCCCACACACCGTGAGTTGGTGTGTGGGTTCTTGAAATCTCAGGATGGATATTTTGTAAGGGTTTTTATTGATCGCATAGACCACTGCTCTATTTTCTGCTTTCTAGTACTAGTGGGCCTCTTTTGCTGAATCTGATTTCATCCCTATGTATGTGCCTTCTTCTTACTTCACGGTTAATATTTGTTGGGGGCTTCTATATCTTTGGGAATTATTTCTCTGGAGGCAAGCGAGGTCTTTCTTTCTCTTTAGGGGTAGCTAGTTCCTCAGGCTGGCTCGAGACGTCTAGGAATTTTTTAGGCACGTTCACCGGCTACCTCTAGTTGTGTTGGATAGGTTCAGATTTGCGATCAGTCCAGTTACCATCTCCCTAGAGCTCGTCCTTAGTTTAATCACTTGCTGATCTATTTGTGATCCTCAGCCACTAGGGATCATAACATATAACTACTATAATACTGCTCCTATATACTAGAATATAACTACTATAATACTGCTCCCTATGTACAAGAATATAACTACTATAATACTGCCCCTTGTACAAGAATATAACTACTATAATACTGCGCCTATGTACTAGAATGTAACTACTATAATACTGCGCCTATGTACAAGAATGTAACTACTATAATACTTCCCCTATGTACAAGAATATAAATACTATAATACTGTCCCCATGTACAAGAATATAACTACTATAATACTGCCCCCTTTGTACAAGAATATAACTACTATAATACTGTCCCTATGTACAAGAATATAACTACTATAATACTGCCCCTATGTACAAGAATATAACTACTATAATACTGCCCCTATATACGAGAATATAAATACTATAATACTGCCCCTATGTACAAGAATATAACTACTATAATACTGCCCCTATGCACAAGAATATAACTACTATAATACTGCCCCTATGAACAAGAATATAACTACTATAATACTGTCCCCATGTACAAGAATACAACTACTATAATACTGCCCCTATGCACAAGAATATACGGTAACTACTATAATACTGCCCCTATGTACAAGAATATATCTACTATAATACTGCCCCTATGCACAAGAATATAACTACTATAATACTGCCCCTATGTACAATAATAAAACTACTATAATACTGCCCCTATGTACAAGAATATAACTACTATAACACTGCCCCTATTTACAAGAATATAACTGCTATAATACTGCCCCTATGTACAAGAATATAACTACTATAATACTGCCCCTATGCACAAGACTATAACTACTATAATACTGCCCCTATGTACAAGAATATAACTACTATAATACTGCCCCTATGTACAAGAATATAACTACTATAATACTGCCCCTATGAACAAGAATATAACTACTATAATACTGCTCCTATGTACAAGAATATAACTACTATAATACTGCTCCTATGTGCCTGTAGAATGTAAGCTGCAAGGGCAGGGTCCTCGCCCCTCTGTATCAGTCTGTCATTGTTAGTTTGTTTACTGTAAGTGATATCTGTAACTTGTATGTAAGCCCTTCTCATGGAATCAATGGTGCTATATAAATAAATAATAATAATAATAATAATGTGCAAGAATATAACTACTATAATACTGCCCCCTCTGTACAAGAATATAACTACTATAATACTGCTCCTATGTACAAGAATATAACTACTATAATACTGCTCCTATATACAAGAATATAACTACTATAATACTTCCCCTATGCACAAGAATATAACTACTATAATACTGTCCCCATGTACAAGAATATAACTCCTATAATACTGCCCCCTTTGTATAAGAATATAACTGCTATGATACTGCTCCTATGTACAAGAATAACTACTATAATACTGCCCCTATGCACAAGAATATAACTACTATAATACTGCCCCTATGAACAAGAATATACGGTAACTACTATAATACTGCCCCTATGTACAAGAATATATCTGCTATAATACTGCCCCTATGCACAAGAATATAACTACTATAATACTGCCCCTATGTACAATAAAACTACTATAATACTGCCCCTATGTACAAGAATATAACTACTATAATACTGCCCCTATGTACAAGAATTTAACTACTATAATACTGCCCCTATGTAAAAAGAATAACTACTATAATACTGTTCCTATATACAAGAATATATCTACTATAATACTGCCCCTATGTACATGAATATAACTACTATAATACTGCCCCCTATGTACAAGAATATAAATACTATTATACTGCCCCCTATGTGCAAGAATATAACTACTATAATACTGCCACTATATACAGGAATATAACTACTATAATACTGCCCCTATGTACAAGAATATAACTACTATAATACTGCTCCCTATGTACAAGAATATAACTACTATAATACTGCAACTGTGTACAAGAATATAGCTACTATAATACTGCTCCTATGTATAAGAATATAACTGCTATAATACTGCCCCTATGTACAAGAATATAACTACTATAATACTGCCCCTATGTACAAGAATATAACTACTATAATACTGCCCCTATGTACAAGAATATAACTACTATAATACTGCCGCTATGTACAAGAATATAACTACTATAATACTGCTCCCTATGTACAAGAATATAACTACTATAATACTGCCCCTATGTACAAGAATATAACTACTAGAATACTGCTCCCTATGTATAAGAATATAACTACTATAATACTGCCCCTATGTACAAGAATATAACTACTAGAATACTGTCACAAATGTAAGAATAGTGTATACCGTTATACTGTATGCTGTTTTATGGGTCTTAGGAGCTAATGAATAATCATCTTATTTTTATATGAGCTATTAAATGTTGTTGTTCTCTTACACATTTTAGCCCCTGCTACGTTTTTGTTGTTCTTTCATCACAGGGTGTACTGTATATTTTGTGTCTCTGTGGCAGTATATTATAGAATTCGGCATTGCGCCCCTTCCAGTGTCTGCGTTCTTATCGCCGTCTTCCATTCTCGGTCCCTATAAAGACCTTCCTATCTGCTCTCCTGCAGGTTGTCTCTCCCGCCTCCCCATACATTGTGCCCACTATCTGCAGGAGACATCACCTTTTAATATTCTAATGTTCTGTGAATCCCACATTATATTGTAAGAGAAGAACAGATTTGGATTCTCTCTCCTCAGACCTGGGGTGCAGCTGTTTATCTCTGAAATTCCCCAGATAATACAGACCCCTGTGCCCTCCTCTCCAGCCCCCTCCAGGTTACTTCAAGTGTAAATGGCCAGTGCTGAGGACCTCATCCCCATTTCACACACCCGATAATTAAACCAACAGCTTGAAAAGCAAAAGAAAATAAATGAGGAGATAATGTGTTTGGGAGAAAGAAGGTATAGAGAATCCCAGCCAAGGCCCTCCACCACCATGACTGGAGACAGAGGAGCAGATCATTATCCACTTCTCTGCCTTTCCTGTGATTATAAAATAATTGGTATTTTATAGTACAAACCAAAGCCAAGCCAAGGTTATAGGTCATGTGCCAAATCATCATTTTTTAATACCATGACAGGCAATTATCTTTATATATATATATGCACCTAAAACAATTAGGTCAGGTCAATGTCAGGCTGCTGCATCAGCTTCGATATTTTGTAGTGGTCAGTGATGACCATGGAGCTGGGTTTTCTTGTAGCTTACGAGGTCGGAGCCATCATCTCTGTACTACGGTCATTGACATTGCTACGACCATCTGCTACGATTGGAGGGCGTCATTATTATGGGGTCCACTTGCTAATTATGGGACAAACATGCTCAGGTCGATGCTTAGAAATGGATGATGAAAACAATCAGGTAAACAATCTGGATTAACTAGCTTTTCTGGGTATTGGGCAGAATTATTCAGTGGATGAAGACTAGTGGTGGCCATTGATATGATCATCATCTATCAAGGAGAGTGGGAAGGTTCCCCTGCAGATCAGACTATCAGCCGATACAGTGAAAATTGGGTTCAGCCTATTTTTCTCCTGAGGGATCAAAAGAAAAGGACATTGAAATTGAACATGCCCGACCCCTCTCTCCTCCTGACATCTCCCCCATCTGGAGACAGTTAGGAGGCCTCTAAACTCCTTAGATGGTCATCAAGACCATCCATAGGTTTGGTGATATTTCTTTGAAGTATACAGATCCTAAAACTTCTTCCACACTACTGCCGTGATAGGTGATTGCAGTTGTCTTCCACTCCAGAACCACTAATGAACCTCTGGTACTTTTCATGATTTTTCATGATATTTTTTTAATAAATGCCATTCACTTTCAGAAAGTTGGGTGAACACAAATATGGCCACTCCATCATTGTAGCCACCAGCATAAAGGCCAGGGGGATGAGGGACATGTGACTACATGATAAGGCTGAGGAACAATTTTGGAATCTGGAGAAGGTGGGTGACTACCCATGATGGAGCAGTAATTGGGGACATACTGGTGGTCATGACCTTGAGCGTTCATCGCCATTGTTCCTGTGATGTGGTCTCTGCGATTTGTGGAATAAAGTATCTGGATAATACAAATAGAAAAGTAAGGAGATGTCCACCTTATGATAGACACTTCTCTTATCAGCAAGGATGTTTGTTATTTAAGCCTACAGATAGGGGGTGACTGATTAGGTTTGAGATAGCTGTAGGAAATAGGAGATAAGAGGTGGACAACAAAGTGTGGGGGTGGGGAGATAAACCACCCAGAGGGTCTCACACCAGAGAATGGGCTACAAGGATACCAAAACCATCATCGGCCAATTAAATCATATCCTATAACAGCACCATAAAGTAGAGGGCTGTATGACCTGAGGCATAATGGACTCCGCACCACCTGGAATATGTCAGCAGGGTCCACTGATCAGTCACAACATTAGTATCGCATAGGCCTTGACATGTCACCAAAACAGCTCTGATCTTGGCATTAAGACTTGGACTCCACAAGACTTCTGCAGATGACATTAGCAGCAGATTGGGACCTCCATGGATCGAGCGTTGCAGGCCAAGCCAACACCTTGAGGAACTTTCATTAGTAAATACCACTGTCATGAAGGTGTCACGTGTCACATCCAGATGATGCCAGAACTCAAGGTTTCCCCATCACTCTGCCTTCAACAGGTTTTTTTTTTGCCATAGTTCATCCTAGTTCCATCTCTTCTTCTGGTAGATGACGCTGCCAGCCATCCACATTATGTAAAATGTAATTTTCCAGGCTGCCTTCTTCCATCTGCTTCATGCATGGTCCAGTTGTGATGTTCATGTGCCCATTATAGAGGCTTTTGGCTGTGGACAGAGATCATTATGGGAAATCTGACTGCTCTGCATCTATGCAGCTCTATACACAGAAGGCTGTGATGTTCTTCATGTTCTGACACCTTTCTGTCATAGCTGTGACCTTCTATGACCCTTATGCTGGTTTACTGGTTTTCCTTATATGGGCCAATGCATGATGAGAACAATCCGTAAGACCTGCTGTATACTGGGAACACCCAACAAGACCCACCGTATACCGGGAACACCCAACAAGACCCACCGTATACCGAGAACACCCAACAAGACCTGCCGTATACCGGGAACACCCGACAAGACCTGCCGTATACTGGGAACACCCCACAAGACCCACTGTATACCGGGAACACCCCATAAGTCCTACCATTTACTGGGAACACCCATCAAGACCCACCGTATACTGGGAACACCCATCAAGACCCACCGTATACTGGGAACACCCATCAAGACCCACCGTATACCAGGAACACCCCACAAGACCCACTGTATACCGAGAACACCCATCAAGAACCACCGTATACCGGGAACACCAATCAAGACCCACCGTATACTGGGAACACCCCACAAGACCCACCGGGACCACCCATCGAGACCCGCCATATACTGGGAACACCCCACAAGACCCACTGTATACTGGGAACACCCATCAAGACCCACCGTATACCGGGAATACCACACAATACTTGTAGTATACCGAGAACACCCCACAAGACCTGCTGTATACAAGGAACAACCAACAAGATCCACCATATATCAGGAACACCACACAAGACCTGCAGTATGCTGGCAACACCTAACAAGACCTACCGTATACCAGAAACACCACACAAGACCTGCTGTATACTGGAAACACCACACAAGACCTGCCGTATACCGGCAAGACCCCACAAGACCTGCCATATACCAAGATTACATAACAAGACCTGCTGTATACTGCAACATCTGCTATATACCGGGAACAGACATTAAGACCTGCCATATACCAGGAACATCCCACAAAACTTGCAGTATACTAGGAACACATCACAAGACATACTATAAACCGTGAACACTACACAAGACCCACCGAATACCAAGCATGCCCCACATGACCTACCGTATACTGAGAAAACCCCCACAAAACCTTACCCATACCAGGAACACCACACAAGACCTGCCATACACTGGGATAACCTCACAAGACCTTTGGCATACTGTGAGCACCTCACAAGACCTGTTGTGTACCAGTAACACCCTAAAAGACCTGCTGCATACCAGGAACACCACACGAGATCTGTCGTATACTGGGAAGACCACACAAGACCTGTAGTACACTAGGAACATGTCACAAGAACTATCGTATCCTGGGAATGCTCCACAAGATCTACCGTATACCGAGAACACCCCACAAGACCCGTTTTATACCGGGAACACCCCACAAGACCCATTTTATACCGGGAACACCCCACAAGACCTGTCATATACTCTCCACAAGACCTTCACATATCGGGAACACCCAACAAGACCTGTCGTATACTACGGACACCCCACAAGACCTATTACATATCGGGAACACCCCACAAGACCTGTCGTATACTACGGACACCCCACAAGACCTATCACATATCGGGAACACCCCACAAGACCTATCACATATTGGGAACATCACACAAGACCTGCTGTATACCGGGAACACCCTCACAAGGCACGGTGGCATATACTGGGAACACATTTAATATTATGACTGATTAGTGTACACATAATGATAGAGTGACTTTTGGTATTTTCGTGCCAATTTTTGGAATCTCTACGAAAATGAGTGGAGCTGAGGAGGGACGTTTACACCCACCTATCAATTTCATGAAAAGTGGTGGTGTTTCTTGGGGGTGGCGCATTAGTGGGGAGGTGCACTACACAGATAAGATGCACTGAATTGATTATTAGTGTGTGCCCCTTAATGACTTTGGTGCATCTTATTCCTGCACGCCCCTTATTAGGACTGGAGTATGAAACACCCGTCATAATGAATAAGGGCCTCAGAGTGGTCAAAAAAATGTGTGCAGCCGACTATGATTTTTGCATACACAAACATGGTAGATGGTGCATTTTTTACTGCATATCGTTTACTAAGGCCGTTTCAACATTAATTACCTGGCCTCTAAAATTTGGGTCATGCAGCCAAAAAATGCCCTTTCTAAACTATCCTTGTTTATGCCAAAATTGCTCCGTGTGACCTCAGGAGAAGCGCAGATGTGATGCAGGCCATGATACATACAGAACACACAATGGTGTTGTCTGAACACAGTTTTGGTATAAAAATCTAACCAGGGGGCTGGCACCATCTCGGAGGGACCACCTTACTTAGGGACACACTTAGCTCGTGGGGAGTTATTGTATTTTTGCACCTTTGTGCACTCATATGACTTTCTGCATGTAGTACACAGGTTATTCCCTGGGGCTGCAGACAGTTGCTATTTGCACTTGCACTTTATTTTTTCTTGGCTGATTTGGGGGTTATTTGCTGAAAGTATTCAGATTATGTTCTGAGCTATGTTTTGTCTCCGTTCGCTCCTTTCTTACAGATGTACTTGCCTTAACACGATATTGAATTTTTTCAATATCCCAGTACCCCGACCACCTATCATCTTGTATATAGTTGATTGTTGATCAATAAGATGCAATGGCAGCCTGAAAGCGACAAATCTGCACCATGAAAAGACACAATGTAGCAGGAGCCACGGATTCAGTTTGGCATTGATCCGATGTAGCAGTAGACACATAATAGGTTCTTGTTTGGTGCAGAAGGTGAAGTGTTGTTACAGTGTAACAGCAGAGTTGCAGGTGATAATATATTGGGAGATAGGCTGATACAATGTAGCAGTAGTCGAAAGTTCTTGTTTAGCGCAGAAGGTGATATCTTGCTAAAAATGTAGCAGTGGAGCTGTGATAAGTTCATAGAGTTGCGAAAAAGGGTGATATATTCTTGCAATGTAGCGGTGGTTCCTAATTGGTGCATGAGAGGTTAACTTACAAAGTAGCAGCAGAATTGCAATTATTTTGCAAATGATACAAGAGGTGGTGACATGCTGGTACAATATAGCAACTAATAATAATAATAATAATCTTTATTTATATAGCGCCAACATATTCCGCAGCGCTTTACAGTTTAACAGTTTCAAACACAACAGTCATAAGTAACAACGTTAACAATAAACTGACATGTTCCTGCTTGGTGCAGAAGGTGATAGGTTGTTACAACGTTCCAAGGCATGTAATATGTTCTTTTAGTGCAGAAGGTGATACCGCGATACAATGTAGCGGTAGAGATGTAATAACTGCTGATATCAGTATGGTATGTTGGTACAATGTAGCGGTAGAGATGTAATAACTGCTGATATCAGTATGGTATGTTGGTACAATGTAGCGGTAGAGATGTAATAACTGCTGATATCAGTATGGTATGTTGGTACAATGTAGCGGTAGAGATGTAATAACTGCTGATATCAGTATGGTATGTTGGTACAATGTAGCGGTAGAGATGTAATAACTGCTGATATCAGTATGGTATGTTGGTACAATGTAGCGGTAGAGATGTAATAACTGCTGATATCAGTATGGTATGTTGGTACAATGTAGCGGTAGAGATGTAATAACTGCTGATATCAGTATGGTATGTTGGTACAATGTAGCGGTAGAGATGTAATAACTGCTGATATCAGTATGGTATGTTGGTACAATGTAGCGGTAGAGATGTAATAACTGCTGATATCAGTATGGTATGTTGGTACAATGTAGCGGTAGAGATGTAATAACTGCTGATATCAGTATGGTATGTTGGTACAATGTAGCGGTAGAGATGTAATAACTGCTGATATCAGTATGGTATGTTGGTACAATGTAGCGGTAGAGATGTAATAACTGCTGATATCAGTATGGTATGTTGGTACAATGTAGCGGTAGAGATGTAATAACTGCTGATATCAGTATGGTATGTTGGTACAATGTAGCGGTAGAGATGTAATAACTGCTGATATCAGTATCAGGGGCGGACCTACCGCCGGTTCAACCGGTGCAGCCGCACCGGGGCCCGGAGGTGGAGGGGGGCCCTTGCAGGCAGGGCCGGCGTTAGGGGCAGGCAGACCAGGCAGCTGCCTGGGGCCCCCACTCCCCCAGGGGCCCCCAGCTAGCGGCAAGTCACGCAGCCGCTATGGGGCCCCTGTGAGGCATGGGGGCCCGCCTGCCGCCAGCGCCGACTCCCCCGCCGCATTGAACTATACCGGCGTCTGCCGGTACAGTTCAATGCAATGATGGAGGAGAGAGCGTCACCTGACGACGCCCCCTCTCCCATCAATCCCCGCTGCGCGCGCACTCACTGTGTCCCAGGCAGAGCAGCGGAGCCAGCCACTGACATAGGAGCAGGGAGCAGCGCGGGCACGTGTGGAGAGGTGAGGAGCTTGTGTTTTTTTGTTTTTTTTTACTGGACTGTGGGGCCATTCTCAGGAGAGGAGAGGAGGGGAGGGAAGGGGGGATGCATGCTGTATACTATTGTGGGTTCTGCTGTATACTACTGTGGGCTGTGCTCAGTGGCGTAACTACAAAGTTATGGGCCCCGGTGCGAACTTCCAAATGGGCCCCCCCCACCCCCCACCACCCACCACCCACCACCACAGTGATCGAATAATATCAAATACAAGGAACAAATACCACAACATCATAACCAGACCACATATTACCACCACATAGTGACTGAATACTACAATACTGATCAATAATAAAAAAAAACCCCACAATACTATCACCATAAGTGCCATTATACACAGGAGATCTGTACTTAGTATGCAGTGTCTGTGTACAGGTAATACAGTGATCACTGGTGACAATATACACAGGACCTCTGTATATAGTATACAGTGTATAGTGTCAGTGTATAGGTAACACTGACTCACCAGTGACGTCTCTAGGTGAAGTCCTTCATCTTTCATCCCGCACAGACCGCCATCACTTCATCCAGCCAGGACTCATCTCTGCAGGAAATAACACAGTTATCTCGAGTTCCACTTGCAGAACACATTAATTTTCCCAACTTCTACATTACACCGCATGAAGAAAGCAACATAGTGTCAATCTATTCTACACAGTAATAGGACCGCCCCGCCATTTAAAACAGTGTACTCAAAAAATAAAATAAATACATCACTGCAGTAATAATATCCCTTAATTAGCCCCTATGGTAATAATATTCGCCATCCTAGCCCCCGTGTGTCTCATTCCTGGCTCCAGCCATATGTTCTCCCATCCTGCCCTAATGAGTATCCTTCATGCCCCATATGATCTTCCCATCCTGCCCCATCTGTCTCCATCGTATCCATCCTGCCCCATGATCCTGCCCCATCTGTCTCCAATCCTGCCTCCAGTGTCTCCAGTCATGCCGCCATGTCTGTCATCCTGCCCCCTGTGTCTCCAATCATGCCCCGTTTCTCCATTCTGCCCGTGTCCAGCAATCTGCCCCTGTGTCCAGCTTTCTGCCCCTGTGTCCAGCGTTCTGCCCCAGTGTCCAGCGTTCTGCCCCAGTGTCCAGCGTTCTGCCCCAGTGTCCAGCTTTCTGCCCCCGCGTTCAGCGTTCTGCCCCAGTGTCCAGCGTTCTGCCCCTGTGTCCAGCGTTCTGCCCGTGTCCAGTGTTCTGCCCCTGTGTCCAGTGTTCTGCCCCTGTGTCCAGCGTTCTGCCCCTGTGTCCAGCGTTCTGCCCCTGTGTCCAGCGTTCTGCCCCTGTGTCCAGCGTTCTGCCCGTGTCCAGCGTTCTGCCCGTGTCCAGCGTTCTGCCCCTGTGTCCAGCTTTCTGCCCCCCTGTGTCCAGCTTTCTGCCTCCCTGTGTCCAGCTTTCTGCCTCCCTGTGTCCAGCGTTCTGCCCCTGTGTCCAGCTTTCTGCCCCAGTGTCCAGCTTTCTGCCCCCCTGTGTCCAGCTTTCTGCCTCCCTGTGTCCAGCTTTCTGCCCCCCTGTGTCCAGCTTTCTTCCCCCCTGTGTCCAGCTTTCTTCCCCCCTGTGTCCAGCTTTCTGCCCCCCTGTGTCCAGCTTTCTGCCCCCCTGTGTCCAGCTTTCTGCCCCCCTGTGTCCAGCTTTCTGCCTCCCTGTGTCCAGCTTTCTGTCCCCCTGTGTCCAGCTTTCTGCCCTGGGCCCCCCGGATCGCCGCTCTCAATAAAAAAAAAAAAAACAAGTTCTGCTTACCTGACCGCGATCCTGCTCTCTCTGGTTATCGGTGGGGGCGGCCATCTTCCTGAGGCCGCGCGTGCGCAGGTGGAGTGCTCTGCTGCCCGGGGCTTCAGGAAAATGGCTGCGGGATGCCGCGCGTGCGCAGATGGAGATCGCGGTGGCCATTTTTCTGAAGCCGACATGCGAACAGGTAAATTCTGCGCCGCCGGCGACCCACCCCCCGCATTGTGCCGCCCCCCGCATTGTGCCGCCTGGGGCGGCCCGCCCCCCCCCCCCCCCCCCCCCCCCGCCTTCCTACGACTCCGACCTGCCGGCCCTGGGCCCCTGACCTGCTGGGCCCGGTCGCAATCGCGACCGCTGCGACCGCGGTAGTTACGCCCCTGGCTGTGCTGTATACTACTGAGCCCTGTGCTGTTACTGTGGGCTGTGCTTTATACTACTGTGGGCTCTGCTGTATACTACTGTGGGCTCTGCTGTATACTACTGAGCCCTGTGTTGTTACTGTGGGCTCTGCTGTATACTACTGTGGGCTGTGCTGTATACTACTGTGGGCTCTGCTGTATACTACTGTGGGCTCTGCTGTATACTACTGTGGGCAGTGCTGTATACTACTGAGCCCTGTGCTGTTACTGTGGGCTCTGCTGTATACTACTGTGGGCTCTGCTGTATACTACTGTGGGCTCTGCTGTATACTACTGTGGGCTCTGCTGTACACTACTGTGGGCTCTGCTGTACACTACTGTGGGCTCTGCTGTACACTACGGTGGGCTCTGCTGTACACTACTGTGGGCTCTGCTGTATACTACTGTGGGCAGTGCTGTATACTACTGAGCCCTCTGCTGTTACTGTGGGCTCTGCTGTATACTACTGTGGGCTCTGCTGTATACTACTGTGGGTTCTGCTGTATACTACTGTGGGCTCTGCTGTATACTACTGTGGGCTCTGTTGTACACTACTGTGGGCTCTGCTGTACACTACTGTGGGCTCTGCTGTACACTACTGTGGGCTCTGCTGTACACTACTGTGGGCTCTGCTGTACACTACTGTGGGCTCTGCTGTACACTACTGTGGTCAGTGCTGTATACTACTGTGGTCAGTGCTGTATACTATATGGAGGACTATGGGAAGTGTATAATACTATATGGAGGACTATGGGGCACATTATATTATATGGAGGACTATGGGGTGTATTATACTAAACAAGCAAAATGCTGCATATTCATTGGGTGATTGGATTGTTTATGCTGGAATAAAAATCCTTGTTCTCAGCAGCACATCGCCGGTGTAAACTGTAGATGTGCTGCTGATAACATGATGCTGTATGGTGATCTGTAGTGATCTATTAGTGATCGTTCTGTCCCCTTCATTCTTTCTCAGATGGTGGAAAGAGGCAGGGAAACAAGCGTCCATGACTTCAGTATTGTCGATCACACTCGTTTAGAGGCCTGAGATCAGCGCAGGTAAATACAACCGAAATGCTTCTGTATGATGTGCAATATGCTAGCATTTGGGGCCCCATTTTAAACTTTTAAACACTATGGAGCATCATGTGCGGCCAATATACAGTATGGAGCATCATCTGCAGTCATTATACAGTATGGAGCATCATGTGCAGCCAATATACAGTATGGAGCATTATGTGTGGTCATTATACAGTATGGAGCATCATGTGCGGCCATTATACAGTATGGAGCATCATGTGCAGCCAATATACAGTATGGAGCATTATGTGTGGTCATTATACAGTATGGAGCATCATGTGCGGCCATTATACAGTATGAAGCATCATGTGTGGCCATTATACAGTATGGAGCATCATGTGCAGCCATTATACAGTATGGAGCATCATGTGTGGTCATTATACAGTATGGAGCATCATGTGTGGCCATTATACAGTATGGAGCATCATGTGCGGCCATTATACAGTATGGAGCATCATGTGTGGCCATTATACAGTATGGAGCATCATGTGCGGCCATTATACAGTATGGAGCATCATGTGTGGTCATTATACAGTATGGAGCATCATGTGTGGCCATTATACAGTATGGAGCATCATGTGCGGCCATTATACAGTATGGAGCACTGTGTGGCCATTATACAGTATGGAGCATCATGTGCGGTCATTATACAGTATGGAGCATCATGTGTGGCCATTATACAGTATGGAGCATCATGTGCAGCCATTATACAGTATGGAGCATCATGTGTGGCCATTATACAGTATGGAGCATCATGTGCGGCCATTATACAGTATGGAGCGTCATGTGTGGTCATTATACATTATGGAGCATCATATGGGGCCATTATACAGTATGGAGCATCATGTGGGGCCATTATACAGTATGGAGCACTGTGTGGCCATATTTTTTTGTTTATAATTATTCTTTATAAAACAGTGTGATCAGCAGTGCTAAATGGATGTGGTTGGGACGTGGATATGGGTGTGACTAGTTATGAATGGGTGTGGCCAGAGGCGTGGCCTAAAATTTGCCGCGGCGCACACTTTTTCCCTCTTTCCCGTCTTCAAAACTTGGGAGGTATGATGCTGGGCAGGGAGGGGGGCCCAGACACATTTCTTGCACAGGGGCCCAAAGCTGCCAGTGTCCGCCACTGATCAGTATGGTATGTTGGTACAATGTAGCGGCAGAGATGTAATAACTGCTGATATGAGTATGGCATGTTGATTCAATGTAGCGGTAGAGAGTTTACAGTTCTTGCTTGATGTTGTGGAGGGTAAAAGGTTGTTATTATGCAGCAGGAGAGATGGAATAGGTCACTGCTTGGTGCAAGAGAGAATTATATGTTGATACAATGTGGCAGTAGAGTTGCAATTATTTCTCATGTGATAGCACAATAAAGTAGGAGCGATGTTTTCAGTTCTGTTTTCGGGTGATCATCGATATTGTGTCGCTCACTGTTCTCGCTTTCTGCAGGACAGAGGTTCTTCAGATTGATATAAAGTAGCCGCAGAGTTGTAATTATGTCTAAGATACAATAGAGCTGGAGTTGATACAATGTATCAGTCTCACATTCTTAGATGTGGATGAGAGGTTGGCACAATGTAACAGTGGAGTTGTAACAACTTCTACGTTGATGCAATGTAGCAGTAGAAAAGTGGTTGCTGCAGGGGAGGGTGATGTGCGGCAACGTGGAAGTCTGCAGAAGAGTGAAAAGTTGGTGCTATGTAGCAGTAGAGGTGCAATTATTTCTCAGATGCAATAATACAGGAGAGATGATTGTTGTTCTCAGATGAATTATTGTATCAGCAGAGATAGAATAAGTTCTGACATGTGCAGGAGAGAGTGATACAGGGATTCAATAGCTTTATACAAGTGCAGAGGAGAGGGATACATTGACACATTTTAGCAGCAGAGATATAATACATTAGTGCAGCGGTGTGTAATATATCGATACAGTGCAGCAGCAGATATGTAATAAGTTCATACATGAGCAGAAGAGCATGTATGAACTTATTCTATCTCTGCTTCTACAATGAATCAATATCAGTTCAGAAATATATATATATATATATATATATATATATATATATCTATGTACCATGTTAGCCAGTAGATAGAAAGTATTAACATTTGGGCGCACTCAGTGGTTGATACCTTTTAATGGCGAACTGCAAAGATGGTAACAAGTTGCAGCTTTCTAGACGACCCAAGTCTCATCAGCCATGGAATAACACTGAATCTGAAGAGTCACATATTTATACACAGGAGGACACAGGAATAATGCAGTAGGTAAGACAAGTGACGTGAAGCAGAAACTATCAGTAGGGGAAGGGGAGAAACTGTCATAGCAGTAAATATTGGAAAAGTTCATAGATAACAAGTGTGAAAGTTTAATTGTCCCGTGATTGGGGTCTGGTCCATGATTGTGATGCCCCCAAATGGTCTAAAGAGCACATTCCTTAGTTTATGTAGAAAGACATTGTGGGGGCATCACAATCATGGACCAGACCTCAATCACAATAGGGCAATAAAACTTTCACACTCCTTACATCATGACACAGTTGTCAGGTGACCCGGGTCCAGAGGCTCCTTCCCTGTCCCTAACACTAGGGGGGCGCCCTAGCTCACGATACTTCCCGGGATAAGGTGAAAATTCCGGGGCCTCCACCATTGCTTATCTCCTGAGTTAGCCCTCCGTCTGTTCTCTTCCACCACCTAGGATAGACGGGGCGCTACTGTGCACAATAGTACACCAACCTGACAAGGCAGCACAAACAAGGGTTAACAGAAGAACTCCAGGCATACAAAATATTCACTCACATATAAAAGAGGAATGCACCGGGGTGTGAAGGTAGGGGAATAAACCTAAACAGAAAAGTATAAGGAATTACCACTCATACAAAGCAAGCAACAGTCACAGATAACTCCTCCAACTCTCATTTGAACTCCTCTCCCACCATTAGCCATGCAGCAAATGCTAGCTCTGACAAGGATTTGTAACAGAGCCCAGATTATAAGGGGGAAAGGAGTGGCTAACCGAGCTCAGCTGTGAGCATAGGGAATTACAACATGGCCGATTAACCCCTGTTCTGCCAGGAGGAATAAACACATTTAAAATGAAGAAGTGCTTCTTCTCAGCACCGGAGTAGGAGCAATCAGACGCTGCGGTCTTCTGACTCCACACTGTCGCGGTAACCCTGTGACACCTTATCTATGAACTGTTCCAACATTTACTGCCATGACTGTTTCTCCCCTCCCGTACTGATAGTTTCTGCTTCATGTCACTCGTCTTATCTATTGCACTATTCCCGTGTCTTGTGTGTAAATTTGTGACTCTTCAGATTTTGTTAGTCTATGGCCGGAGACACACTGGTGCGAGATACGGCCGAGTCTCGCTGGTTAAAAGCAAGCTGTGGCACCTGCACTCCGGAGCGGAGCGTGCAGCTGCATAGCAATACATGGAGCCACACGCTCCGCTCCGGAGTGCCGGTGCCACAGCTTGCTTTTAACCAGCGAGACTCGGCCGTATCTCGCACCAGTGTGTCTCCGGCCTATGCCTGATGAAGAGACCTGTGTAATCTGGAAAGCTGCAATTTGTTACCATCTTTTCAGTTAACCATTAAAAGATATCAACCACTGAGGACTCTCAATTCTAAATATTTCTCAATATAAGGTGAAACATCTATGGAAGAGGGTGATATATTGATACATTGCAGCAGCGGAGGTGTAATATGTTCATACATGTGCAGAGGAGGGTGATAGGTGCACACATTGTTGCTGTAGCGATATAATAAGGTCATAGATGTGCAGAAGCGTGTGACAGATTGTAGCAGCAGAGATCTAATATTTTGTACATGTGCACGGGAGGGTGATATACTGGTACAAGAGGGTGATTTACTGATACATTGTAGCAGCAGAGATACAATACACTCATACATGTGCAGGGGAGGGTGACACATGGTTACCAGAGGGTGATACATTTTGGCAGCAGATTTAAAATATGTTCATAAATACACAGAGGGGGTGACCCATGGATACATTGTAGCAGCAAGCATATAATATGGTCACACATGCACACAGGGGGTGATACATTGTGGCAGAGGGGGGTGACCCTTGGATACATTATTGCAGGGGAGGCGTGATCCTTGGATACATTGTTGCAGATGGGGCTGTTTGACAATTAGATACATTGTTGCAGGGTGACCCTGGGGTACATTGTAGCAGGGGATTGCCCCTTGGATACATTCTTGCAGGGGTGACCCTTGGATATATTCTTGCAGGGTGCCCCACGGATACATTGTTGCAGGGTGCCCCTTGATTACATTGTTGCAGGGTGCCCCTTGGATACATTGTTGCAGGGTGCCCCTTGGGTACATTGTAGCAGGGGGTTGCCCCTTCGATACATTCTTGCAGGGGTGACCCTTGGATATATTCTTGCAGGGTGCCCCACGGATACATTGTTGCAGGGTGCCCCTTGGGTACATTGTTGCAGGGTGCCCCTTGGATACATTGTTGCAGGGGGTGCCCCTTGGATACATTGTTGCAGGGTGCCCCTTGGATACATTGTTGCAGGGGGTGGCCCTCGGATACATTGTTGCAGGGGGTGCCCCTCGGATACATTGTTGCAGGGTGCCCCTTGGATACATTCTTGCAGGGGGGTGCCCCTCGGATACATTGTTGCAGAAGGGGGGTGTGCCCCTCGAATACATTGTTGCAGGATGCCCCTTGGGTACATTGTTGCAGGGGGGTGCCCCTCGGATATATTGTTGCGGGGGGTGGTGCCCCTCGGATACATTGTTGCAGGGGGGTGCCCCTCGGATACATTGTTGCAGGGGGGTGCCCCTCGGATACATTGTTGCAGGGAGGGTGACCCTCGGATACATTGTTGCAGGGGAGGTGCCCCCTCGGATACATTGTTGCAGGGGGGTGCCCCTCGGATACATTGTTGCAGGGTGCCCCTTGGGTACATTGTAGCAGGGGGTTGCCCCTTGGATACATTCTTGCAGGGGGGTGCCCCTCGGATACATTGTTGCAGGAGGGGGTGTGCCCCTCGGATACATTGTTGCAGGATGCCCCTTGGGTACATTGTTGCAGGGGGGTGCCCCTCGGATATATTGTTGCAGGGGGGGGGGTGCCCCTCGGATACATTGTTGCAGGAGGGGGGTGCCTCTCGGATACATTGTTGCAGGGTGCCCCTTGGGTACATTGTTGCAGGGGGTGCCCCTCGGATACATTGTTGCAGGAGGGTGCCCCTCGGATACATTGTTGCAGGGGGTGCCCCTCGGATACATTGTTGCAGGGGGTGCCCCTCGGATACATTGTTGCAGGGGGTTCCCCTCGGATATATTGTTGCAGGGGGGGTGCCCCTCGGATACATTGTTGCAGGAGGGGGGTGCCCCTCGGATACATTGTTGCAGGGTGCCCCTCGGATACATTGTTGCAGGGTGCCCCTTGGGTACAATGTAGCAGTGAGTGGCCGCACAGAGGAGCACACGAGGCGGCGGCAGCAGTGGCAGTGAGTGGAGGCAGCGGAGGAGGAATGTGACAGTGAGGAGGCAGCAGAGAGCTGAGCATTGTCCGTGAGGGGAGCGGCTCCGGGGCCACATTCCTCCTCCTCCTCCTCCTCCCCAGCTAGTCACCATTTTACACTCCTCTCTTCCCAGCGCTGCCGGATCCCGGGTGACCCATTAATAAAGAGGGAAGAAAGCGGGAGCCAGAGGAGAGGAGAGCGGGGCGACCACCGGGTGTGCGCCCCCAGCAGGAGCCGCCGAGAGCTGGAGGAGCCCAGGACGGTCCGGGGCCGGGTATTAATAGCAGCCGGGGCCGCGGAGCCCCCAGCTCAGCCCCCCACAGTGAGGCTCCGGGAGGAGGAGAAGGAGTTGGGGGAGGACGGGGGAGACTTGTACAAGCTGGAAGGGAGAAGAAAACAGATCGATACAGAATAGCCGGGGAGATGGACGAGCAAGGAAGGCTTCTCCAGCCCAGGGGCATCCCAGGGCACCCCCTCCACGGGGGTCCCCAGACCCTCACCCCCCACCCCATGCACGACACCCCGGCAGACAATGGGGAGCCCAGGAAGCAGGACATCGGCGACATATTGCAACAGATCATGACTATCACTGACCAGAGCCTGGATGAGGCCCAAGCCAAGTGAGTGCAAGGGGGGCAATAATGATGGTGGGGGGCAATAATGATGGTGGGGGGCAATAATGATGGGGGGGAGGCTGTGTGTACATAGGATCCTGCATTATTAACCCTGCAGTCCCCCCAGCCCCACTGTCAGGGGAGTTTGGGGCCTTGTTGCCCTTCTAGAGGACCGATTGCCCATTAGCCCAGCAGCCTGCATAGTGGGGGCAGCACTGACTCCCCCCTAAACTTGCTGTAAGTTTAGAAGAAGGAGCCACAGTCACATCCCCTCCATATAACTGTAGCAGTTAGCATTTTATATTAATCCATACAAGTCCCGAAGGAAATCCTAATAACACAATTAGTTCTGTATGAAGTGGAGCAGCGGGCACTTTATCAGGTCACTGTCTGCCCCCAAAAAATGAGGGAAGTGATTCCACTGAGGGGGACACAGAAATGCCCCTTTTATTTCCCTTACATCACTCACTAAATCAATGTATTTTATGTTTATTTTGGGTCCTTGTTTACTGTAACTTTGTATCTACCTCTTCTATCTATTGGCTACAAACTGGGGAAGGGCCCAATTTTTCTTACTCTTAGGTTACAAAAATAATAATAATAAAAAAAGCAACATAGATAAATCCTACAGACCTCTATCTATTTCGTGTGACTATAACGCACGTGGCCTGCTGCCTGCAGGTTGTTTTCATTATTGTTCTGGATTCTTGGGACCATATATTAATAATCATTTCTATATAATTCTTACATTATTAGTGTAAACTGTGTATTAACGGCTAAATAATACAAATGTGTTTTTACATTTATATAAAAAAGAAAAATTACTAGATTTATTATTATTATTATTATTATTACTATTTTATGCACTATAAATATATATTTATTATATATTTTTTACATATATTTTTCTTATATATTTATATTATATATTTTTATTATTTATTATATATTTTTATTATATATTTATTTATTATGTATTATTTATTAAATATATTTTTACATTTATATTTTTAATTATATATATATATTTTTTTTATTTATTACTTTTTTATTATACATGTCTTTAAAAAAAATAAACGTCTATATTTTATTTATTATATATTTTTCTCATATACCGTATTTAGTTATTATGAATTATTTATTAAATATATTTTAAATTTTATTTTATATTTTTATTATATATATTGATTTATTACTTTTTTATTGTACATATATTAAAAAAATAAATGTCTATATTTATTTGTTATACATATATATTTATTATATTTTTGTATTATACATATTTATATATATATATATATATATATATATATATATATATATATATATTTCTATTTTTAAAATTATTATTTATTTATTTTTACTTTTTGCTTTGTTACCCAAATTTTAGTTTTGTCTCATGGGCCTTCTGCTTAGAATGCCAATTGTGTATTGTGCCAAATTAGTATAAATCCTGGTGTATGCGTGAGTTTCTATAAATATTAAAGCTACTAAATAAAAAACAAGTGAGTTTATGCTGTAGATTAGTGCTGTACCCCTTTCCCAGGACAATAGTCCTTTGTGTATCCCTTTAAACCCCTGAAATAATAAAACCCTATGCCGGTCTCCTAACCTTTAAATAGCGCTGGGCTCGGGCCGAGTGATGCTCCGGGTATTTGGTTGCATAATTATTGACATTTAATTCACCCTATAAAAGGCGTCTTGATGACAACGTTGCTAATCCCAGTAAACCGTGTTGTTATAAGAGACCTGGTGGATCGGCGAAATTCTTCTACCCTATAAACCTCAGAATTTGCGGTGATCCCCCTCTGATGCGTTTCTGGAACCACCGGCGGTTTCTATTTATAACGGGATGTATCGTATATTTTAATATCATTTATTGCTGTCTCTAGGAGTTTATGGGTTCTCCTGGGACGTGGGGGATTTATAATGCCGGTGTAGGATGTTTAGGAGGAGTTTTTAGTATAGTTGTGGGGGAAATGGGGGTTTGAAGCACTCCCCTGCCTCCTGGGGATTACAACTTTGGAAACCGTTTTGGGGGTGACCCATTGTTCATGGGTGACTGATCGGAGGATAAGGATGGCAGCGGAACTTTTCGGGACCGTGGGGGATAGTGCACCGTCCTCTGCCAACATCATGGAGCTGGTAATAATGAATCCCCTATTAGAAGTTTATACAAGGACATCCCTTATGTGATCCAATAAACCCTAATCGTGTGCACGGAGGGCCGCACTTGTACCCGTCATGGGCCTGTGCACACCTGGTGCACAGGGAAAAACTGCTATAAGACGTCATGTAGGATGCATGGGCCATATAAGCAGCTCGTTTGGCCCTATAGGAGGAGGAAAATATGGTAATAAAAAGCCAAAAAAATCTCCTTGTACTTTCCTACTAATAAGTAATTGACTCGGGATTTGTGTATCCAACCACCTGTGATTAGTCCGTAGCGTTAGGACAACCGGTGAGATTAATGGCGGGTTCTCTAGGTTTACCGGTGAGATTAATGGGTTCTCTAGGTTTACCGGTGAGATTAATGGCGGGTTCTCTAGGTTTACCGGTGAGATTAATGGGTTCTCTAGGTTTACCGGTGAGATTAATGGCGGGTTCTCTAGGCTTACCGGTGAGATTAATAGCGGGTTCTCTAGGTTTACCGGTGAGATTAATAGCGGGTTCTCTAGGTTTACCAGTGAGATTAATGGTGGGTTCTCTAGGTTTCCTGGTGAGATTAATGGGTTCTCTAGGTTTACCGGTGAGATTAATGGGTTCTCTAGGTTTACCGGTGAGATTAATGGCGGGTTCTCTAGGTTTACCGGTGAGATTAATGGGTTCTCTAGGTTTACCGGTGAGATTAATGGCGGGTTCTCTAGGTTTCCTCGTAGTGTAAAAAGAAAGCATCAAGTGGTTCATTATTTGCCTCCTGGTGATGTTCACTCTTTGGCCTCTGGGGGCACTTTCTCATTAGTGTCTACTTGGAAGCTCTCTGACCCTGTGATCTTATGCTAATTTATGCAAATTTTCCACAAATGCAATTCTCTGCCTGGAATAACAGGGCGCCATCTGCTATAAATCAGAGGGAATTTATAGCATAAAGGAAAACTTCCCAGAAGGGAGATTCTCCTTTAAATGCCCGGGAACGATTCCAGGATCTGTTGTGATAAGAGAAATCGCAGGAAGTTTATTGAGTTCATAAAGTTCTCTTTATAAGTGCGGTGTGACGCTCGTGAGGGCCTATTTATAGAGCCGCGGGGTGAGAAATCCCGGCCATGTAACACCGCCATGGAGAACGCCGCAGGGCATTAATAGGAGGTTCTGTATGGGGGGCAGCACTGAGGGCACGGAGTCCAGGATTATGGGGGTGGCAGCACTGAGGGCCCTGAGTACAGAATTATGGGGGGTGGCAGCACTGAGTCCAGGATTATGGGGGGCGGCAGCACTGAGGGCGCTGAGTCCAGGATTATGGGGGGTGGCAGCACTGAGGGCACTGAGTACAGGATTATGGGGGTGGCAGCACTGAGGGCCCTGAGTACAGAATTATGGGGGGTGGCAGCACTGAGTCCAGGATTATGGGGGGCGGCAGCACTGAGGGCACGGAGTCCAGGATTATGGGGGGCGGCAGCACTGAGGGCACGGAGTCCAGGATTATGGGGGCGGCAGCACTGAGGGCACGGAGTCCAGGATTATGGGAGGCAGCAGCACTGAGGGCACGGAGTCCAGGATTGTGGGGGGTGGCAGCACTGAGGGCGCTGAGTCCAGCATTATGGGGGGTGGCAGCACTGAGGGCACTGAGTACAGGATTATGGGGGTGGCAGCACTGAGAGCGCTGAGTACAGGATTATGGGGGGTGGCAGCACTGAGGGCACTGAGTACAGGATTATGGGGGGCGGCAGCACTGAGTCCAGGATTATGGGGGGCGGCAGCACTGAAGGCACTGAATACAGGATTATGGGGGGCAGCAGCACTGAGGGCACTGAGTACAGGATTATGGGGGGCAGCAGCACTGAGTCCAGGATTATGGGGGTCGGCAGCACTGATGGCACTGAGTACAGGATTATGAGGGGCGGCAGCACTGAAGGCACTGAGTCCAGGATTATGGGGGGCAGCAGCACTGAGGGCACTGACTCCAGGGTTCCGTGACACTTTATGATCCCAAAGTCCAAAGACGAACTGGAAGTGGAAATGGTTTCCTGCGAGGGCAAAAGTTGAGGGGTCCGACAGATCTGACTATAGGACCCTTGGATGCCACCCAAGGCCATCACCTCCTCAGTACGGATTGAGCACCTATGGCAGACGTAGGGACTGTGGATGGGGGATCCCAGATTAATCACTTGGCCTCCTTTTAAAGGGACTCTGTCACCTGAATTTGGAGGGAACAATTTTCAGTCATAGGGGCGGGGTTTTGGGGTGTTTGATTCACCCTTTCCTTACCCGCTGGCTGCATGCTGGCCGCAATATTGTATTGAAGTTCATTCTCTGTCCTCCGGAGTACACGCCTGCGAAAGGCAAGATTGCCTTGTGCAGGCATGTACCACATATCCAAGCCCTTTCCACTTCCTGCCGACTTCAACTCAAAAATATTTCACGAATCCGTTCATTCCTCAACCAAGAATCTGCAAAAACCCTAGTCCATGCCCTCATCATCTCTCGCCTTGACTACTGCAACCTCCTGCTCTGTGGCCTCCCCTCAAACACTCTCGCACCCCTCCAATCTATTCTAAACTCTGCTGCCCGACTAATCCACCTGTCCCCCCCCCCCCCCCGCTATTCTCCGGCCTCTCCCCTCTGTCAATCCCTTCACTGGCTCCCCATTGCCCAGAGACTCCAGTACAAAACCCTAACCATGACGTACAAAGCCATCCACAACCTGTCTCCTCCTTACATCTGTGACCTCATCTCCCGGTACTTACCTGCACGCAACCTCCGATCCTCACAAGATCTCCTTCTCTACTCCCCTCTTATCTCCTCTTCCCACAATCGTATACAAGATTTCTCTCGCGTATCACCCCTACTCTGGAACCCTCTACCACAACACATCAGACTCTCGCCTACCATCGAAACCTTCAAAAAGAATCTGAAGACCCACCTCTTCCGACAAGCCTACAACCTGCAGTAACCACCGATCAACCAAACCGCTGCATGACCAGCTCTGCCCTCACCTACTGTATCCTCACCCATCCCTTGTAGATTGTGAGCCTTCGCGGGCAGGGTCCTCTCTCCTACTGTACCAGTTATGACTTGTATTGTTCAAGATTATTGTACTTGTTTTTATTATGTATACCCCTCCTCACTTGTAAAGCGCCATGGAATAAATGGCGCTATAACAATAAATAATAATAATAATAATAATAATCCAATATTGCAGCCAGCATGCAGCCAGCGGGTAAGGAAAGGGTGAATCAAACACCAGAAAACCCCGCCCCTATGGCTGAAAATTGTTCCCTCCAAATTCAGGTGACAGAGTCCCTTTAATCATCTACGTACCTCCATAGCTGGGGAGTCTCTTGATCCTGGACTATTGGACTGCAAACATTGCCCATTCTAAAGAGATTGTGTGAGATTAGAAAAACAAGTCTTTTTTTTTTTCTCTTGAAAGAACAGTGCCACCGTTGATCACAGGCAGTGTCTGGTATTGCAGCTCAGCCCCTTTAAAGTAACACGTCTGACGTAGACTTTAGATGGCCACACAGTAATTTTATCTGACCTCAGTATACTCGTGCACACTCGGCTTCACACACAATTACTCGTTCCTACACATGTACACCCAGCTCAGCCGACAGCGGATCATCCTGACCGCCGCTCATTCACATGCACGCTCATATCAACCAATACAACCATCTGATATGCACACACTGGTCTTGGCCAATATCTATTCCTCTTCCACCCTCCCCATATCATGCACACTCGACTTGTCCTACAGCTACTAACTACTCCCATCCCTCAACCTCAAACACATGAACACTTAACTTGACCGACAACTATTCCTTCCTATCCCCTACACATGCACGCTCAGGTCAGCCAACCGCTATTCCTTCTGCCTCCCTACCTCCTACACATGCACGCTCAGGTCAGCCAACCGCTATTCCTTCTGACTTCCTACCCCCTACACATGCACGCTCAGGTCAGCCAACCGCTATTCCTTCTGCCTCCCTACCTCCTACACATGCACGCTCAGTTCAGCCAACTGCTATTCCTTCTGCCTCCCTACCTCCTACACATGCACGCTCAATTCACACAACCGCTTTTCCTCCTGGCTCCCTACCTCCTACACATGCACGCTCAGGTCAGCCAACCGCTATTCCTTCTGCCTCCCTACCTCCTACACATGCACGCTCAGTTCAGCCAACTTCTATTCCTTCTGCCTCCCTACCTCCTACACATGCACGCTCAATTCACACAACCGCTTTTCCTCCTGGCTCCCTACCTCCTACACATGCACGCTCAGTTCAGCCAACTTCTATTCCTTCTGCCTCCCTATCCCTTACACATGCATGCTCAGCACAGCTGCCAGTTATTCCTCTTGACCCCTTGTACACATGCATCCTTCACTTGGCTGAGTGCGCATGTGTTTTTAGTGTGCTGATAAGCTGCTGCCTGCTATCTCTGGTGCTGGCTTATCTCTTTTAAGAAGAAAAGATTGGACAGGTTGAAATTCAGCATGCCCGATCCTTCATTCATCTGCTGTCAGAGAAGGGTCTAGACTCTCCTATATACATTAGTTCTTCGGCCGGTCTCGGTGTCCATCTAATATGTACAGGTGCAATAAGATGAAGTCTGGGGTGTTTTCTGCACCATATTAGGGGCCAAAATGTACGTCCCCGTCATGGAGGCCTCAGGCTGTCCAAGCACAATAGACAGAAGTTGGCCCTTTGACCAAGTTTGGCCATGAGGAATAGATGGTCCCGATGTCCGCCACTGGTCATGTCTGGTAAGGATTGGGTCGGCCATGTTGCATTTTTGGCAATGTGACGGCCGACAAGTCGGACATCGCTTCTTATTGGATTCACACAAAATGTCCTCCTGTGCCGCGGGCGGGAGACGTCGTGGCATTAATTTGCGCGGTCCATACAGGATTGATGTAATAGATCAAGAGTAGAATGAAAATGGGGATTATTGATCGGGACGAAATGGGATGAGCTTTCTGCACGGAGAAAACTGATGAGTGAGCGGGATGATGCCGGCACCATTCACTCAGTGTGGGGGGAGCGACGAGGACCACGGCTCCGGCAGGATGAGGTTATCCTGGAGACGGGGGGGATTGTCAGCCTGTTATAAGATGGAAGCCTATGGGAAACCGATGCCAATGTGTGCATTAAAGGGGACGTGTCCAACACCAATGGGCACAAGCCCGTGAAGTACATTACTATACACAGGCCTATATATCCTATATAGACATTATATTAAAGACACAACCCCAGTAGATTCAGGACTCGTTAAATCAGACCCGTCACTCGCCATAAATATGTTTTTTGTTTATCTGATGTAAATGCCGCCAATCTCCTGAATCCGGCGATGTTTTCCTTTTTTTCCTGCGCCTCCCTGCTCCTGAAATATGGCCTCTTCTTCCGTTTATAAAATCTACTCTTGTTAGCCAAGAGGGCGTGATCCTCTAGAACACACCCACGAATAGTTGAGGATTACACCCACGAATAGTGGTATAACAGGACTACAAGGAAGAGGCCATATCTCAGGAGCGGAGAGGCGCAGGAACAAAAGAAAAACATCGCCGGATTCAGGAGAACAGCGGCGTTTACATTGGGTGATAGCACTTACATATTTATGGCAAATGATGGATCCTTGTTATTTGCTGTATTACTGTCCATTGAGGGACTATTTTTTGTAACATGTATTTAAGATGACATGTTAAAGGAGCACACCGGGTAAATATATGCATCGTGTCATGTCTACTGCTGGGACAAGGGGGTGGAGCATCACAAGAACATTAGGATCCGCCCCCTCGGAACCTCCACTCGGCTTGATACAATGTATCAGTTTTGCTCTGTGTTCTTTTAACCCTTTCTGAAGACAATGGCTTCACTGCAGCCTGTAATGAAGCTCCATCCCCCGGCTCCTTCCAAGGGCACTGACCTAATCATGCGCTGCCCTATATACACCTCCTTCCATTGTACTGTGCTTATGGCAGCGCTTTTCAATCCTCCGGGCCGTCCTGACAACCATCAGCAGTCAACATCATGGTGATCTAGATACGGAGATAATTATCTCTGCAGCTGGAGGAATAGTTGTAGAAGTCATGGAGGGTGACGAAGCATGGCGTGTAATGCGGTATATCTGTAGGATAGGGGTCCCGTGCACTGTATGGGGGTCTTATGGGGTCATGGATGAGTGTTCATGTCCAAATATACAGTTTATACAGACATATACAGAGATCAGCGGCACTACGTAAGTGTCACGTATCTCTGTAGTGTCTTGTAGAAAATACCTTCTGCAACTATATAAAAAGAGGTTCTTCAGCAGCTGTAACCTGTAATATACAGTTAATGTTCACCTCAGCTGCTGCAGAACCTCATAATACACCTCAGCTGCTGCAGAACCTCATAATACACAACGGCTGCTGCAGAACCTCATAATGCACCTCAGCTGCTTCAGAACCTAATTTTTAAAGGGGGAAGGTATTTATTATCATTTATTGGTGTCCAGGAGATTCTCACTTTACCTTTTTAAGAAGAGGTTCTGCAGCAGCTGTGTTATGTAGCATAAAGAATAGTAATATGTCTTTTACTCCATTAATCCTTTCTCTCTTTCCATTCTTACAGGAAACATGCCTTAAACTGCCACCGGATGAAGCCGGCCCTCTTCAGTGTATTGTGTGAGATAAAAGAGAAGACAGGTGAGACCTCACCGCACTCCTCCACCTGCGCCACGCGTCTCCACCTGCACCACACCCTGCGCCGCGCTCCTCCACCTGCACCATGCTCCTCCACCTGCGCCGCACTCCTCCACCTGCTCCGCACTCCTCCACCTGCACCGCACTCCTCCACCTGCTCCACGCTCCTCCACCTGCACCACGCTCCTCCACCTGTGCCTCGCCCCTGCGCTGCGCTCCTCCACCTGCACCACGTTCCTGCGCTACGCTCCTCCACCTGCGCTACGCTCCTCCACCCGTGCCTTGCCCCTGCGCTGCGCTCCTCCACCTGCACCACGCTCCTGCGCTACGCTCCTCCACCTGCGCTACGCTCCTCCACCCGTGCCTTGCCCCTGCGCTGCGCTCCTCCACCTGCGCCACGCTCCTCCACCTGCGCTATGCTCCTCCACCTGTGCCACACCCCTGCGCTGCGCTACTCCACCTGCACCACACTCCTGCGCCGTGCTTCTCCACCTGCGCCATTCTTCTCCACCTGCGCCGTGCTTCTCCACCTGCGCCGTGCTTCTCCACCTGCGCCGCGCTGCTCCACCTGTTCCACGCTCCTGCGCCGCACTACTCCCCCGCGCCGCTTTCCTCCACCTGCGCCGCGTTCCTCCACCTGCGCCACGCTCCTCCAACTGCGCCATGCTCCTGCGCCATGCTCCTGCGACGCGCTCCTCCACCTGCGCCACGCTCCTGCGCCACGCTACTCCCCCTGTGCCACACTCCTCCACCTGTGCCGCACTCCGTACCTGTGCCGCGCTCCTCCACCTGCGCCGCGCTCCTCCACCTGTGCCATGCTCCTGCGCCGCACTCCTCAACCTGCCCCACGTTCCTGCGCCGTGCTCCTCCACCTGCGCCATGCTCCTGCGCCGCGCTCCTCCACCTGCGCAGCGCTCCTCCACTTGCTTCACTCCTCCACCTGCACTGCTCACTGCTGCGAATTATACAATCAGGCAGAGGATTTACATAAATCTGGTGATGGGAATACTGAGTGACCGCTAATATGGCAGCAGGTCAACTAAGCTGCATCAGTCGCCACTACTGGCGTGGCTATCACTGGTCCTGATGGCCTGTATCCGCCATACATGGGCACTGTGTGGTGGTATTGTATGGGCACTATATGGTTGCATTATACATGCACTATATTATTGCATTGCTGTATGGTTACATTATGTGGGCACTGTATGTATTATGTATGCAATGTTAAGTTGCATTTCTGCACGGTTTTATTATATGGGCACTATGTGGTTCCATTATACAGATACTGTATGGCTGCATTACTGTATGGTTGCATTATATAGGCACTATATGGCTGTATCACTGTGCAGTTTCATTATACGGGTACTGTATGGCTGCAAGAGGCTATGTTCACACGTTGCGGTTTTTGCTGCGGATCCGCAGCGGTTTTGACGCTGCGGATCCGCTGCAGTTTTCCATGCGGTGTACAGTACAATGTTAACCTATGGAAAACAAAAACCGCAGTGCACATTCTGCGGAAAAATCCGCGCGGAAACGCTGCGGATTAAAAGAAGTAGCATGTCACTTCTTTGTGCGGATTCCGCAGCGGTATTCAACCTGCACCAATAGGAAAGTGCAGTTGAAAATCCGCAGAAGAAACCGCGTGAAAATCCGCAGTGAAAACCGCAGTGGTTTTGCAGTGCGGATTTTCCAAATCCGCTGCGGAAAAATCCGCAGCAGAATCCGCAACGTGTGCGTGCACATACCCTTACTGTACGGTTGCATTATATAGGCACTATATGCCTGTATCACTGTACAGTTTCATTATATGGGCACTGTATGGCTGCATTACTGTACGGTTGCATTATATAGGCACTATATGGCTGTATCACTGTACAGTTTCATTAGACGGGCACTGTATGGCTGCATTACTGTACAGTTGCATTATATAGGCACTATATGGCTGTATCACTGTACAGTTTAATTAGATGGGCACTGTATGGCTGCATTACTGTACGGTTGCATTATATAGGCACTATATGGCTGTATCACTGTACAGTTTCATTAGACGGGCACTGTATGGCTGCATTACTGTACAGTTGCATTATATAGGCACTATATGGCTGTATCACTGTACAGTTTCATTATACGGGCACTGTATGGCTGCATTACTGTACGGTTGCATTATATAGGCACTATATGCCTGTATCACTGTACAGTTTCATTATATGGGCACTGTATGGCTGCATTACTGTACGGTTGCATTATATAGGCACTATATGGCTGTATCACTGTACAGTTTCATTAGACGGGCACTGTATGGCTGCATTACTGTACGGTTGCATTATTTGGAAATTGTAAAGCACTTTTGGACACTGGATAGTACACCATAGTAGGGGGCTGTAACCCAGCTAAGACCAAACCTCTATGGCCACCTATAGCATTGCCTAAAGATGGAGGTCACACAGCTTTTCTGGACCCCTGGCAAATCTCATAATACACACTTCAGCTGCTGCAGAACCTCATTGTACACCTCAGCTGCTGCAGAACCTCATAAAACCAAACCTATATGGCCACGTATAGCATTGCCTGAAGATGGATGTCGCACAGCTTTTTTGGACCCCTGAATGGCAAATCTGCCTCTTCTGCAGTGTATCTCTGGGGGAATGTAATGGCCGCCATGTTAGCAGCGGGCTGCGCTGTCAGCTTAAGTCCATACACTTATGATTGGCTTTAGAAGCATATCTGTGTCCGGCAGCTCCATTATTAGGCGGCTTTGCTTCTTTGAACCTGTCGATGGCGGCCGTACATGGTGGTTCTTGGCTCCTCTCCTCCCATCTGCCCAGCGGGGAGGCTTTCTTTGGTTACTAGCTCCATGACAGGCAGAGCGGGGCAGGGGACGAGGGGTGCGGGCACGCTGCTCTCTGCCCTCTCCTCCTGCTGGCTACTATGGCAACGGAGGTGACGGACCTGCCCCGTCATGTCGCTCCGCGCCAATTGATGGCTACTCAAGGAGCAGCGCTAATTAGTTAGGGTCATAGGGTCTATATGTACGTGCAGGTTTCTGATGGGCTGTGATGTCGAGGAACGTCGTGTACTAAGATAGTTGTCACTAGCGGCCATATTAGATTATTATGGGGGCACATGTTGGGTACAGGCCTGTTTACAAGGGTACACGAGGCCGTCCGATGGAGAACAGGGGGCGGCCAATCATTTCTGTAACAATAGTGGATCATGGACCCTGGATCTCCCCTCCTCCTCTTCTCCTATTTAATGAGCGCCCCCCCCCCCCCACTGTGAGGCTGATAATGGAGCGGGGGGAGGGCACGAACAGATCAGATGTCTGACAGTGCGCACATATAATCCTGTGCGGCCTCCATCTCCCCTGGCTGCCTCCTCTGACCCTCTCTGCTGTCCCCGCCACCGTTGTCTGCCGTTCCCCCTCAGCCATGTATTGTATACACTAATTCCCTGCAGTGGTCCCCACACACTCTTTATCCCACCCGAATATGTATGTATATGGGTAATCTGTATTTTTAGTATATTTTTTTCCCTCACGAGGGGTCCCATGGCAGCCGCATGGTTTACCTGTATGGTGCGTACAGACGTGGCAGTGGCGGAGTGCAGGTCACCGCCTCCAGGAGCACAGCAACGATTCTGCACCTCTAACCCATAGACCATTAACAGTCCATCCAATCAGTCGAGTGTGGAACTCCTTGTCCCCCCAAGAAAATATAGTTTACACATTGAACCCTAGTCATAACCCTAGCACTATCCATAACCCTAGCACTAGCCATGACACTAACCCTAGTCATAACCTTAGCACTAGCCGTAACACTAACCCTAGTAATAACTTTAGCACTAGCCGTAACACTAACCCTAGTAATAACTTTAGCACTAGCCATAACACTAACCCTAGTCGTAACCTTAGCACTAGCCATAACACTAACCCTAGTCGTAACCTTAGCACTAGCCATAACACTAACCCTAGTCATAACCCTAGCACTAGCCATAACACTAACCCTAGTTATAACCCTAGCACTAGCCATAACAGTAACCCTAGCACTAGCCATAACACTAGCCATAACAGTAACCCTAGCACTAGCCATAACACTAACCCTAGTCATAACCCTAGCACTAGCCATAACACTAACCCTAGTTATAACCCTAGCATTAGCCCTAGCATTAGCCATAACACTAACCCTAGTTATAATCCTAGCACTAGCCATAACACTAACCCTAGTTATAACCCAAGCACTAGCCATAACACTAACCCTAGTCATAATCCTAGTACTAGCCATAACACTAACCCTAGTTATAACCCTAGCACTAGCCATAACACTAACCCTAGCACTAACTATAACCCTAACCCTAGTTATAACCCTAGCACTAGCCATAACACTAACCCTAGTTATAACACTAACCCTAGTCATAACCCTAGCACTAGCCATAACACTAACCCTAGTCATAACCCTAGCACTATCCATAACACTAACCCTAGTTATAACCCTAGCACTATCCATAACACTAACCCTAGACATAACCCTAGTTATAACCGTAGCACTAGCCATAACACTAACCCTAGTTATAACCCTAGCACTATCCATAACACTAACCCTAGTCATAACCCTAGCACTAGCCATAACACTAACCCTAGTTATAACCCTAGCACTAGCCATAACACTAACCCTAGCACTAACTATAACCCTAACCCTAGTTATAACCCTAGCACTAGCCATAACACTAACCCTAGTTATAACACTAACCCTAGTCATAACCCTAGCACTAGCCATAACACTAACCCTAGTCATAACCCTAGCACTATCCATAACACTAACCCTAGTTATAACCCTAGCACTATCCATAACACTAACCCTAGACATAACCCTAGTTATAACCGTAGCACTAGCCATAACACTAACCCTAGTTATAACCCTAGCACTATCCATAACACTAACCCTAGTCATAACCCTAGCACTAGCCATAACACTAACCCTAGTTATAACCCAAGCACTAGCCATAACACTAACCCTAGTTATAACCCTAGCACTAGCCATAATACTAACCCTAGTTTTAACCCAAGCACTAGCCATAACACTAACCCTAGTCATAATCCAAGCACTAGCCATAACACTAACCCTAGTCATAACCCTAGCACTATCCATAACACTAACCCTAGCCATAACACTAACCCTAGCCATAACACCAACCCTAGTCATAACACTAACCCTAGTCATAACCCTAGCACTAGCCATAACACTAACCCTAGTCATAACCCTAGCACTAGTCATAACACTAACCCTAGTCATAACCCTAGCACTAGCCATAACACTAACCCTAGTTATAATCCTAGCACTAGCCATAACACTAACCCTAGTTATAACCCTAGCACTAGCCATAACACTAACCCTAGTTATAATCCTAGCACTAGCCATAACACTAACCCTAGTTATAACCCTAGCACTAGCCATAACACTAACCCTAGTCATAACCCTAGCACTATTCATAACACTAACCCAAGTTATAACCCTAGCACTAGCCATAACACTAACCCTAGCCATAACACTAACCCTAGTTAAAACCCTAGCACTAGCCATAACCCTAACCTTAGTCATAACCCTAGCACTAGCCATAACACTAACCCTAGCCATAACACTTACCCTAGTCATAACCCTAGCACTAGCCATAACACTAACCCTAGCCATAACACTTACCCTAGTTATAACCCTAGCACTAGCCATAACACTAACCCTAGTTATAACTCTAGCACTAGTCCTAACACTAGCCCTAGTCATAACCCTAGCACTATCCATAACACTAACCCTAGTCATAACCCTAGCACTAGCCATAACCCTAACCTTAGTCATAACCCTAGCACTATCCATAACACTAACCCTAGTTATAACTCTAGCACTAGCCATAACACTAACCCTAGTTATAACCCAAGCACTAGCCATAACACTAACCCTAGTTATAACCCTAGCACTAGCCATAATACTAACCCTAGTTTTAACCCAAGCACTAGCCATAACACTAACCCTAGTCATAATCCAAGCACTAGCCATAACACTAACCCTAGTCATAACCCTAGCACTATCCATAACACTAACCCCTAGCCATAACACTAACCCTAGCCATAACACTAACCCTAGCCATAACACCAACCCTAGTCATAACACTAACCCTAGTCATAACCCTAGCACTAGCCATAACACTAACCCTAGTCATAACCCTAGCACTAGTCATAACACTAACCCTAGTCATAACCCTAGCACTAGCCATAACACTAACCCTAGTCATAACCCTAGCACTAGCCATAACACTAACCCTAGTTATAATCCTAGCACTAGCCATAACACTAACCCTAGTTATAACCCTAGCACTAGCCATAACACTAACCCTAGTCATAACCCTAGCACTATCCATAACACTAACCCAAGTTATAACCCTAGCACTAGCCATAACACTAACCCTAGTTATAACTCTAGCTCTAGCCATAACACTAACCCTAGCCATAACACTAACCCTAGTTAAAACCCTAGCACTAGCCATAACGCTAACCTTAGTCATAACCCTAGCACTAGCCATAACACTAACCCTAGTCATAACCCTAGCACTAGCCATAACACTAACCCTAGTTATAACCCTAGCACTAGCCATAACACTAACCCTAGTTATAACTCTAGCACTAGTCATAACACTAGCCCTAGTCATAACCCTAGCACTATCCATAACACTAACCCTAGTAATAACCCTAGCACTAGCCATAACCCTAACCTTAGTCATGACCCTAGCACTAGCCATAACACTAACCCTAGTCATAACCCTAGCACTAGCCATAACACTAACCCTAGTCATAACCCTAGCACTAGCCATAACACTAACCCTAGTCATAACCCTAGCACTAACCATAACACTAACCCTAGTAATAACCCTAACCTTAGTCATAACCCTAGCACTAGCCATAACACTAACCCTAGTCATAACCCTAGCACTAGCCATAACACTAACCCTTGTCATAACCCTAGCACTATCCATAACACTAACCCTAGTCATAACCCTAGCACTAGCCATAACACTAACCCTAGTACTAGCCATAACACTAACCCTAGTCATAACCCTAGCACTAGCCATATCACTAACCCTAGTCATAACCCTAGCACTAGCCATAACCCTAACCATAGCCATAACACTAACCCTAGTTATAACCCTAGCACTATCCATAATACTAACACTAGCCATAACACTATCCTTGGTCATAACACTAGCACTAGCCGTAACACTAACCCTAGTCATAACCCTAGCACTAGCCATAACACTAACCCTAGTCATAAGCCTGGTTACAACCCTAGCACTAGCCATAACCCTAGTCATAACCCTAGCACTATCCCTAACCCTAGTCATAACCCTAGCACTAGCCATAACACTAACCCTAGTCATAAGCCTGGTTACAACCCTAGCACTAGCCATAACCCTAGTCATAACCCTAGCACTATCCCTAACCCTAGTCGTAACACTAACCCTAGTCATAACCCTAGCACTAGCCATAACACTAACCCTAGTCATAACCCTGGTTATAACCCTAGCACTAGTCATAACCCTAGCACTAGCTCTAACTCTACTCATAACCCTAGCACTAGCCGTAACACTAACCCTAGTCATAACCCTAACCGTAGTCATAGCACTAGCCCTGGATAAGGTTGTGAAAGTATGTAATATTTTTTTGTTGTATTGTTAGTGTTTTATTTTTTTTTAAAGGGGGGGGGCCTTTCTTCATTTGGTGCAAGTTTCCCAGCAAGTCTTTGTCTGCCCTCTGACACAATTAAAAGTGAGAGGAGAGGTGGGGAACTGTCGGAGAGCAAAGTGCAGAGCACAGGATTCAATACTGTCACTGCTGCATTTCTCATTGGCTGCTGCACTG
Organism: Ranitomeya variabilis; assembly: GCF_051348905.1. NCBI lineage: Eukaryota > Metazoa > Chordata > Amphibia > Anura > Dendrobatidae > Ranitomeya > Ranitomeya variabilis. The sequence goes on along the minus strand of NC_135233.1, from coordinate 378,775,073 downwards.
TGCATAGGCAGCAACCAAGATGACAAAGCAGACTTTATATAATAATAATTTTTATTTATATAGCGCCAACATATTCCGCAGCGCTTTACAACTTATAGAGGGGACTTGTACAGACAATAGACATTACAGCATAACAGAAATCACAGTTCAAAATAGATACCAGGAGGAATGAGGGCCCTGCTCGCAAGCTTACAAACTATGAGGAAAAGGGGAGACACGAGAGGTGGATGGTAACAATTGCTTTTATAATACAGAGTGAGAGCTTTATCGTCTCAGTGGCCATTGGGTGGGCACTTTCTGTGCCCTGGGCACCTTTCCAGAATGATGCAACTCAGTGCATTTTCCCTGCAGCGCCACCAGTGGGGAAATTAAGTATTGCCTGGGTGTCCATTCATCTCAGTGGGTTTTCTGTGTCAGCCGGGACAGGACAGGTCCTCCAGAGCTAGAGGTGCTCTTTGTAGTTTCTCCCTACATGAGGACCCCAAAATGCCTATTTTAACTCAGAATTTTCCAATAGGGTGTATGAGTTTTGACGGGATTTCTGCTCTGAGGTACCCCTGGCTCACATTGCAGCCTCCGGCATCCCCGGATATAGGGCACAATTTTTAGGCTATGACCTTTAATATTGATGGATTACTGTCTCCATCTTGTCGGTACCTTCTTCATATAACAGTCCGAGGACCTGAACCATTTGTTATACTGAGTCTTGGTGTAAGATTTGGCAGAGAGTTGCGGGCATTGGCCTTGCGCCATTATCCCTGTGGCGGAGCCCGACCTGCCAACATTTCACAAGTCTATTTAATTGGAAATACGCAGAAGAAGCAACAGAAACACAATACAGGGACCGCCTGTGACTGGCACCATGTGGCCTCGTAGGTGACCATAGGTGATGAAATGCAGGTCCAGATACAAATGAATGAAAAGGTAAAGAACAGCTGCTGGGCGCCTGGTGCTGCCAACCGAGGGGCAATTAGTCAGGTCCATTCCTGTTTTCGCCAGAGGACGAGCGCATGGGGCAACCCGGGTGGCAGTGACATGACTGAATGAGCCATCATCTCTGAGGGTCATTTTTGAGAAGCGATTCCCCCTCAGCTCCAACCCTTTAGGAAGTTGTAAATTTGCTTTCCTCCAGGAGGAATAAATCTAGCTGTCTAATGTCACCTACTGGAGGTCCAACTCTTTATCATCCTTGCCACGTGACTGGAGACATTTAGCCAAACCCGAGGCTTCTACAAAAGTCAAAAACGCCAATCCGTAGACCGATATTTTGAAGTTCTTACCAGTTCAGAGCAAGGTGCTGGATGGAAGGCCTAGGCTGGCACTAGAGAGTCAGCTTCCTTCCTCCTGGAGGAGAGCCAATTTGCATCCCTTTTCCCAAGAAGCAATGCCTCGCCTATAAAGGTACCGTCACACTGAGCAACTTTCCAACGAGAACGACAGCGATCCGTGACGTTGCAGCGTCCTGGATAGCGATCTCGTTGTGTTTGACACGCAGCAGCGATCAGGATCCTGCTGTGACATCGCTGGTCGGAGCTAGAAGTCCAGAACTTTATTTCGTCGCCGGATCACCCGCTGTCATCGCTGGATCGGTGTGTGTGTCACCGATCCAGCGATGTGTTCGCTTGTAACCAGGGTAAACATCGGGTTACTAAGCACAGGGCTGCGCTTAGTAACCCGATGTTTACCCTGGTTACCATTGTAAATGTCCAAAAAAAAAAAAAAACAGTACATACTTACATTCCAGTGTCTGTCACGTCCCTCGCCGTCAGCTTCCCGCACTGACTGTGAGCGCCGGCCGTAAAGTAGAAGCAGAGCACAGCGGTGACGTCACCGCTGTGCTGTGCTTTACGGCCGGCACTGACACAGTCAGTGCAGGAAGCTGACGGCGAGGGACTTGACAGACACCGGAATGTAAGTATGTAGTGTTTTTTTTTTTTTACATTTACAATGGTAACCAGGGTAAACATCGGGTTACTAAGCGCGGCCCTGCGCTTAGTAACCCGATGTTTACCCTGGTTACCTGGGGACTTCGGCATCGTTGGTCGCTGGAGAGCTGTCTGTGTGACAGCTCCCCAGCGACCACACAACGACTTACCAACGATCACGGCCAGGTCGTATCGCTGGTCGTGATCGTTGGTAAATCGTTTAGTGTAACGGTACCTTAAGTCTCCTTACGCCAGCTGGTGGTCTCTGTAAGGACAAATGGCCTCCTGTATAAGAGGATTGTCCTGACGGGTATAAGTATAATGTGCCTGGAATCGGAGCGCTCACCATATCTGCCAGAACTTGGCAGGCGGCAGACTCCGCTGCTATGATGGGCGTAAACACAATTAGTTTCTCGGTTGATAGGACAATAATCCGAGCGCTTCTTGGAATAATTTCGAGTGTATCTGTGTAATGAGCAATTACAAACAAGGGTTTCTGGGCAACAAAAAATCTGTTGAATTGGTGAGAAAAAATAAATTGCAGCCTGCAGAATAACATATCGGCGGTGACAGAAATCCTACATCCTGGAGAGAGTGACGAAGCAGTCATGTACCGACTGTAGGTCAGGGAAGGAGAGGAATCTCGACGGACCGGCACCGATGGCTGATACCAGCTGTTGTCTCCTCGTGTCTTCCGGTGGGAGATGTGGAGTGGGCCATCGATGGACCACGCGCTGCTTTACTCCTGGGGGCGGCTGTAGTGGCGGCGTCTGTACACTGCGCACCAGTATTTATACAAGCTCTGCTCCAGTGTCCCAGAGGTGCAACTGGGCCCCGCACCAACATATTGCCCAGGAACATCCAGCAACCGGAATGAAACATCCCACCTGTCATGTAAAAGAAATGGGTGGAGGTCTGACGGCCCGATAAAGATTGTCATGTTATTAATATGTTATACCGGTGCGTGTCCAGTCATTAGGCCTCCACCAATCACTGAAAAACTGCTCTGAGGTGATCTGCAGGGCACACAGAAGCATTCAGCGCTGCTATAAGCACGCTCAGAGTGGTGTACAAGAACAATAATAAATCTATGAGCCCGTACACCACTATGTGCAAGCGATCATGTGTGAGCCCGTACACCACTATGTGCAAGCGATCATGTGTGAGCCCCTACACCATTCTGTGCAAGTGATCATGTGTGAGCCCTTACACCACTATGTGCAAGCGATCATGTGTGAGCCCGTACACCACTATGTGCAAGCGATCATGTGTGAGCCTGTACACCACTATTTGCAAGCGATCATGTGTGAGCCCCTACACCATTCTGTGCAAGCGATCATGTGTGAGCCCTTACACCACTATGTGCAAGCGATCATGTGTGAGCCCTTACACCACTATGTGCAAGCGATCATGTGTGAGCCCGTACACCACTATGTGCAAGCGATCATGTGTGAGCCTGTACACCACTATTTGCAAGCGATCATGTGTGAGCCCCTACACCATTCTGTGCAAGCGATCATGTGTGAGCCCCTACACCACTCCGTACAAGCACTCATGCGCAAGCCCTTACACCACTCTGTGCAAGCGATCATGTGCGAGCCCCTACACCACTCTGCAAGTGATCAGGTGCAAGCCCTTACACCACTCTGTGCAAGCACTCATGTGCGAGCCCTTACACCACTCTGTGGAAGCGATCATGTGCGAGCCCATACACCACTATGTGCAATCGATCGTGTGAGCCCCTACACCACTCTGTGGAAGCGATCATGTGCAAGCCCATACACCACTCTGTGCAAGTGATCATGTGTGAGCCCCTACACCACTCTGTGGAAGCGATCATGTGCGAGCCCATACACCACTCTGTGCAAGTGATCATGTGCGAGCCCCTACACCACTCTGTGGAAGCGATCATGTGCGAGCCCATACACCACTATGTGCAATCGATCGTGTGAGCCCCTACACCACTCTGTGGAAGCGATCATGTGCAAGCCCATACACCACTCTGTGCAAGTGATCATGTGCGAGCCCCTACACCACTCTGTGGAAGCGATCATGTGCGAGCCCATACACCACTATGTGCAATCGATCGTGTGAGCCCCTACACCACTCTGTGGAAGCGATCATGTGCAAGCCCATACACCACTCTGTGCAAGTGATCATGTGTGAGCCCCTACACCACTCTGTGCAAACACTCATGTGTGAGCCCCTACACCACTCTGTGCAAGCGATCATGTGTGAGCCCCTACACCACTATGTGCAAGCGATCATGTGTGAGCCCCTACACCACTATGTGCAAGCGATCATGTGTGAGCCCATACACCACTATGTGCAAACACTCATACGCAGGCCTGTACAACTCTCTGTGCAATGCCAAACACCACTCTGTGCAAGTGCTTCTTCCTGCTGAGCAGAGCACTTCAGAGCATTTTTTGAGCAACTGCTGGGAGTTTTGGTCCTACATTCATATAAAAAAAAACCTTCCACTTAAAATATCTGCCGGCTTTGGCCCTAGGTGTGAATGAGACATCTGGCGCAGCACATGGAGATAAGATCAGCTGAAGGCTGATTGTATTTGGTGAAATAAGCCGCCATCTACTGCCACTTTCTACACCGTCGGAGTAATTAAAAGCATCAGCGTCTCGCAGAGCGGCTGAGGGCTGGTGAGCCGAGCAGACGCATACAATGGGCATTACCTGGCGTGCCAGTCTGTGATATCCGCCGGCACAGCTGTGCCCCCGCCGTGTGTGTGCCGGATAATATCCGTGTCACGCCGCTGCCCGGCCTCCCCATTAATATCTCGGTGTTAATTACATAATTGTGACAGGGTTGTGAGGGGGGGCAGTGTAATTATCTGTTATGAATCTGGTTCATCTGGGAGAGTAAACAAGGAGGCTCGTTAATCAGGTCTCGTTAAGCGCTGGACAGCCCTCTGCACATAGGAACACAACCTCTGCTATGTGGCCGGCGCCGTCTGCTCCGCGCTTTGGTCAGGGATCGTCCGCAGCACCTCCACAGCCGCCGTCCTCCGAGCGCCGCGCTATCAGCACTTTCTATTAAATATGGTTAGAGAAATTTCTGAATTTTTGAACATCTGTATAAGGCTTTGTGCACACAGAGGTTTTTGCAGACAGTGCGCGTTTTCTAGTGGAAACCGTCCAGGAACACGCTCCTTACTGGGGGAGGTTTTGGAAGAGTTTTTAGTTTCTTCAAAGGATTTGGAAGAATGTTTTTTTGTTTTCTTGAACCGTCGTTCGCAGCCTTTTGATTGGACAGTGCCATGTGTGGAGCCATACATGTAACGGCGCTGGCAGTGGCATAGCGGGGGTCCAGCATTTTTTGCCCCCTAGACCATGAACTGTTAACACTCCCAGAGTGTCATTGGCTGCTGCGCTCTGCATAGGCAACGACTTGGATGACAAAGCTCACTTCATTATCCTGAGCTCTGTGGTTTCTTCTGTCATTTCCATCGACGCTTACGCAGAGCGCAGCAGTAGAGATGAGCATGTCATCGGCTGCTGCGCTCTGCATAGGCAACGACAGGTGACAAAGCTTGCTTAATTATCCTGAGCTCTGTGATTTCTTCTGTCATTTCCACTGCAGAGCGCAGTAGTGGAGACGAGTTTGTCATTGGCTGCTGCGCTCTGCATAGGCAGTGACTTGGATGACAAAGCTCACTTCATTATCCTCAGCTTTGTGATTTCTTCTGTCATTTCCACTGCAGAGCGCAGTAGTGGAGACGAGTTTGTCATTGGCTGCTGCGCTCTGCATAGGCAGTGACTGAGATGACAATGCTCACTTAATTATACTGAGCTCTGAAATTGCTGCCTATGCAGAGTCCAGTAGTCGATGATAAACTCATCCCACCTGTTACGCTCTGCATAAGCAGACCGGCACTTACGGTGGTGCTTGCAGGCGCCGATCACTGCACAGTACAGCCACTAGCTGCGAGCTGTTACATAGCCGGCTAAGTAACCGACACATTCGGCGCCAGCTCCAAGTACAACAGTTTAACCTGTTAAATGCCGCTATCGAGCATGACAATGGCATTCAGAAGGCTTCAGTATGGCAAACGTTGGTTCTGAAGGCCATCACCATCCCCGTGACACCATTGCGGGCTGCCGGTGGGTTAATATCTGAAGGCCCGTCTTCTGCCATGTACTCAGCCTGCCGCTAAGCTTCATAGGAGGTCGTCAGTTTTACCGTACATCGCAATATTGCAGCGTCTTGTTTAGGCCGTCCTGTAAGAGGTCCCTTTACAAATGTACGGCAATCGACAGGTGACCCATGCAATTCGCAGTAGGAGGGAGTGCGGCTTTCAGATGCTTTTCTCCTCCTCTACGTCCGGCCATAGACCTGAGACAAATGTTAGGCAAGTTTGGTTGTTTTTCAATGTGATGTGGCCATAAAGCCTGGAGTGTAGGCCGCTGTGACCTACGACGCCGTGGTGCCACTCTCGGGTCTTGACGGCGCACACCGGGGGCCCACACACGAGGGTCCCAACGACTCCAGAAACTGGAACCATGAGGAATTTTGATGCTGTAATGTGTGTTTTCCGTACTATTGGACACGGGAAACCCCCGATATGTGCACATTGGGGCTCACAATTACAGATGGTTTTGCCATATTTATTTTTCTTGTCAGTACAAGTTGCGCCATTTTCTGTGGCATCGCTGTAGCTACACGACCCTCATTGAGTGTGTATAATCATCAGATGTTCCCCCGACGAGTCCCTCAGCCTGTCACCAGTCATCTGCCCCTTTTTTTTTCACTATTTCTCCCCATTTTGTATTACCCCCACCATAACCACCACCGCCTCCCCTGGTTGCTATGGCAGCCATGTTTCCTCTGCCGTTGCTGTGGCGGGAGAAAAGGTCGTCGCTAGGTCGTCTCCACAGCGACGGTGGCTGGGAGCCTCTGCTTGTCTGAGAGTGTGGATTGGCTGAGAGGGGGGAAGGGCTGGAAAGACAGGAAACGCGGCAGCCATTGAGGCTGTGTGTTCAGGGTGAAGGCTCACACTTCTGAAATGAAAGATGAAAAGAAAGACGTTATACGCTTCTATTATTTCTCTTTACCGCCTGTAACCGTGCGCAGGGCGTATTTAGGCCTTGCTGTCCGCCACACATGATATTTTGCCTCAGTTTGTGCCTGCCCGCCGTCTAGTCACCGGGTAGCCTCAATGTTTACACTGTAAACCTGCCCTGAGAATTTGCGTAGTGTCCGCGGGTTAGTTTTATTGCTTTTTTGGCATCCGCACTTCCTGGATTCCTGGGTTTTGTGCCAGCCACCTAATAATGCCGCTTAACTAAATCATCGGATTAAGAATTTAATATTAATTTTAGATGAGTCCATCCAAAACGCACAACAAAAAAAACCATCTATGAGCCTCAGCACATTGCGCAGTAAGATCTTTCCTTTTCCAAGTCTACGAAGGATTGTAGATGCGTAAAATCCCCACTCACAAGGGCTACGTATGGGTGGGCCCGTGTCTGACACTGTGTGAATGGTGACGTAGGTGTTATGGGTGGTCATGTACCAACATGTCCGGTTTATGAAGCCTCTCAATATTTCGGATACACCCACAGTATGAATCTGTGAGGGAGCGTACGTAGTATTTGGCATATTCCTGGCTATTGTTTTTTACCCTCATGTTCCTCGTGAAATTATCCAAGTGTGACACCATCAGACTCCCTCACTGTTTCACCTCCTTGCTCCATGGATGCAATCAACACCAACCTCGGCTCAACACACTTTTTGTATCGTAGTTGTCTGTTGATATCAAATTTGACCCGTGGGGTTTTTTCTCCTCCTTCCAGGTCACTTTCTGCATCATAGTGGCCTAGTGATGTCCTAGTATTTTTTCTCCTCCTTCCAGGTCACTTTCTGCATCATAGTGGCCTAGTGATGTCCTAGTATTTTTTCTCCTCCTTCCAGGTCACTTTCTGCATTATAGTGGCCTAGTGATGTCCTAGTATTTTTTCTCCTCCTTCCAGGTCACTTTCTGCATCATAATGGCCTAGTGATGTCCTAGTATTTTTTCTCCTCCTTCCAGGTCACTTTCTGCATCATAATGGCCTAGTGATGTCCTAGTATTTTTTCTCCTCCTTCCAGGTCACTTTCGGTATCATATTAGCCTATTGATGTCCTACAGTGTTGTCTTCCCTCTTCCCGGGACCACTTCTTGTATCATATCAGCCTAGTGATGTTCTACAGTGTTTTTTTCCTTCTTTCTAGGTCCAGTTCTTATATCATAGCAGACTATTGATGTCTTACAATGTTTTTTTCCCTCTTCCCAGGTCCTCTTTTTGTACTGTAGTGGCCTAGTGTTGTCCTATGGTGTTTTTTCCCTCTTTTCAGGTACACTTCTTTTATCATAGCAGACTATCGATATCCTACTTGACCGGTGTTTTCCTCCATCCCCTTGACGTTGTACTGTGATTTTTTTTTAGCTTCCTCATAAGGCCACTTATTGTATCATAGCAGCCTATTGATGTCTTACAGTGTTTTTTTTTTCCTCTGTCTTGCCAGGTCATGGTGGTCTATTCAGGTCCTACTTCACCAATGTTTTTTTTTTTCACTCCTTTCCCAGGTCTCAGTATACGAAATAATCAGGAAGAAGAACCTGTTGACCCTCAGTTGATGCGCTTGGACAATATGTTGCTAGCAGAAGGTGTAGCAGGACCAGAGAAGGGTGGAGGGTCAGCGGCAGCAGCCGCAGCTGCTGCAGCGTCCGGTGGAGTTTCTCCAGATAACTCTATAGAACACTCGGATTACAGGAACAAACTTTCCCAAATCAGGCAAATTTACCATGCGGAATTGGAGAAGTATGAGCAGGTGAGGTGGATAAAGAGTACCAGTAATGTCATACCAGTAATGTGATAGTGTTGAAGAAAAATTTTGGGGAACATTTTTTTTTTCCTTGTTCCTCAGGCATGTAATGAGTTCACCACACACGTCATGAACCTTTTAAGGGAACAGAGTCGAACCAGACCCATCTCCCCCAAAGAGATTGAGAGGATGGTTGGGATTATCCATCGAAAGTTTAGTTCAATCCAAATGCAGCTTAAGCAGTCCACGTGTGAAGCAGTCATGATCCTTCGCTCTCGGTTCTTGGATGCAAGGTGTGTTGAGTGAAGAGTTGGATTTGGGCTTTGTAAAGGACAGTAGAATGGATCATTCTTATGGGTTCATGAGAAGTATGTAGTACATACAATTATTACTCTTTTTTTCCTTTTTAGACGAAAGAGGAGGAACTTCAGTAAGCAGGCAACGGAAGTCCTCAACGAGTACTTCTACTCGCACCTCAGTAACCCTTATCCTAGTGAAGAAGCAAAAGAGGAACTTGCCAAGAAGTGTGGTATTACTGTATCACAGGTAAAGGATCACTGTATTATGGTCGAATATAGGGCAACTTATATTCACTGGTTGTTCTCGGGACACATTCTAAGAATTTAATAATTTTTCAATTTAGTGCTTTCATACTGTCTTTCGAAAAGTAGGTTGGCAGATCTAGAATACGGATAAATGCTGTATCGTTTCCATTTTACAGGTGTCCAATTGGTTTGGGAATAAAAGAATTAGGTACAAGAAAAACATTGGAAAATTTCAAGAGGAGGCCAACATCTACGCAGTGAAGACAGCAGTTACTGTGACGCAGGGAGGCCACAGTGGAGCCAATTCTCCAACAACACCAACATCTGCCGGTAGGTTGCCCCCAATGTTCCTTCACAATTTATTTTTTTTTTACATTCTGTCACGTTCATCCAATTTTTCTTTCTTCTTTTTAACTTGTTCTGCAAATTCTTTCAAATTTTTTTTTCACTTGGATAACTGAACCTCAAATTCCCACCCAATTCTGTACTCATCCCCAATGGTCTGACCTTGGCCCCGTACACAACACACATTCTCTACACCAAAACTTTATTGACCTTCCATCCCTTCACCTCCGGTTGATCTTCCACTCTGTCTTCTTCCATATAACCCAAATTTCGACCTATTACTAGAATTTTTGTTCCAATGGTCTACTATCTACTCCCACCTTTTGTTATTTCTTGTAACCTTGGTTTTTAATCTTTTGATGTCTTCATTCGTTTTGATCTTGGACTACATTTTCTTGATTCAACCATGGTTCATTGTAAACTGGATTTCCACCTCTTTCCTTCCATCATCTTTTGTCTTTTTTAATCCACCACTGTGCTCCTTCAATCTTCTATATTTTCTCCTCTATCTCGTTCTTCTCTCAGGTTCTGGTGGCTCATTCAACTTGTCTGGATCTAATGACATGTTCATGGCGATGCAGGGCTTAAACGGGGATTCTTACCCCACCTCACAGGTCAGTTTTAGGTCCCCTTAACTGCTTTTTTGTGCTTTCCTTATTCTATACATATTCTCCATCTTGTACATCTTTTTTCCTGTTTGTTATCCAGGTATACTTTCCCATCACACTTTATTTTTTACTCTTCTCCACTTCTTTTTTTTTCCATTTCTTTTTCTTCTTTTCTTAACCTTCAAATTGTCCTTAACCCGTAATGTATATTTTCCTCCAAGGTGGAATCCTTACGTCACACGATGGGCCCTGGTTACAGTGACAGTTTATCGGCAAATCAAATGTACAGCCCTCGGGAAATTCGGGTAAGATTAGAAATTGAGCTTAAAGCTTGCATACACAATGATGGTTTGGCTGATTGTTGTGGCCAGCCGTCTCTCCCATTCACAGGGGTTTTTGGCCGAGTACTCATGTTTTCCAGGAGAGAGCCGTGGTCAGACATGTCTGTTGGTGGCTTATCTCTGGGAGGCTGTGTGATCGGCAATCCAAAATTGGTCATGCCGGATAAATATTTCCTCTGCTAATAAATTGACCGGGCTCCCAAACACTTTAGAGTGATGGCCAAACCTGGGTATGGTCTCTGTTAGCCTAATGTGTATCGTGGCTTGGCTTAAGAGTATGTCGTTTTTTAAAGTGTAATGTATATATTTAATTTATGTTTTTTTCATTGTTTTCAGGCCAATGGAGGGTGGCAAGAGGCCGTCACCCCTTCCTCTGTCACTTCCCCAACAGAAGGACCAGGCAGTGTACACTCCGACACTTCTAACTGAGCACTCTCCTCCTCTCTAAGCTTCTCCCCTATCGCCCCTCCAAAAACTATGGTCTGTCCACAAACTGAACTCTGTAACTTGAGTCTAAACAGGACATAGAGTGTGGGACCTCTCTTTTGTTCCCCTCTTACTTAGACCGAAATCTTCGCTCACCACTTTGTTGAAAAAAGGCATCAGTTCCACAAGCGTGATCCAGTAAAAAGAACATGGCTGAACAACACCATGAGGACCTATTCTTGGAAATGGAGTGCAGAAGCATAAACATACCCGTCATGGTAGGGTACCATGGTCTAAGAACTTGGCTGAACAACACTATGAGGACCTATTTTTGGAAATGGAGTGCAGAAGCAAAAACATTCCCGTCATGGTAGGGTACCATGGTCTTAAGAACACATCGAAAACATGGTGGCTCGTCCCTTCTACCATTTCAACAGGAATGAGGATTGTTAGAAGAACTAAAGATTGTCAAATGAATGGAAGTTGATGACTTCCTACTTCCAAAAGGAAGTGGACAACTAAATATTATCCTGCGTAAAAGGTATCCACCAACCTAAACTGTGCGGTGGAACAATATGAATGTATTACATAAGCATATCATCATGGGCTGGAAAAAAATATGTAAAAAAATATCAAAATTGGTTGGTGGTAGCGTCATCCAGTCCGAGTAAAGAGGAGGTTGAAAACGGGAGTTGCTATTAGAGGGTCATTAAAAAAAAAACAAAAAAAAACGTTGATTAATGAGGAAAAATGACGAAAGTTACACATTGTGGCAAACCTAAGAGACAAAAGGATTAAAAAGTGAGGGAAGGAGATAGTGCGGAGAAGCTACACGAGGAGGAACAACATAAATACAGGCATCACAAAAAATCCAGAAAATAAAAAAAAGAGCTACAAAGCTGGAGGGAAAGCAACAAAAAAAAGTAAAGAGAAAAAAAAATACAACTTTATTCTCCTCACTCCTTCCCTCCAGAATCTACCCGGAATCCTTTGAGGCTCAGCCAATCAAAGAACAGCGTTATTACCTCATAGCGGCTCACATAACCAATAGAGAAGACTTTTTTCTTTTTTTTTTTTCTGAGTTTTCTTTTTGTTCACGCGTTCGCAAGTTTGACTACCTCCAAAGGGAAAAAAAATAAAGTTATATATATCTCTCACTTCTACAAGGGGGGTGGCAGTGAGGTGTGTGAGAATTTTGTCTCCCTCTAATCCCCTTCACACCCGCTTATCTTTTTTTCTTCTATTTTTCGGGGTGCTGGGTTATGAATATGGATGGTTTTAGAAAACTTTGTGGGGATTTTTTTTTGGGGGGTGTCTTATTTTTCATATTGCTTTTGGAGAAAAAGTTACAGAACTGGAGAGGGGGGACGTGTGTTGGTGTACATACATATAAAATGACGTTCATGGGTGTGCATGAGGGTGTGGATGAATGCTCGGGAGTGGCGGTATACTTGTAGAGACACAACTGTATCTTACACTCCAAATATACATACGGGGTCGGATGACTTTTGGTACTTGACACAATTGGTACAATAAAGAGATACTAAAAAGCGGAACGACATTAATGGAAACTACTGCGTGGGACCGACCCGGGAAGTGATGGAGCCTTTGGCCACCACTGGTCATAACTTTCCCGGTTTGGTCACTTACTTTGTTAATTCAGTCATCAGCATAGTATTCTTCTCAGGGCATAATCCCAGTATTTCTTGACTAGCCATAGATGTAGAGAAAGGTTTTCTCCCAATAACATGGGCACTTTAAATCTATGGAGGAAGGCAAGCGTCAACCAGACATCTCTAAAGCTGATATTTTGAGAGAGGAAAGCAAGGGTTGGTCATGGTAAGATACCGTACAGACATCAGATGTGTCCGAGTTCCTTCAAAATAATTGTTTTCCACCAATAGGTAACTTTGGGCCACTACAATGATTACTCTTTGCATGTAGCTTTACCTCCTACAGGTGAGGACACCCCAACATTAATTATGTGCCCGAAACAGATAATTGAACCACATTTTCCACCATTCTGTAGGATGACAGCTCGATATTAATGGTGCAGTGTAAGTTTTACATCTGCTGGTCTACATAGAGGATGTTCCAGACCTTTACTTCTTCTTACTTAAGGTCCCTGATGTGGCCATGTTGATCTCTAGGGGTCAATAAATACTTTTGTAGACACTGTGGTATACATTCTACACCTATATTGACTTGTTTCCAAGTTCTCATCCATTCTTAGTCCGTGTTCCTTATTTTTGAATTGATCATTGAGGTCAGAAGCCAAGGATTTGAGAGAAAACAAAAAGTCTAGGCTCAACTTGACCTCCAGCACCAGTTGACAAGGAGAACATGTTCATCCTCGTCAGGAGGACTTTGTCCATCAGTGGTTTCTCAAAGATCAAATTATGGGTTCTTCCAGAGTACCTAAAGGACTCTGTAACCATCATTATTTGGTGAAATAATCTCGGAGTCCAGACATCACCATATACAGTAGATAGATGTGAGCTGAACTCACTAATTTCGGCAGGACCTGCCAGTTATCTAATGTGATGGTGTCCTCATTCTCCTGAAGTCACATATCGGTGAGGGGTGGAGGGGGTTCAGGCTTATTTGATTTCAACATGCCTTATCTTTTTGTTTTTAAGTGAGATAAGCTAATGCTAGAAGAGTCCAGCAGTAGATTTCTCCTTTCTTTCCATTCATGGTGGGTCGGGTGGAGTGACTGTCTTCCGAGCTTGAGAAAATGTGATCCCATTTAGATTTTACCAATTGTATTGGCGCTCTTCATATTTGTATATTGGACTCGTATCATCCACTGTATGGACGTATTAGGTAAGGACAAGGTATGAGGTAGACCTTCCAAAAATGTTAATTCTGCTCATGCAATTAAGTAAGTGTACCCGGCCCAATCCAGGCAATCATTTCGTTGGCCATACCACATCGATTCACTAGTAATCAGTGATGATGAGACTCAAATATTTAAGACCACCGAGGTCTTTGCCGATGGTGCAATAATATTTGTCTGCCTTCTTGATGGTATAGGTGCCTGGGCCCATTTCGGGAGTACCGTGTATGAATGAGTCTTTGTACATACGGGGTATACATGCGAGTGTGTGTGTTTTGTAGGTTGAGCGTGTACGAACACACAACCCCCTCTCCCCCTGTACTCTCTGGCCCCCGATTCTGGGCTGTAGAACGCTACGTTTTGGGGGAGACATTGTGTTGAGTGTATTATCATAATTACTTTCTGCTCCCTCTATTTTTTTTTTGTTGGGGGTCTCTTCTTGGTTTCTTTCGATTGTTAATTATGTTTTTTGGGGGGGTTTAGAATCAGATTTATTTTTTTTCTTTCACATTTATTAAAAGGAATCACTAAGAAACCGCTTCCTGGTCTCCTCTGTTATTGCTGCTCCTGTCCCTCCCCCGTCCTTTCGGCATCGAGGGGGGGGTCTCGTTATTTTATTTTAACTTTGTCATCCTGATTGCTGAAGCCCTTTCTTTTATTATTTCTTTTCCTCTTGTCTTTATTTCTGTTTTGCACCCCCCTCCTTCGTTTCTCTGCTTCAATTTTCTCCTTCGCTGTCAGTCCCCCTGTTTATTCCTCTCCCGTAACCCCCCCCCCCCCTCCTTCCTGTATCTTCTAATGATTTTAGAAATTGCCTCCCTGGTTTCCATGGTGACTGTCACTGTCTTTAGATTCCCTTTGTATAAAAGCACCCCTCCCCTCCTATTAACCCCTTCATGGCTGTAGATTCCAGTGCTTCGCTCAAACTGCCTATGTCTTTAATGTGTACTAGGAAAAATAAGGGGTCTATTTTTTATTTTTTTATGCAAAACCCCCAAAAACTGTTTCTATAGTCAGGGGGGGTCAAAGATCAAACCTTGTCAGCCCGCGGCTTGTGCGGTATAATAAGCCGCCGTCGGTGAATTGCCTTATTCTGGTCACACACTGCCTGGACTGCAGAGATATCTGACTCGGTCCCGGTGGGACTCGCCCCGTGGCCTCCAGTAAAATTTGATTAAAATCAATGAGGTCAATATTAGACATATCGGCAAACGCCGCTTTAATATTGACCCCAGAAATTGATCAGATCTTAGAAGACATGATGATAATTGCTGCTGAAATATAGATGAAGATGGCCGACCCCAGCGTGTGTATGATGGCCCCACAAAGCCCCTGAGATGCCTGAAGATGGCCCGAGCGGTCAGCCATCATCTTGTGATTAATATCAATTATGCGACGTACATTGTGTCCCGTTGTCAGAGCATTTTCATAGCTATTTATTGCTCTCTGGTATCAGCCATTTCAGACTAGGAAGATGATGTCTGTACAATCCGCCCCCCCGTAATCACTACTTGATGTTAAATGTCTCCAGTGTGAACAAGCAGCACACGGATGGGAGCAAGTTTCCATGGGGTTAACACTACTAACCAAGCCAATCATAAAAATAAAAGAAGCGCACCGTGTACACGAGTGACCCTGTCTGAGCTCAGGGGTGGAGAGAGGCTCAGACAGGAGGAGTCCTGTACATTGGCTGAATACAGTACCAAGCAGCAGGTGAAAGCAGCTTCTAAAGGAGCATAAACAGAGCAGTGAAATACCAGCAACACAGTGTGTAGGAGACAAGGAAGCAAAGTCATAAAGTATAGGATAAAAGTTCAGAACTAGGATAATTAAATTTAAAAAAGGTTATTTAGTCTATAAGGAAAGACGGTGCAAAACTCATCAATCCTTAATCATGACCTGCTAGTAGTAGAGACAAAAAGAGCTTGTTTACACTGGTCGACCAGCGTCAGGATATGAGCAGCAGAAATTGGCGGTAATTTAATAGCCTGTCTGTGTACATAGACTGCGATTGTTCTCGGCAGCACAGGACGATGTGGTGCTGAGAAATAGGATTTTGAATCTTAAAGATCATATACCCTGAAGAACCAGCACTTTGTTCGGCCATATAGTGATCAATGAGACTGCTCTATCATTGGGAAACCATGTTGGTAGTCTGTGACCACCGGAGCAGAGGCCTAGACTCTGCAACATCATGGCATTGGAGAGGTGACACGCTGTAAGCCGCCGATGTCGTAGGCAGGAGGTTCGAAGTGTTCTGGTCCTGCAGCCACGGACTACCATCATGGCGACCAGACCATGGTGCTACCAATCTCAACTTTAGTCAGAACCCATCATTTTTATCACCACTAGACAGAGCATCAGCCGTCCATTTGACCTGCCAAAAACCTGCATTTTCACATCTGCTAGGGAGACGCAGGCACAGTACAACAGTGATGTATATACCCACACGTGGGGCCGACCCCAGGGCAGTAATGGGGCATGTGTGAGATGTCAGCCACCCAGGTGACAGAGTGGGAAGCGGATGTGTCAGTCAGTGAGAGGAAGGTGAGGTCAGATGGGAGAAGTGAAGGAAGAAGAGTATATTGTCATGCCCACACTGCACTTCCAGTCTACTTTGCATATGATTTCTGCACTAGATTTCTCATGATTGGCTCATCGGATTTCTACACAGCTGGTGGGAAACTGGGCAATTGTGCGAAGCCCCGACACTAACAAGGGCCACAAACTGCACTGATGATACAAACCTTTCATTATCATTGTGGTTTCCAAGGTTAGAAGTGAGGAAGGCGCTCGGTGACATCACAGTTATGTGATCGCGGGCCGGCTCGGTATACAGGTCAGTATTTGACCCCATGAAACCTTCCTGACACTGGCTGTATATGGCTATGGCGGGCCGGCCCGGCATACAGGTCAGTATGTGACCCCATGAAACCTTCCGGCTGTATACGGCTATGGCAGGCCGGCCCAGTATACAGGTCAGTATGTGACCCCATGAAACCTTCCTGACTCTGGCTGTATACGGCTATGGCGGGCTGGCCCAGTATACAGGTCAGTATGTGACCTCATGAAACCTTCCTGACACTGGCTGTATACGGCTATGGCAGGCCGGCCCAGTATACAGGTCAGTATGTGACCCCATGAAACCTTCCTGACTCTGGCTGTATACAGCTATGGCGGGCTGGCCCAGTATACAGGTCAGTATGTGACCTCATGAAACCTTCCTGACACTGGCTGTATACGGCTATGGCGGGCCGGCCCGGTATACGGGTCAGTATGTGACCCCATGAAACTTTCCTGACTCTGGCTGTATACGGCTATTGTGGGCCGGCCCGTTATACAGGTCAGTATGTGACCCCATGAAACCTTCCTGACATTGGCTGTATACGGCTATGGCGGGCCGGCCCGGTATACGGGTCAGTATGTGACCCCATGAAACCTTCCTGACTCTGGCTGTATACGGCTGTGGCGGGCCGGCCCGGTATACAGGTATGTGACCCCATGAAACCTTCCTGACTCTGGCTGTATACGGCTATGGCGGACCGGCCCGGTATACAGGTCAGTATGTGACCCCATGAAACCTTCCTGACACTGGCTGTACATGGCTGTGGCGGACCGTCCCGGTATACAGGTCAGTATGTGACCCCATGAAACCTTCCTGACTCTGGCTGTATACGGCTATGGCGGGCTGGCCCGGTATACAGGTCAGTATGTGACCCCATGAAACCTTCCTGACTGGCTGTATACGGCTGTGGCGGGCCGGCCCGGTATACAGGTCAGTATGTGACTCCATGAAACCTTCCTGACACTGGCTGTATATGGCTATGGCGGGCCGGCCCGGTATACAGGTCAGTATGTGACCCCATGAAACCCTCCTGACACTGGCTGTATATGGCTATGGCGGGCCGGCCCGGTATACAGGTCAGTATGTGACCCCATGAAACCTTCCTGACTGGCTGTATATGGCTGTGGCGGCCCAGTATACAGGTCAGTATGTGACCCCATGAAACCTTCCTGACACTAGCTGTATACGGCTATGGCGGGCCGGCCCGGTATACAGGTCAGTATGTGACCCCATGAAACCTTCCTGACTGGCTGTATACGGCTATGGCGGGTCGGCCCGGTATACAGGTCAGTATGTGACCCCATGAAACCTTCCTGACTCTGGCTGTATACGACTATAGCGGGCTGGCACAGTATACAGGTCAGTATGTGACCCCATGAAACCTTCCTGACTGGCTGTATACGGCTATGGTGGGTCGGCCCGGTATACAGGTATGTGACCCCATGAAACCTTCCTGACTCTGGCTGTATACGGCTATGGCGGACCGGCCCGGTATACAGGTCAGTATGTGACCCCATGAAACCTTCCTGACACTGGCTGTATATGGCTGTGGCGGACCGTCCCGGTATACAGGTCAGTATGTGACCCCATGAAACCTTCCTGACTCTGGCTGTATACGGCTATGGCGGGCTGGCCCGGTATACAGGTCAGTATGTGACCCCATGAAACCTTCCTGACACTGGCTGTATATGGCTATGGCGGGCCAGCCCGGTATACAGGTCAGTATGTGACCCCATGAAACCTTCCTGACACTGGCTGTATATGGCTATGGCGGGCCGGCCCGGTATACAGGTCAGTATGTGACCCCATGGAACCTTCCTGACTGGCTGTATATGGCTGTGGCGGCCCGGTATACAGGTCAGTATGTGACCCCATGAAACCTTCCTGACTCTGGCTGTATACGACTATAGCGGGCTGGCACAGTATACAGGTCAGTATGTAACCCCATGAAACTTTCCTGACTGGCTGTATACGGCTATGGCGGGCCGGCCCGGTATACAGGTCAGTATGTGACCCCATGAAACCTTCCTGACTGGCTGTATACAGCTGTGGCGGGCCGGCCTGATATACGGGTCAGTATGTGACCCCATGAAACCTTCCTGACACTGGCTGTATACGGCTATGGTGGGCCGGCCCGGTATACAGGTCAGTATGTGACCCCATGAAACCTTCCTGACACTGGCTGTATACGGCTATGGTGGGCCGGCTCGGTATACAGGTCAGTATGTGACCCCATGAAACCTTCCTGACTGGCTGTATACGGCTGTGGCGGGCCGGCCCGGTATACAGGTCAGTATGTGACCCCATGAAACCTTCCTGACACTGGCTGTATATGGCTATGGCGGGCCGGCCCGGTATACAGGTCAGTATGTGACCCCATGAAACCTTCCGGCTGTATACGGCTATGGCAGGCCGGCCCAGTATACAGGTCAGTATGTGACCCCATGAAACCTTCCTGACTCTGGCTGTATACGGCTATGGCGGGCTGGCCCAGTATACAGGTCAGTATGTGACCTCATGAAACCTTCCTGACACTGGCTGTATACGGCTATGGCGGGCCGGCCCGGTATACGGGTCAGTATGTGACCCCATGAAACTTTCCTGACTCTGGCTGTATACGGCTATTGTGGGCCGGCCCGTTATACAGGTCAGTATGTGACCCCATGAAACCTTCCTGACATTGGCTGTGTTGTGAAATTGGATTTTGGGCTCCCCCGGTGGCCACTGGTGGAATTGAACTTGTGTGCATCATCCCCTCTGTTCACCTGTTCCCATCAGGATGTGGGAGTCGCTATTTAACCTTGCTCCTCTGTCACTTCCATGCCGGTCAACATTGTAATCAGAAGCCTTTCTGTGCATGTTCCTGCTACCAGACAACTTCCAGCTAAGTCGGACTTTTGTCCTTGTTTGTTTTTTGCATTTTGTTCCAGTTCACAGCTGCAGTTTCGTTTCTGTGTCTGGAAAGCTCTTGTGATCTGAAATTGCCACTCTGATGTTATGAGTTAATACTAGAGTCTTAAAGTAATTTCAGGATGGTGTATTGATAGGGTTTTCAGCTGACCATGAAAGTACCCTTTCTGTCTTCCTGCTATCTAGTAAGCGGACCTCGATTTTGCTAAACCTATTTTCATACTACGTTTGTCATTTTCATCTTAAATCACCGCCAATATATGTGGGGCCTCTGTCTGCCTTTCGGGGAAATTTCTCTAGAGGTGAGCCAGGACTATATTTTCCTCTGCCAGGATTAGTTAGTCCTCCGGCCGGCGCTGGGCGTCTAGGGATAAAACGCAGGCTACGCTACCCGGCTACTGTTAGTTGTGCGGCAGGTTTAGTTCATGGTCAGTTTAAGTTTCCATCCTTCCAAGAGCTAGTTCCTATGTATGCTGGGCTATGTTCTCTTGCCATTGAGAACCATAACAGTTTGACCGGCCCACAAAGGGTTAAATTAATTGGCAGAGAAAGGAGAGAAAAAAGAAGTCTGCTGAAAAAATTTTTTTTTTTTTTTTCCTTCAGTTCTGAGTGTGCTTTCAATTGAATCACTTGCAAGTCTGCCTATATTGCAGCCTTCCTCTCTCTCTCTCCTTCTAATCCTGGAATGGCTCTGTGTTCACCTGTTTAAAATGGATATTCAGAGTTTAGCTGCAGGTTTGAATAATCTCACCACGAAAGTTCAAAATTTACAAGATTTTGTTGTTCATGTTCCTATATCTGAACCTAGAATTCCTTTGCCTGAATTTTTCTCGGGGAATAGATCTTGCTTTCAAAATTTCAAAAATAATTGCAAGTTGTTTTTGTCCCTGAAATCTCGCTCTGCTGGAGATCCTGCTCAGCAGGTCAGGATTGTGATTTCCTTGCTCCGGGGCGACCCTCAAGATTGGGCTTTTGCATTGGCTCCAGGGGATCCTGCGTTGCTCAATGTGGATGCGTTTTTTCTGGCCTTGGGGTTGCTTTATGAGGAACCTCATTTAGAGCTTCAGGCGGAAAAAGCCTTGATGTCCCTATCTCAGGGGCAAGATGAAGTTGAAATATACTGCCAAAAATTCCGTAAATGGTCTGTGCTTACTCAGTGGAATGAGTGCGCCCTGGCGGCGAATTTCAGAGAGGGTCTCTCTGATGCCGTTAAGGATGTTATGGTGGGGTTCCCTGTGCCTGCGGGTCTGAATGAGTCCATGACAATGGCTATCCAGATCGATAGACGTCTGCGGGAGCGCAAACCTGTGCACCATTTGGCGGTGTCTACTGAGAAGACGCCAGAGAATATGCAATGTGATAGAATTCTGTCCAGAAGCGAACGGCAGAATTTTAGACGAAAAAATGGGTTGTGCTTTTATTGTGGTGATTCAACTCATGTTATATCAGCATGCTCTAAGCGTACTAAGAAGCTTGATAAGTCAGTTTCAATTGGCACTTTTCAGTCTAAGTTTATTCTATCTGTGACCCTGATTTGTTCTTTATCATCTATTACCGCGGATGCCTATGTCGACTCTGGCGCCGCTTTGAGTCTTATGGATTGGTCCTTTGCCAAACGCTGTGGGTATGATTTAGAGCCTCTTGAAACTCCTATACCTCTGAAGGGGATTGACTCCACCCCATTGGCTAGTAATAAACCACAATACTGGACACAAGTAACTATGCGAATTAATCCGGATCATCAGGAGATTATTCGCTTTCTTGTGCTGTATAATCTACATGATGTGTTGGTGCTTGGATTGCCATGGCTGCAATCTCATAACCCAGTCCTCGACTGGAACGCTATGTCTGTGTTAAGCTGGGGATGTAAGGGGATGCATGGGGACGTACCTTTGGTTTCCATTTCGTCATCTATTCCCTCTGAGATTCCTGAATTCTTGTCTGACTATCGTGACGTTTTTGAAGAACCTAAGCTTGGTTCATTACCTCCGCACCGGGAGTGCGATTGTGCCATAGATTTGATTCCGGGTAGTAAATACCCTAAGGGTCGTTTATTTAATCTGTCTGTGCCTGAACATGCTGCTATGCGAGAATATATAAAGGAGTCCTTGGAAAAGGGACATATTCGTCCTTCGTCATCTCCCTTAGGAGCCGGTTTTTTCTTTGTGTCTAAGAAAGATGGCTCTTTGAGGCCGTGTATTGATTATCGGCTTTTGAATAAAATCACGGTTAAATATCAATATCCGTTGCCACTGCTGACTGATTTGTTTGCTCGCATAAAGGGGGCCAAGTGGTTCTCTAAGATAGATCTCCGTGGGGCGTATAATTTGGTGCGAATTAAGCAGGGGGATGAGTGGAAAACCGCATTTAATACGCCCGAGGGCCACTTTGAGTATTTGGTGATGCCTTTTGGCCTTTCAAATGCCCCTTCAGTCTTTCAGTCCTTTATGCATGACATTTTCCGTGATTATTTGGATAAATTTATGATCGTGTATCTGGATGATATTCTGATTTTTTCGGATGACTGGGACTCTCATGTCCAGCAGGTCAGGAGGGTTTTTCAGGTTTTGCGGTCTAATTCCTTGTGTGTGAAGGGTTCTAAGTGCGTTTTTGGGGTTCAAAAGATTTCCTTCTTGGGATACATTTTTTCCCCCTCTTCCATCGAGATGGATCCTGTCAAGGTTCGGGCTATTTGTGATTGGACGCAACCCTCTTCTCTTAAGAGTCTTCAGAAATTTTTGGGCTTTGCTAACTTTTATCGTCGATTTATTGCTGGTTTTTCTGATGTTGTTAAACCATTGACTGATTTGACTAAGAAGGGTGCTGATGTTGCTGATTGGTCCCCTGCTGCTGTGGAGGCCTTTCGGGAGCTTAAGCGCCGCTTTTCTTCCGCCCCTGTGTTGCGTCAGCCTGATGTTGCTCTTCCTTTTCAGGTTGAGGTCGACGCTTCTGAAATCGGAGCTGGGGCGGTTTTGTCGCAAAGAAGTTCCGACTGCTCCGTGATGAAACCTTGTGCTTTTTTTTCTCGTAAATTTTCGCCCGCCGAGCGGAATTATGATATTGGGAATCGGGAGCTTTTGGCCATGAAGTGGGCTTTTGAGGAGTGGCGTCATTGGCTTGAGGGGGCTAGACATCAGGTGGTGGTATTGACCGACCACAAAAATTTAATTTATCTTGAGTCCGCCAGACGCCTGAATCCTAGACAGGCGCGCTGGTCGTTGTTTTTCTCTCGGTTTAATTTTGTGGTGTCATACCTACCGGGTTCTAAGAATGTTAAGGCGGATGCCCTTTCTAGGAGTTTTGAGCCTGACTCCCCTGGTAATTCTGAACCTACAGGTATCCTTAAGGATGGAGTGATATTGTCTGCCGTTTCTCCAGACCTGCGGCGGGCCTTGCAGGATTTTCAGGCGGATAGACCTGATCGTTGCCCACCTGGTAGACTGTTTGTTCCTGATGATTGGACCAGTAAAGTCATTTCTGAGGTTCATTCTTCTGCCTTGGCAGGTCATCCTGGAATCTTTGGTACCAGGGATTTGGTGGCAAGGTCCTTCTGGTGGCCTTCCCTGTCACGAGATGTACGAGGCTTTCTGCAGTCTTGTGACGTTTGTGCTCGGGCCAAGCCTTGTTGTTCTCGGGCTAGTGGATTGTTGTTGCCCTTGCCTATCCCGAAGAGGCCTTGGACGCACATCTCGATGGATTTTATTTCGGATCTTCCTGTTTCTCAGAAGATGTCTGTCATCTGGGTGGTGTGTGACCGTTTCTCTAAGATGGTCCATTTGGTTCCCCTGCCTAAGTTGCCTTCTTCTTCCGAGTTGGTTCCTCTGTTTTTTCAAAATGTGGTTCGTTTGCATGGTATTCCGGAGAATATCGTTTCTGACAGAGGAACCCAATTCGTGTCTAGATTTTGGCGGGCATTCTGTGCTAGGATGGGCATAGATTTGTCTTTCTCGTCTGCTTTCCATCCTCAGACTAATGGCCAGACCGAGCGGACGAATCAGACTTTGGAGACATATTTGAGGTGTTTTGTGTCTGCAGATCAGGATGATTGGGTTGCTTTTTTGCCTTTAGCGGAGTTTGCCCTCAATAATCGGGCCAGCTCTGCCACCTTGGTGTCTCCTTTTTTCTGTAATTCGGGGTTTCATCCTCGATTTTCCTCCGGTCAGGTGGAATCTTCGGATTGTCCTGGAGTGGATGCTGTGGTGGAGAGGTTGCATCAGATTTGGGGGCAGGTGGTGGACAATTTGAAGTTGTCCCAGGAGAAGACTCAGCTTTTTGCCAACCGCCGGCGTCGGGTTGGTCCTCGGCTTTGTGTCGGGGACTTGGTGTGGTTGTCTTCTCGTTTTGTCCCTATGAGGGTTTCTTCTCCTAAGTTTAAGCCTCGGTTCATCGGCCCGTACAAGATATTGGAGATTCTTAACCCTGTGTCCTTCCGTTTGGACCTCCCTGCATCTTTTTCTATTCATAATGTTTTTCATCGGTCATTGTTGCGCAGGTATGAGGTACCGGTTGTGCCTTCCATTGAGCCTCCTGCTCCGGTGTTGGTTGAGGGCGAGTTGGAGTACGTTGTGGAAAAAATCTTGGACTCCCGTGTTTCCAGACGGAAACTCCAGTATCTGGTCAAATGGAAGGGATACGGTCAGGAGGATAATTCTTGGGTGACTGCCTCTGATGTTCATGCCTCCGATCTGGTCCGTGCCTTTCATAGGGCTCATCCTGATCGCCCTGGTGGTTCTGGTGAGGGTTCGGTGCCCCCTCCTTGAGGGGGGGGTACTGTTGTGAAATTGGATTTTGGGCTCCCCCGGTGGCCACTGGTGGAATTGAACTTGTGTGCATCATCCCCTCTGTTCACCTGTTCCCATCAGGATGTGGGAGTCGCTATTTAACCTTGCTCCTCTGTCACTTCCATGCCGGTCAACATTGTAATCAGAAGCCTTTCTGTGCATGTTCCTGCTACCAGACAACTTCCAGCTAAGTCGGACTTTTGTCCTTGTTTGTTTTTTGCATTTTGTTCCAGTTCACAGCTGCAGTTTCGTTTCTGTGTCTGGAAAGCTCTTGTGATCTGAAATTGCCACTCTGATGTTATGAGTTAATACTAGAGTCTTAAAGTAATTTCAGGATGGTGTATTGATAGGGTTTTCAGCTGACCATGAAAGTACCCTTTCTGTCTTCCTGCTATCTAGTAAGCGGACCTCGATTTTGCTAAACCTATTTTCATACTACGTTTGTCATTTTCATCTTAAATCACCGCCAATATATGTGGGGGCCTCTGTCTGCCTTTCGGGGAAATTTCTCTAGAGGTGAGCCAGGACTATATTTTCCTCTGCCAGGATTAGTTAGTCCTCCGGCCGGCGCTGGGCGTCTAGGGATAAAACGCAGGCTACGCTACCCGGCTACTGTTAGTTGTGCGGCAGGTTTAGTTCATGGTCAGTTTAAGTTTCCATCCTTCCAAGAGCTAGTTCCTATGTATGCTGGGCTATGTTCTCTTGCCATTGAGAACCATAACAGGCTGTATACGGCTATGGCGGGCCGGCCCGGTATACGGGTCAGTATGTGACCCCATGAAACCTTCCTGACTCTGGCTGTATACGGCTGTGGCGGGCCGGCCCGGTATACAGGTATGTGACCCCATGAAACCTTCCTGACTCTGGCTGTATACGGCTATGGCGGACCGGCCCGGTATACAGGTCAGTATGTGACCCCATGAAACCTTCCTGACACTGGCTGTACATGGCTGTGGCGGACCGTCCCGGTATACAGGTCAGTATGTGACCCCATGAAACCTTCCTGACTCTGGCTGTGTACGGCTATGGCGGGCTGGCCCGGTATACAGGTCAGTATGTGACCCCATGAAACCTTCCTCACTGGCTGTATACGGCTGTGGCGGGCCGGCCCGGTATACAGGTCAGTATGTGACTCCATGAAACCTTCCTGACACTGGCTGTATATGGCTATGGCGGGCCGGCCCGGTATACAGGTCAGTATGTGACCCCATGAAACCCTCCTGACACTGGCTGTATATGGCTATGGCGGGCCGGCCCGGTATACAGGTCAGTATGTGACCCCATGAAACCTTCCTGACTGGCTGTATATGGCTGTGGCGGCCCAGTATACAGGTCAGTATGTGACCCCATGAAACCTTCCTGACACTGGCTGTATACGGCTATGGCGGGCCGGCCCGGTATACAGGTCAGTATGTGACCCCATGAAACCTTCCTGACTGGCTGTATACGGCTATGGCGGGTCGGCCCGGTATACAGTACAGGTCAGTATGTGACCCCATGAAACCTTCCTGACTCTGGCTGTATACGACTATAGCGGGCTGGCACAGTATACAGGTCAGTATGTGACCCCATGAAACCTTCCTGACTGGCTGTATACGGCTATGGTGGGTCGGCCCGGTATACAGGTATGTGACCCCATGAAACCTTCCTGACTCTGGCTGTATACGGCTATGGCGGACCGGCCCGGTATACAGGTCAGTATGTGACCCCATGAAACCTTCCTGACACTGGCTGTATATGGCTGTGGCGGACCGTCCCGGTATACAGGTCAGTATGTGACCCCATGAAACCTTCCTGACTCTGGCTGTATACGGCTATGGCGGGCTGGCCCGGTATACAGGTCAGTATGTGACCCCATGAAACCTTCCTGACACTGGCTGTATATGGCTATGGCGGGCCGGCCCGGTATACAGGTCAGTATGTGACCCCATGAAACCTTCCTGACACTGGCTGTATATGGCTATGGCGGGCCGGCCCGGTATACAGGTCAGTATGTGACCCCATGAAACCTTCCTGACTGGCTGTATATGGCTGTGGCGGCCCGGTATACAGGTCAGTATGTGACCCCATGAAACCTTCCTGACTCTGGCTGTATACGACTATAGTGGGCTGGCACAGTATACAGGTCAGTATGTAACCCCATGAAACTTTCCTGACTGGCTGTATACGGCTATGGCGGGCCGGCCCGGTATACAGGTCAGTATGTGACCCCATGAAACCTTCCTGACTGGCTGTATACAGCTGTGGCGGGCCGGCCTGGTATACGGGTCAGTATGTGACCCCATGAAACCTTCCTGACACTGGCTGTATACGGCTATGGTGGGCCGGCCCGGTATACAGGTCAGTATGTGACCCCATGAAACCTTCCTGACACTGGCTGTATACGGCTATGGCGGGCCGGCCCGGTATACAGGTCAGTATGTGACCCCATGAAACCTTCCTGACTGGCTGTATACGGCTATGGCGGGTCGGCCCGGTATACAGGTCAGTATGTGACCCCATGAAACCTTCCTGACTCTGGCTGTATACGACTATAGCGGGCTGGCACAGTATACAGGTCAGTATGTAACCCCATGAAACTTTCCTGACTGGCTGTATACGGCTATGGCGGGCCGGCCCGGTATACAGGTCAGTATGTGACCCCATGAAACCTTCCTGACTGGCTGTATACAGCTGTGGCGGGCCGGCCTGGTATACGGGTCAGTATGTGACCCCATGAAACCTTCCTGACACTGGCTGTATACGGCTATGGTGGGCCGGCCCGGTATACAGGTCAGTATGTGACCCCATGAAACCTTCCTGACACTGGCTGTATACGGCTATGGTGGGCCGGCTCGGTATACAGGTCAGTATGTGACCCCATGAAACCTTCCTGACTGGCTGTATACGGCTGTGGCGGGCCGGCCCGGTATACAGGTCAGTATGTGACCCCATGAAACCTTCCTGACACTGGCTGTATATGGCTATGGCGGGCCGGCCCGGTATACAGGTCAGTATGTGACCCCATGAAACCTTCCGGCTGTATACGGCTATGGCAGGCCGGCCCAGTATACAGGTCAGTATGTGACCCCATGAAACCTTCCTGACTCTGGCTGTATACGGCTATGGCGGGCTGGCCCAGTATACAGGTCAGTATGTGACCTCATGAAACCTTCCTGACACTGGCTGTATACGGCTATGGCGGGCCGGCCCGGTATACGGGTCAGTATGTGACCCCATGAAACTTTCCTGACTCTGGCTGTATACGGCTATTGTGGGCCGGCCCGTTATACAGGTCAGTATGTGACCCCATGAAACCTTCCTGACATTGGCTGTGTTGTGAAATTGGATTTTGGGCTCCCCCGGTGGCCACTGGTGGAATTGAACTTGTGTGCATCATCCCCTCTGTTCACCTGTTCCCATCAGGATGTGGGAGTCGCTATTTAACCTTGCTCCTCTGTCACTTCCATGCCGGTCAACATTGTAATCAGAAGCCTTTCTGTGCATGTTCCTGCTACCAGACAACTTCCAGCTAAGTCGGACTTTTGTCCTTGTTTGTTTTTTGCATTTTGTTCCAGTTCACAGCTGCAGTTTCGTTTCTGTGTCTGGAAAGCTCTTGTGATCTGAAATTGCCACTCTGATGTTATGAGTTAATACTAGAGTCTTAAAGTAATTTCAGGATGGTGTATTGATAGGGTTTTCAGCTGACCATGAAAGTACCCTTTCTGTCTTCCTGCTATCTAGTAAGCGGACCTCGATTTTGCTAAACCTATTTTCATACTACGTTTGTCATTTTCATCTTAAATCACCGCCAATATATGTGGGGCCTCTGTCTGCCTTTCGGGGAAATTTCTCTAGAGGTGAGCCAGGACTATATTTTCCTCTGCCAGGATTAGTTAGTCCTCCGGCCGGCGCTGGGCGTCTAGGGATAAAACGCAGGCTACGCTACCCGGCTACTGTTAGTTGTGCGGCAGGTTTAGTTCATGGTCAGTTTAAGTTTCCATCCTTCCAAGAGCTAGTTCCTATGTATGCTGGGCTATGTTCTCTTGCCATTGAGAACCATAACAGTTTGACCGGCCCACAAAGGGTTAAATTAATTGGCAGAGAAAGGAGAGAAAAAAGAAGTCTGCTGAAAAAATTTTTTTTTTTTTTCCTTCAGTTCTGAGTGTGCTTTCAATTGAATCACTTGCAAGTCTGCCTATATTGCAGCCTTCCTCTCTCTCTCTCCTTCTAATCCTGGAATGGCTCTGTGTTCACCTGTTTAAAATGGATATTCAGAGTTTAGCTGCAGGTTTGAATAATCTCACCACGAAAGTTCAAAATTTACAAGATTTTGTTGTTCATGTTCCTATATCTGAACCTAGAATTCCTTTGCCTGAATTTTTCTCGGGGAATAGATCTTGCTTTCAAAATTTCAAAAATAATTGCAAGTTGTTTTTGTCCCTGAAATCTCGCTCTGCTGGAGATCCTGCTCAGCAGGTCAGGATTGTGATTTCCTTGCTCCGGGGCGACCCTCAAGATTGGGCTTTTGCATTGGCTCCAGGGGATCCTGCGTTGCTCAATGTGGATGCGTTTTTTCTGGCCTTGGGGTTGCTTTATGAGGAACCTCATTTAGAGCTTCAGGCGGAAAAAGCCTTGATGTCCCTATCTCAGGGGCAAGATGAAGTTGAAATATACTGCCAAAAATTCCGTAAATGGTCTGTGCTTACTCAGTGGAATGAGTGCGCCCTGGCGGCGAATTTCAGAGAGGGTCTCTCTGATGCCGTTAAGGATGTTATGGTGGGGTTCCCTGTGCCTGCGGGTCTGAATGAGTCCATGACAATGGCTATCCAGATCGATAGACGTCTGCGGGAGCGCAAACCTGTGCACCATTTGGCGGTGTCTACTGAGAAGACGCCAGAGAATATGCAATGTGATAGAATTCTGTCCAGAAGCGAACGGCAGAATTTTAGACGAAAAAATGGGTTGTGCTTTTATTGTGGTGATTCAACTCATGTTATATCAGCATGCTCTAAGCGTACTAAGAAGCTTGATAAGTCAGTTTCAATTGGCACTTTTCAGTCTAAGTTTATTCTATCTGTGACCCTGATTTGTTCTTTATCATCTATTACCGCGGATGCCTATGTCGACTCTGGCGCCGCTTTGAGTCTTATGGATTGGTCCTTTGCCAAACGCTGTGGGTATGATTTAGAGCCTCTTGAAACTCCTATACCTCTGAAGGGGATTGACTCCACCCCATTGGCTAGTAATAAACCACAATACTGGACACAAGTAACTATGCGAATTAATCCGGATCATCAGGAGATTATTCGCTTTCTTGTGCTGTATAATCTACATGATGTGTTGGTGCTTGGATTGCCATGGCTGCAATCTCATAACCCAGTCCTCGACTGGAACGCTATGTCTGTGTTAAGCTGGGGATGTAAGGGGATGCATGGGGACGTACCTTTGGTTTCCATTTCGTCATCTATTCCCTCTGAGATTCCTGAATTCTTGTCTGACTATCGTGACGTTTTTGAAGAACCTAAGCTTGGTTCATTACCTCCGCACCGGGAGTGCGATTGTGCCATAGATTTGATTCCGGGTAGTAAATACCCTAAGGGTCGTTTATTTAATCTGTCTGTGCCTGAACATGCTGCTATGCGAGAATATATAAAGGAGTCCTTGGAAAAGGGACATATTCGTCCTTCGTCATCTCCCTTAGGAGCCGGTTTTTTCTTTGTGTCTAAGAAAGATGGCTCTTTGAGGCCGTGTATTGATTATCGGCTTTTGAATAAAATCACGGTTAAATATCAATATCCGTTGCCACTGCTGACTGATTTGTTTGCTCGCATAAAGGGGGCCAAGTGGTTCTCTAAGATAGATCTCCGTGGGGCGTATAATTTGGTGCGAATTAAGCAGGGGGATGAGTGGAAAACCGCATTTAATACGCCCGAGGGCCACTTTGAGTATTTGGTGATGCCTTTTGGCCTTTCAAATGCCCCTTCAGTCTTTCAGTCCTTTATGCATGACATTTTCCGTGATTATTTGGATAAATTTATGATCGTGTATCTGGATGATATTCTGATTTTTTCGGATGACTGGGACTCTCATGTCCAGCAGGTCAGGAGGGTTTTTCAGGTTTTGCTGTCTAATTCCTTGTGTGTGAAGGGTTCTAAGTGCGTTTTTGGGGTTCAAAAGATTTCCTTCTTGGGATACATTTTTTCCCCCTCTTCCATCGAGATGGATCCTGTCAAGGTTCGGGCTATTTGTGATTGGACGCAACCCTCTTCTCTTAAGAGTCTTCAGAAATTTTTGGGCTTTGCTAACTTTTATCGTCGATTTATTGCTGGTTTTTCTGATGTTGTTAAACCATTGACTGATTTGACTAAGAAGGGTGCTGATGTTGCTGATTGGTCCCCTGCTGCTGTGGAGGCCTTTCGGGAGCTTAAGCGCCGCTTTTCTTCCGCCCCTGTGTTGCGTCAGCCTGATGTTGCTCTTCCTTTTCAGGTTGAGGTCGACGCTTCTGAAATCGGAGCTGGGGCGGTTTTGTCGCAAAGAAGTTCCGACTGCTCCGTGATGAAACCTTGTGCTTTTTTTTCTCGTAAATTTTCGCCCGCCGAGCGGAATTATGATATTGGGAATCGGGAGCTTTTGGCCATGAAGTGGGCTTTTGAGGAGTGGCGTCATTGGCTTGAGGGGGCTAGACATCAGGTGGTGGTATTGACCGACCACAAAAATTTAATTTATCTTGAGTCCGCCAGACGCCTGAATCCTAGACAGGCGCGCTGGTCGTTGTTTTTCTCTCGGTTTAATTTTGTGGTGTCATACCTACCGGGTTCTAAGAATGTTAAGGCGGATGCCCTTTCTAGGAGTTTTGAGCCTGACTCCCCTGGTAATTCTGAACCTACAGGTATCCTTAAGGATGGAGTGATATTGTCTGCCGTTTCTCCAGACCTGCGGCGGGCCTTGCAGGATTTTCAGGCGGATAGACCTGATCGTTGCCCACCTGGTAGACTGTTTGTTCCTGATGATTGGACCAGTAAAGTCATTTCTGAGGTTCATTCTTCTGCCTTGGCAGGTCATCCTGGAATCTTTGGTACCAGGGATTTGGTGGCAAGGTCCTTCTGGTGGCCTTCCCTGTCACGAGATGTACGAGGCTTTGTGCAGTCTTGTGACGTTTGTGCTCGGGCCAAGCCTTGTTGTTCTCGGGCTAGTGGATTGTTGTTGCCCTTGCCTTTCCCGAAGAGGCCTTGGACGCACATCTCGATGGATTTTATTTCGGATCTTCCTGTTTCTCAGAAGATGTCTGTCATCTGGGTGGTGTGTGACCGTTTCTCTAAGATGGTCCATTTGGTTCCCCTGCCTAAGTTGCCTTCTTCTTCCGAGTTGGTTCCTCTGTTTTTTCAAAATGTGGTTCGTTTGCATGGTATTCCGGAGAATATCGTTTCTGACAGAGGAACCCAATTCGTGTCTAGATTTTGGCGGGCATTCTGTGCTAGGATGGGCATAGATTTGTCTTTCTCGTCTGCTTTCCATCCTCAGACTAATGGCCAGACCGAGCGGACGAATCAGACTTTGGAGACATATTTGAGGTGTTTTGTGTCTGCAGATCAGGATGATTGGGTTGCTTTTTTGCCTTTAGCGGAGTTTGCCCTCAATAATCGGGCCAGCTCTGCCACCTTGGTGTCTCCTTTTTTCTGTAATTCGGGGTTTCATCCTCGATTTTCCTCCGGTCAGGTGGAATCTTCGGATTGTCCTGGAGTGGATGCTGTGGTGGAGAGGTTGCATCAGATTTGGGGGCAGGTGGTGGACAATTTGAAGTTGTCCCAGGAGAAGACTCAGCTTTTTGCCAACCGCCGGCGTCGGGTTGGTCCTCGGCTTTGTGTCGGGGACTTGGTGTGGTTGTCTTCTCGTTTTGTCCCTATGAGGGTTTCTTCTCCTAAGTTTAAGCCTCGGTTCATCGGCCCGTACAAGATATTGGAGATTCTTAACCCTGTGTCCTTCCGTTTGGACCTCCCTGCATCTTTTTCTATTCATAATGTTTTTCATCGGTCATTGTTGCGCAGGTATGAGGTACCGGTTGTGCCTTCCATTGAGCCTCCTGCTCCGGTGTTGGTTGAGGGCGAGTTGGAGTACGTTGTGGAAAAAATCTTGGACTCCCGTGTTTCCAGACGGAAACTCCAGTATCTGGTCAAATGGAAGGGATACGGTCAGGAGGATAATTCTTGGGTGACTGCCTCTGATGTTCATGCCTCCGATCTGGTCCGTGCCTTTCATAGGGCTCATCCTGATCGCCCTGGTGGTTCTGGTGAGGGTTCGGTGCCCCCTCCTTGAGGGGGGGGTACTGTTGTGAAATTGGATTTTGGGCTCCCCCGGTGGCCACTGGTGGAATTGAACTTGTGTGCATCATCCCCTCTGTTCACCTGTTCCCATCAGGATGTGGGAGTCGCTATTTAACCTTGCTCCTCTGTCACTTCCATGCCGGTCAACATTGTAATCAGAAGCCTTTCTGTGCATGTTCCTGCTACCAGACAACTTCCAGCTAAGTCGGACTTTTGTCCTTGTTTGTTTTTTGCATTTTGTTCCAGTTCACAGCTGCAGTTTCGTTTCTGTGTCTGGAAAGCTCTTGTGATCTGAAATTGCCACTCTGATGTTATGAGTTAATACTAGAGTCTTAAAGTAATTTCAGGATGGTGTATTGATAGGGTTTTCAGCTGACCATGAAAGTACCCTTTCTGTCTTCCTGCTATCTAGTAAGCGGACCTCGATTTTGCTAAACCTATTTTCATACTACGTTTGTCATTTTCATCTTAAATCACCGCCAATATATGTGGGGGCCTCTGTCTGCCTTTCGGGGAAATTTCTCTAGAGGTGAGCCAGGACTATATTTTCCTCTGCCAGGATTAGTTAGTCCTCCGGCCGGCGCTGGGCGTCTAGGGATAAAACGCAGGCTACGCTACCCGGCTACTGTTAGTTGTGCGGCAGGTTTAGTTCATGGTCAGTTTAAGTTTCCATCCTTCCAAGAGCTAGTTCCTATGTATGCTGGGCTATGTTCTCTTGCCATTGAGAACCATAACAGGCTGTATACGGCTATGGCGGGCCGGCCCGGTATACGGGTCAGTATGTGACCCCATGAAACCTTCCTGACTCTGGCTGTATACGGCTGTGGCGGGCCGGCCCGGTATACAGGTATGTGACCCCATGAAACCTTCCTGACTCTGGCTGTATACGGCTATGGCGGACCGGCCCGGTATACAGGTCAGTATGTGACCCCATGAAACCTTCCTGACACTGGCTGTACATGGCTGTGGCGGACCGTCCCGGTATACAGGTCAGTATGTGACCCCATGAAACCTTCCTGACTCTGGCTGTGTACGGCTATGGCGGGCTGGCCCGGTATACAGGTCAGTATGTGACCCCATGAAACCTTCCTGACTGGCTGTATACGGCTGTGGCGGGCCGGCCCGGTATACAGGTCAGTATGTGACTCCATGAAACCTTCCTGACACTGGCTGTATATGGCTATGGCGGGCCGGCCCGGTATACAGGTCAGTATGTGACCCCATGAAACCCTCCTGACACTGGCTGTATATGGCTATGGCGGGCCGGCCCGGTATACAGGTCAGTATGTGACCCCATGAAACCTTCCTGACTGGCTGTATATGGCTGTGGCGGCCCAGTATACAGGTCAGTATGTGACCCCATGAAACCTTCCTGACACTGGCTGTATACGGCTATGGCGGGCCGGCCCGGTATACAGGTCAGTATGTGACCCCATGAAACCTTCCTGACTGGCTGTATACGGCTATGGCGGGTCGGCCCGGTATACAGTACAGGTCAGTATGTGACCCCATGAAACCTTCCTGACTCTGGCTGTATACGACTATAGCGGGCTGGCACAGTATACAGGTCAGTATGTGACCCCATGAAACCTTCCTGACTGGCTGTATACGGCTATGGTGGGTCGGCCCGGTATACAGGTATGTGACCCCATGAAACCTTCCTGACTCTGGCTGTATACGGCTATGGCGGACCGGCCCGGTATACAGGTCAGTATGTGACCCCATGAAACCTTCCTGACACTGGCTGTATATGGCTGTGGCGGACCGTCCCGGTATACAGGTCAGTATGTGACCCCATGAAACCTTCCTGACTCTGGCTGTATACGGCTATGGCGGGCTGGCCCGGTATACAGGTCAGTATGTGACCCCATGAAACCTTCCTGACACTGGCTGTATATGGCTATGGCGGGCCGGCCCGGTATACAGGTCAGTATGTGACCCCATGAAACCTTCCTGACACTGGCTGTATATGGCTATGGCGGGCCGGCCCGGTATACAGGTCAGTATGTGACCCCATGAAACCTTCCTGACTGGCTGTATATGGCTGTGGCGGCCCGGTATACAGGTCAGTATGTGACCCCATGAAACCTTCCTGACTCTGGCTGTATACGACTATAGTGGGCTGGCACAGTATACAGGTCAGTATGTAACCCCATGAAACTTTCCTGACTGGCTGTATACGGCTATGGCGGGCCGGCCCGGTATACAGGTCAGTATGTGACCCCATGAAACCTTCCTGACTGGCTGTATACAGCTGTGGCGGGCCGGCCTGGTATACGGGTCAGTATGTGACCCCATGAAACCTTCCTGACACTGGCTGTATACGGCTATGGTGGGCCGGCCCGGTATACAGGTCAGTATGTGACCCCATGAAACCTTCCTGACACTGGCTGTATACGGCTATGGCGGGCCGGCCCGGTATACAGGTCAGTATGTGACCCCATGAAACCTTCCTGACTGGCTGTATACGGCTATGGCGGGTCGGCCCGGTATACAGGTCAGTATGTGACCCCATGAAACCTTCCTGACTCTGGCTGTATACGACTATAGCGGGCTGGCACAGTATACAGGTCAGTATGTGACCCCATGAAACTTTCCTGACTGGCTGTATACGGCTATGGCAGGCCGGCCCGGTATACAGGTCAGTATGTGACCCCATGAAACCTTCCTGACTGGCTGTATACAGCTGTGGCGGGCCGGCCTGGTATACGGGTCAGTTTGTGACCCCATGAAACCTTCCTGACACTGGCTGTATACGGCTATGGTGGGCCGGCCCGGTATACAGGTCAGTATGTGACCCCATGAAACCTTCCTGATACTGGCTGTATATGGCTGTGGCGGACCGTCCCGGTATACAGGTCAGTATGTGACCCCATGAAACCTTCCTGACTCTGGCTGTATACGGCTATGGCGGGCTGGCCCGGTATACAGGTCAGTATGTGACCCCATGAAACCTTCCTGACACTGGCTGTATATGGCTATGGCGGGCCGGCCCGGTATACAGGTCAGTATGTGACCCCATGAAACCTTCCTGACACTGGCTGTATATGGCTATGGCGGGCCGGCCCGGTATACAGGTCAGTATGTGACCCCATGAAACCTTCCTGACTGGCTGTATATGGCTGTGGCGGCCCGGTATACAGGTCAGTATGTGACCCCATGAAACCTTCCTGACTCTGGCTGTATACGACTATAGTGGGCTGGCACAGTATACAGGTCAGTATGTAACCCCATGAAACTTTCCTGACTGGCTGTATACGGCTATGGCGGGCCGGCCCGGTATACAGGTCAGTATGTGACCCCATGAAACCTTCCTGACTGGCTGTATACAGCTGTGGCGGGCCGGCCTGGTATACGGGTCAGTATGTGACCCCATGAAACCTTCCTGACACTGGCTGTATACGGCTGTGGCGGGCCGGCCCGGTATACAGGTCAGTATGTGACTCCATGAAACCTTCCTGACACTGGCTGTATATGGCTATGGCGGGCCGGCCCGGTATACAGGTCAGTATGTGACCCCATGAAACCCTCCTGACACTGGCTGTATATGGCTATGGCGGGCCGGCCCGGTATACAGGTCAGTATGTGACCCCATGAAACCTTCCTGACTGGCTGTATATGGCTGTGGCGGCCCAGTATACAGGTCAGTATGTGACCCCATGAAACCTTCCTG
Organism: Ranitomeya variabilis; assembly: GCF_051348905.1. Taxonomy (NCBI): domain Eukaryota; kingdom Metazoa; phylum Chordata; class Amphibia; order Anura; family Dendrobatidae; genus Ranitomeya; species Ranitomeya variabilis. The sequence continues at coordinate 378,738,707 of NC_135233.1, read as the reverse complement.
ACACTGGCTGTATACGGCTATGGCGGGCCGGCCCGTTATACAGGTCAGTATGTGACCCCATGAAACCTTCCTGACTGGCTGTATACGGCTATGGCGGGTCGGCCCGGTATACAGTACAGGTCAGTATGTGACCCCATGAAACCTTCCTGACTCTGGCTGTATACGACTATAGCGGGCTGGCACAGTATACAGGTCAGTATGTGACCCCATGAAACCTTCCTGACTGGCTGTATACGGCTATGGTGGGTCGGCCCGGTATACAGGTATGTGACCCCATGAAACCTTCCTGACTCTGGCTGTATACGGCTATGGCGGACCGGCCCGGTATACAGGTCAGTATGTGACCCCATGAAACCTTCCTGACACTGGCTGTATATGGCTGTGGCGGACCGTCCCGGTATACAGGTCAGTATGTGACCCCATGAAACCTTCCTGACTCTGGCTGTATACGGCTATGGCGGGCTGGCCCGGTATACAGGTCAGTATGTGACCCCATGAAACCTTCCTGACACTGGCTGTATATGGCTATGGCGGGCCGGCCCGATATACAGGTCAGTATGTGACCCCATGAAACCTTCCTGACACTGGCTGTATATGGCTATGGCGGGCCGGCCCGGTATACAGGTCAGTATGTGACCCCATGAAACCTTCCTGACTGGCTGTATATGGCTGTGGCGGCCCGGTATACAGGTCAGTATGTGACCCCATGAAACCTTCCTGACTCTGGCTGTATACGACTATAGTGGGCTGGCACAGTATACAGGTCAGTATGTAACCCCATGAAACTTTCCTGACTGGCTGTATACGGCTATGGCGGGCCGGCCCGGTATACAGGTCAGTATGTGACCCCATGAAACCTTCCTGACTGGCTGTATACAGCTGTGGCGGGCCGGCCTGGTATACGGGTCAGTATGTGACCCCATGAAACCTTCCTGACACTGGCTGTATACGGCTATGGTGGGCCGGCCCGGTATACAGGTCAGTATGTGACCCCATGAAACCTTCCTGACACTGGCTGTATACGGCTATGGCGGGCCGGCCCGGTATACAGGTCAGTATGTGACCCCATGAAACCTTCCTGACTGGCTGTATACGGCTATGGCGGGTCGGCCCGGTATACAGGTCAGTATGTGACCCCATGAAACCTTCCTGACTCTGGCTGTATACGACTATAGCGGGCTGGCACAGTATACAGGTCAGTATGTGACCCCATGAAACTTTCCTGACTGGCTGTATACGGCTATGGCGGGCCGGCCCGGTATACAGGTCAGTATGTGACCCCATGAAACCTTCCTGACTGGCTGTATATAGCTGTGGCGGGCCGGCCTGGTATACGGGTCAGTTTGTGACCCCATGAAACCTTCCTGACACTGGCTGTATACGGCTATGGTGGGCCGGCCCGGTATACAGGTCAGTATGTGACCCCATGAAACCTTCCTGACACTGGCTGTATATGGCTGTGGCGGACCGTCCCGGTATACAGGTCAGTATGTGACCCCATGAAACCTTCCTGACTCTGGCTGTATACGGCTATGGCGGGCTGGCCCGGTATACAGGTCAGTATGTGACCCCATGAAACCTTCCTGACACTGGCTGTATATGGCTATGGCGGGCCGGCCCGGTATACAGGTCAGTATGTGACCCCATGAAACCTTCCTGACACTGGCTGTATATGGCTATGGCGGGCCGGCCCGGTATACAGGTCAGTATGTGACCCCATGAAACCTTCCTGACTGGCTGTATATGGCTGTGGCGGCCCGGTATACAGGTCAGTATGTGACCCCATGAAACCTTCCTGACTCTGGCTGTATACGACTATAGTGGGCTGGCACAGTATACAGGTCAGTATGTAACCCCATGAAACTTTCCTGACTGGCTGTATACGGCTATGGCGGGCCGGCCCGGTATACAGGTCAGTATGTGACCCCATGAAACCTTCCTGACTGGCTGTATACAGCTGTGGCGGGCCGGCCTGGTATACGGGTCAGTATGTGACCCCATGAAACCTTCCTGACACTGGCTGTATACGGCTATGGTGGGCCGGCCCGGTATACAGGTCAGTATGTGACCCCATGAAACCTTCCTGACACTGGCTGTATACGGCTATGGCGGGCGGGCCGGCCCGGTATACAGGTCAGTATGTGACCCCATGAAACCTTCCTGACTGGCTGTATACAGCTATGGCGGGTCGGCCCGGTATACAGGTCAGTATGTGACCCCATGAAACCTTCCTGACTCTGGCTGTATACGACTATAGCGGGCTGGCACAGTATACAGGTCAGTATGTGACCCCATGAAACTTTCCTGACTGGCTGTATACGGCTATGGCGGGCCGGCCCGGTATACAGGTCAGTATGTGACCCCATGAAACCTTCCTGACTGGCTGTATACAGCTGTGGCGGGCCGGCCTGGTATACGGGTCAGTTTGTGACCCCATGAAACCTTCCTGACACTGGCTGTATACGGCTATGGTGGGCCGGCCCGGTATACAGGTCAGTATGTGACCCCATGAAACCTTCCTGACACTGGCTGTATACGGCTATGGCGGGCCGGCCCGGTATACAGGTCAGTATGTGACCCCATGAAACCTTCCTGACTGGCTGTATACGGCTATGGCGGGTCGGCCCGGTATACAGGTCAGTATGTGACCCCATGAAACCTTCCTGACTCTGGCTGTATACGACTATAGCGGGCTGGCACAGTATACAGGTCAGTATGTGACCCCATGAAACCTTCCTGACTGGCTGTATACGGCTATGGCGGGTCGGCCCGGTATACAGGTCAGTATGTGACCCCATGAAACCTTCCTGACTCTGGCTGTATACGGCTATGGCGGCCCGGTGTACAGGTCAGTATGTGACCCCATGAAACCTTCCTGACTGGCTGTATACGGCTGTGGCGGCCCGGCCCGGTATACAGGTCAGTATGTGACCCCATGAAACCTTCCTGACACTGGCTGTATACGGCTATGGCGGGTCGGCCCGGTATACAGGTCAGTATGTGACCCCATGAAACCTTCCTGACACTGGCTGTATACGGCTATGGCGGGTCGGCCCGGTATACAGGTCAGTATGTGACCCCATGAAACCTTCCTGACTGGCTTTATACGGCTATGGCGGGTCGGCCCGTTATACAGGTCAGTATGTGACCCCATGAAACCTTCCTGACTCTGGCTGTATACGACTATAGCGGGCTGGCACAGTATACAGGTCAGTATGTGACCCCATGAAACCTTCCTGACTGGCTGTATACGGCTATGGCGGGTCGGCCCGGTATACAGGTCAGTATGTGACCCCATGAAACCTTCCTGACTCTGGCTGTATACGGCTATGGCGGCCCGGTGTACAGGTCAGTATGTGACCCCATGAAACCTTCCTGACTGGCTGTATACGGCTGTGGCGGCCCGGCCCGGTATACAGGTCAGTATGTGACCCCATGAAACCTTCCTGACTGGCTGTATACGGCTATGGCAGACCGGCCCGGTATACAGGTCAGTATGTGACCTCATGAAACCTTCCTGACTGGCTGTATACGGCTGTGGCGGCCCGGCCCGATATACAGGTCTCCATACAGATGTAACGCACAGGAGACGTGTGTGACGAGGCCCCCGGGAGCGCTCCTCTCTATAGCTCTGGGGGGACCTTTTCTCCCTGGCACCTAACAGCTTCCTAATGAATACTAATTATTGCAGAAATTCGTCATCACCGCTCTTTTAATTGCATTTTAATTAGGCATGTTAATTAGTCTAATTAGCGGCAGATAGCGGTGGCAGTAACACCGCGAGCAGGAAGTGAGGGGAGGCAGCGGGGTGACATGGAGGGTAATTATATATGTACATCCCATACATTTCTATACACATCGTGCACAGCTCGGCGGCCTGCAGCCTGCGTCTATCCAGCTGCTGGGAGACTACAACTCCCAGCACGTCCTGGCAGAATGCTAGGAGTTGTAGTTTCACGCCAGCTGAGAGCCTATAGGATCCTGTTGCGCCTTCATCACCGCATATTTAACACGATTTATTACCATAAATTACAGCTCGCGGCTGGAGATTTACATTTCGGTGACTATCTTTAGAAACGTGCACTCGGATTTACATGCGGTCCATATATTTCCATCGCTACGTGGATAATCTGCTGAGATCTGTCACATTACATACGATCCAGCCTTTATCGAGGACCCGACACTCGCCAGAAATATGTATTTTGTTTACTTGGTGTAAATGTCGCTGTTCTCCTGAATCCGGCGATGTTTTTCTTTTGTTCCTGCGCCTCTCCGTTCCTGAGATATGGCCTCCTCTTCCCTCTGTATAAATCTACTCGTTATCCAAGTGGGTGTGGTAAATGCTTCTATGGGCGTTTTCTTGATGAGCACACCCTCTTGGCTAACAAGATTAGATTTATATGTAGGGTAGAAGGGGCCATATCTCAGGAAAGGAAAGCAGCAGGAAGAAAACAAACATCTCCGGCTGCAGGAGAACGGCGGCATTTATACAGAGTAAAATAAACAGTGCTCCTCAGCCCAGAATATTGTTGAGTGAAAATCAATATGGCCGCCATAATACAGCTCTCACATCAGTCGTCTTCTAGCTTTTCTGGGCTCTTTGGAATGGACATGTCTCATGTGGGAATCAGAGAGCTGGGTGGTAAGCAGTGCGGCCACCATTACAGTTCAGAGGGGGTCTCCACTCCGTCCAGGACGCGTCAGTGCACATGGGGAATCCTGGAGTCTACAAGAGCAGAGCGACAACGTCTTATGAGGGTGGATTCACATAGTCGCGATCCGACCATCACGACCAAACCGACTAAAAGGCGGGAGGCAGGGGGGCGTCGAGTTCTACGTGTGAAAGGTGTGGCAGTGCGCATGCAAAACTACGGCTTCATTCACTGTCTAAGGTAGCCATGGACCAGGTGAGGCATGCACACTACCGAACTCATAGAAGTGAAGGGATCAGTGGTGACACATGCACTACTGCTGACAGAGGCCATAGAAGTGATTGGAGAGGTGGTCAAACATGTGCACTACTGCTATTCACCACAGAACTGAATGCTCTGATGCATGCGCACTACTGCTGACAGAACTGAATGCTCTGACGCATGCGCACTACTGCTGACAGAACTGAATGCTCTGACGCATGCGCACTACTGCTGAGAGAACTGAATGCTCTGACGCAAGCGCACTACTGCTGAATTGAATGCTCTGACGCATGCGCACTACTGCTGACAGAACTGAATGTTCTGACGCATGCGCACTACTGCTGAGAACTGAATGCTGACGCATGCACACTACTGCTGACAGAACTGAATGCTGTGACACATGCGCACCACTGCTGACAGAGAACTGAATGCTCTGATGCATGCGCACTACTGCTGACAGAGAACTGAATGCTCTGACGCATGCGCACTACTGCTGACAGAACTGAATGCTGTGACGCATGCACACTACTGCTGACAGAGAACTGAATGCTCTGTGTTGTGAATCCGCTTTTTGGGCTCCCCTGGTGGTTGCTGGTGGTACTGGTGACTTGTGTGTGCTTTGCTGTCTCAGTTCACCTGCTCCCATCAGTGTTTGGGAGTTTCCTATTTAGCCTTGCTCTCCTGTCATTTCCTTGCCGGTCATCATTGTAACCAGAGCCTTCGGTTGCATGTTCCTGCTACTAGTCTGCTGATCAGCTAAGTGGACTTTGTCCTTTTGTTTTGTATCTTTTGTCCAGTTTGCAGTTTTTGTTATTCTCTGTAGCTGGAAGCTCTTGCGGGCTGAAATTGCCACTCCTGTGTCATGAGTTGACACAGGAGTCTTAAAGTAATTTCAGGATGGTTTTTTGAAAGGGTTTTCAGTTGACCGTGAAGTCCTCTTTTGTATCCTTCTGCTATCTAGTAAGTGGACCTCTCTTTGCTAAATCTACTTTCATACTGTGTATGTCTTTTCCTCTTAACTCACCATTATTACATGTGGGGGGCTGCTATCATCTTTTGGGGTATTTCCCTAGAGGTAAGCCAGGTCTGTTCCTTCCTCTACCAGGCGTAGTTAGTCCTCCGGCTGGCGCGTGGCATCTAGGAAGTCGTAGGTATGCTCCCTGGCTACTATTAGTTGTGTGGTAGATTTAGCTCACGGTCAGCTCGAGATTCCATCACCCAGAGCTCGTCCGTTATTTTTGTGTTCTGATGTTTCCCTGCCATTGGGAATCATGACAGTATGACCGGCCCATGTTAAAGTTATTGGCAGAAGAAAGGAGAGAAAAAAGAAGTCTGTAGATTTTTTTTTTTTTTCTTCCCCCCTATGCTTGCTCCATAGTTGGATCAGTTGTATTAGTTGTATTTCAGCTCTAATTACAGCCTTTGCCTTTCTCTCCTTCTAATCCTTGAATGGCTCTGATCTCACCTGTTTAAAGATGGACCCTCAGAGTTTGGCTGTAGGTTTAAATAATCTTGCTACCACGGTTCAAAATTTACAAGATTTTGTTATACATACTCCGATGTCTGAACCTAAAATTCCTACACCAGAGGTGTTTTCCGGAGATAGATCTCGGTTCCTGAATTTCAAATATAATTGTAAATTGTTCCTTTCTCTCAGACCTCACTCCTCTGGAGATCCTGTCCAGCAGGTTAAGATTGTAATCTCTTTGCTGCGAGGTGACCCTCAAAATTGGGCATTTTCATTGACACCAGGGGATCCTGCGTTGCTCAATGTGGATGCGTTTTTTCTGGCTTTAGGGTTGCTTTATGAGGAACCTAATTTGGAGATTCAAGCTGAAAAAGCTTTGATAGCCCTATCTCAAGGGCAAGATGAAGCTGAGATACACTGCCAAAAATTTCGTAGATGGTCTGTGCTTACTCAGTGGAATGAGTGCGCCCTAGCGGCAAATTTCAGAGAGGGCCTTTCTGATGCCGTTAAAGATGTTATGGTCGGGTTCCCTGCGCCCATAGGTCTGAATGCGTCCATGACAATGGCTATTCAGATTGATCGGCGTTTGCGGGAGCGCAAACCCGTGCACCATTTGGCGGTATCTTCTGAAGAGACGCCAGAGAAAATGCAATGTGACAGAATTCTGTCCAGAAGCGAGCGGCAGAATTATAGGCGTAAAAATGGGTTATGCTTCTATTGTGGTGATTCTGCTCATGTTATATCAGCATGCTCTAAACGTACAAGGAAGGTTGACAAGTCTATTTCAATTGGCACTTTACAGTCTAAATTTATTCTGTCTGTAACCTTGATTTGTTCATTATCAGTTATTACCGTGGATGCCTATGTGGACTCTGGCGCCGTTCTGAGTCTTATGGATTGGTCCTTTGCCAGGCGCTGTGGGTTTGATTTAGAGCCTCTGGAAGTCCCTATACCTCTGAAGGGTATTGATTCTACGCCTTTGGCTTGTAATAAACCACAATTCTGGACGCAAGTGACTATGCGTATGACTCCAGACCATCAGGAGGTGATTCGCTTCCTTGTGTTGTACAATTTGCATGATGTTTTGGTGCTTGGATTACCATGGTTACAATCTCATAACCCAGTCCTTGCCTGGAAAACAATGTCTGTGTTAAGCTGGGGATGTCGGGGGGCTCATGGGGACATACCTTTGGTTTCCATTTCGTCATCTATTCCCTCTGAGATTCCGGCATTTTTGTCTGATTATCGTGATATTTTTGAGGAGCCAAAAATTGGTTCACTCCCTCCCCACAGAGATTGTGATTGCGCCATAGATCTGATTCCTGGCAGTGAATTTCCAGGGGGTCGTTTGTTTAACTTATCTGTACCTGAACATGCTGCTATGCGAGAGTATATTAAGGAGTCCCTGGAAAAGGGACATATTCGTCCTTCTTCATCTCCTTTAGGAGCTGGTTTTTTCTTTGTATCTAAAAAGGATGGCTCTCTGAGGCCTTGTATTGATTATCGACTCCTGAATAAAATTACAGTCAAATATCAGTATCCGTTGCCTTTGCTGACTGATTTGTTTGCTCGCATAAGGGGGGCTAAGTGGTTCTCTAAGATTGATCTTCGTGGGGCGTATAATTTGGTGCGAATTAAGCAGGGGGATGAGTGGAAAACCGCATTTAATACGCCTGAGGGCCATTTTGAGTATTTAGTAATGCCTTTCAGCCTTTCTAATGCACCTTCAGTCTTTCAGTCCTTAATGCATGATATTTTCCGTGAATATTTGGATAAATTTATGATTGTGTATTTGGATGATATTTTGATTTTTTTCTGATGACTGGGAGTCTCATGTTCAACAGGTCAGGAGGGTTTTTCAGGTTTTGCGGGAGAATTCTTTGTGTGTAAAGGGTTCAAAGTGTGTTTTTGGGGTTCAAAAGATTTCCTTTTTGGGGTACATTTTTTCCCCTTCTTCTATTGAGATGGACCCTGTCAAGGTTCGGGCTATTTGTGACTGGACGCAGCCTACTTCTCTTAAGAGTCTTCAGAAATTCTTGGGCTTTGCTAATTTTTATCGTCGATTTATAACTGGTTTTTCTGGCGTTGCTAAACCTCTGACGGATTTGACCAAAAGGGGTGCTGATGTTGCCAATTGGTCCCCTGCTGCTGTGGAGGCCTTTCGGGAGCTTAAGCGCCGCTTTTTGTCTGCCCCTGTGTTGCGCCAGCCTGATGTTTCTCTTCCCTTTCAGGTTGAGGTTGATGCTTCCGAGATCGGAGCGGGGGCGGTTTTGTCGCAGAAAAGTTCCGACTGCTCAGTGATGAGACCTTGTGCGTTCTTTTCTCGAAAATTTTCGGCCGCCGAGCGAAACTATGATGTTGGTAATCGGGAGCTTTTGGCCATGAAGTGGGCATTTGAGGAGTGGCGTCATTGGCTTGAGGGTGCCAGACATCAGGTGGTAGTTTTGACTGATCACAAGAATCTGATTTATCTAGAGTCTGCCAAGCGCCTGAATCCTAGACAGGCACGATGGTCGTTTTTTTTTTCTCGGTTTAATTTTGTGGTTTCATACTTACCGGGTTCTAAAAATGTTAAGGCAGATGCTCTTTCTAGGAGTTTTGAGCTTGACTCTCCTGGGGATTCTGAACCTGCTGGTGTCCTTAAGGATGGGGTGGTTTTGTCTGCTGTCTCCCCAGATCTGCGACGTGCTTTGCAAGAATTTCAGGCGGATAGACCTGATCGTTGTCCGCCTGGTAGACTGTTTGTTCCTGATGACTGGACCAGTAGAGTCATCTCGGAAGTTCATTCTTCTTCGCTGGCAGGTCATCCTGGAATTTTTGGTACCAGAGATTTGGTGGCTAGATCCTTCTGGTGGCCTTCCCTGTCTCGGGATGTGCGTGTTTTTGTGCAGTCTTGTGATGTGTGTGCTCGGGCCAAGCCTTGTTGTTCTAGGGCTAGTGGGTTATTGTTGCCCTTGCCTGTTCCGAAGAGGCCTTGGACGCACATCTCTATGGACTTTATTTCTGATCTCCCTGTTTCTCAGAAGATGTCTGTCATCTGGGTGGTGTGTGACCGTTTTTCTAAAATGGTTCATTTGGTACCATTGCCTAAGTTGCCTTCCTCATCTGAGTTGGTCCCTCTATTTTTTCAAAATGTGGTTCGCTTGCATGGTATTCCGGAAAACATCGTTTCTGACAGGGGAACCCAGTTCGTGTCTAGATTTTGGCGGACATTCTGTGCCAGGTTGGGCATTGATTTGTCTTTTTCGTCTGCATTCCATCCTCAGACTAATGGCCAGACGGAGCGAACTAATCAAACTTTGGAGACTTATTTGAGGTGTTTTGTGTCTGCGGATCAGGATGACTGGGTTGCCTTTTTGCCGTTGGCAGAATTTGCTCTTAATAATCGGGCTAGTTCTGCCACTTTGGTTTCTCCTTTCTTTTGCAATTCAGGGTTTCATCCTCGTTTTTCATCTGGTCAGGTGGAATCTTCGGATTGTCCTGGAGTGGATGCGGTGGTGGATCGGTTGCATCGGATTTGGGGACAAGTGGTGGACAATTTGAAGTTGTCCCAGGAGAGGACTCAGCAGTTTGCTAACCGCCGTCGTCGTGTTGGTCCTCGCCTTCGTGTTGGGGACTTGGTGTGGTTGTCTTCCCGTTTTGTCCCTATGAGGGTTTCTTCTCCTAAGTTTAAGCCTCGGTTCATCGGTCCTTATAGGATTTTGGAGATACTTAACCCTGTGTCCTTTCGTTTGGACCTCCCGGCATCTTTCGCTATCCATAATGTATTCCATCGGTCGTTGTTGCGGAGATATGAGGTACCGGTGGTTCCTTCTACTGAACCTCCTGCTCCTGTGCTGGTGGAGGGTGAATTGGAGTACGTTGTAGAGAAGATCTTGGATTCCCGTATTTCCAGACGGAGACTTCAATATCTGGTTAAATGGAAGGGCTATGGTCAGGAAGATAATTATTGGGTAACTGCCTCTGATGTTCATGCCTCGGATTTGGCTCGTGCCTTTCATAGGGCTCATCCAGATCGCCCTGGCGGTTCTCGTGAGGGTTCGGTGCCCCCTCCTTAAGGGGGGGGTACTGTTGTGAATCCGCTTTTTGGGCTCCCCTGGTGGTTGCTGGTGGTACTGGTGACTTGTGTGTGCTTTGCTGTCTCAGTTCACCTGCTCCCATCAGTGTTTGGGAGTTTCCTATTTAGCCTTGCTCTCCTGTCATTTCCTTGCCGGTCATCATTGTAACCAGAGCCTTCGGTTGCATGTTCCTGCTACTAGTCTGCTGATCAGCTAAGTGGACTTTGTCCTTTTGTTTTGTATCTTTTGTCCAGTTTGCAGTTTTTGTTATTCTCTGTAGCTGGAAGCTCTTGCGGGCTGAAATTGCCACTCCTGTGTCATGAGTTGACACAGGAGTCTTAAAGTAATTTCAGGATGGTTTTTTGAAAGGGTTTTCAGTTGACCGTGAAGTCCTCTTTTGTATCCTTCTGCTATCTAGTAAGTGGACCTCTCTTTGCTAAATCTACTTTCATACTGTGTATGTCTTTTCCTCTTAACTCACCATTATTACATGTGGGGGGCTGCTATCATCTTTTGGGGTATTTCCCTAGAGGTAAGCCAGGTCTGTTCCTTCCTCTACCAGGCGTAGTTAGTCCTCCGGCTGGCGCGTGGCATCTAGGAAGTCGTAGGTATGCTCCCTGGCTACTATTAGTTGTGTGGTAGATTTAGCTCACGGTCAGCTCGAGATTCCATCACCCAGAGCTCGTCCGTTATTTTTGTGTTCTGATGTTTCCCTGCCATTGGGAATCATGACAGTATGACCGGCCCATGTTAAAGTTATTGGCAGAAGAAAGGAGAGAAAAAAGAAGTCTGTAGATTTTTTTTTTTTTTTCTTCCCCCCTATGCTTGCTCCATAGTTGGATCAGTTGTATTAGTTGTATTTCAGCTCTAATTACAGCCTTTGCCTTTCTCTCCTTCTAATCCTTGAATGGCTCTGATCTCACCTGTTTAAAGATGGACCCTCAGAGTTTGGCTGTAGGTTTAAATAATCTTGCTACCAAGGTTCAAAATTTACAAGATTTTGTTATACATACTCCGATGTCTGAACCTAAAATTCCTACACCAGAGGTGTTTTCCGGAGATAGATCTCGGTTCCTGAATTTCAAATATAATTGTAAATTGTTCCTTTCTCTCAGACCTCACTCCTCTGGAGATCCTGTCCAGCAGGTTAAGATTGTAATCTCTTTGCTGCGAGGTGAGTTAGTTGTGTGGTAGATTTAGCTCACGGTCAGCTCGAGATTCCATCACCCAGAGCTCGTCCGTTATTTTTGTGTTCTGATGTTTCCCTGCCATTGGGAATCATGACAGCTCTGACGCATGCGCACTACTGCTGACAGAACTGAATGCTGTGACGCATGCGCACCACTGCTGACAGAGAACTGAATGCTCTGATGCATGCGCATTACTGCTGACAGAGAACTGAATGCTCTGATGCATGCGCATTACTGCTGACAGAGAACTGAATGCTCTGATGCATGCGCACCACTGCTGACAGAGAACTGAATGCTCTGATGCATGCGCACTACTGCTGACAGAGAACTGAATGCTCTGACGCATGCGCACTACTGCTGACAGAACTGAATGCTGTGACGCATGCGCACCACTGCTGACAGAGAACTGAATGCTCTGATGCATGCGAATTACTGCTGACAGAGAACTGAATGCTCTGATGCATGTGCATTACTGCTGACAGAGAACTGAATGCTCTGATGCATGCGCACTACTGCTGACAGAGAACTGAATGCTCTGATGCATGCGCATTACTGCTGACAGAGAACTGAATGCTCTGATGCATGTGCATTACTGCTGACAGAGAACTGAATGCTCAGATGCATGCGCACTACTGCTGACAGAGAACTGAATGCTCTGATGCATGAGCACCACTGCTGACAGAACTGAATGCTCTGATGCATGCGCACTTCTGCTGACAGAACTGAATGCTCTGACGCATGCGCACTACTGCTGAGAGAACTGAATGCTGTGACACATGCGCACCACTGCTGACAGAGAACTGAATGCTCTGACGCATGCGCACTACTGCTGACAGAACTGAATGCTGTGACGCATGCGCACCACTGCTGACAGAGAACTGAATGCTCTGATGCATGCGCATTACTGCTGACAGAGAACTGAATGCTCTGATGCATGCGCATTACTGCTGACAGAGAACTGAATGCTCTGATGCATGCGCATTACTGCTGACAGAGAACTGAATGCTCTGATGCATGCGCACCACTGCTGACAGAGAACCGAATGCTCTGATGCATGCGCACTACTGCTGACAGAGAACTGAATGCTCTGATGCATGCGCACTACTGCTGACAGAGAACTGAATGCTCTGATGCATGAGCACCACTGCTGACAGAACTGAATGCTCTGATGCATGCGCACTACTGCTGAGAGAACTGAATGCTCTGATGCATGCGCACTACTGCTGACAGAGAACTGAATGCTCTGATGCATGAGCACCACTGCTGACAGAACTGAATGCTCTGATGCATGAGCACCACTGCTGACAGAACTGAATGCTCTGATGCATGCGCACTACTGCTGAGAGAACTGAATGCTCTGACGCATGCGCACTACTGCTGACAGAACTAAATGCTCTGATGCATGTGCACTACTGCTGAGAGAACTGAATGCTCTGATGCATGCGCACTACTGCTGACAGAACTAAATGCTCTGATGCATGCGCACTACTGCTGAGAGAACTAAATGCTCTGATGCATGCGCACTACTGCTGAGAGAACTGAATGCTCTGATGCATGCGCACTACTGCTGACAGAGAACTGAATGCTCTGATGCATGCGCACTACTGCTGAGAGAACTGAATGCTCTAATGCATGCGCACTACTGCTGAGAGAGAACTGAATGCTCTGATGCATGCGCACTACTGCTGAGAGAGAACTGAATGCTCTGATGCATGCGCACTACTGCTGACAGAGATCATGGAAGTGAATGGATCAGTGTTGACACCTGTGCTCATTCCCATTGACTGAATGCACCGACGCATGCACACTGAAATACACCATAGAAGTGAATGAAGGGGTGGTCACGCATGCGCACTAGGGCTCCATTCACATGGAGGAGTGACCGTCTAAATGGCCATGGTTGTAACCTGCACCTGCTGTGGACAGAAAGAGGCAACTGAATAAGTTGATTTATTTTTTAATGTTATAGGGTAACTCTAGACGTTAGATATCTGTGATCCATGAAGCGTCCCCTCCGGACTGTTCGGTGAATCTGAATGGTCGTCATTATCATCGTCTTCTGGCCAGAACACAGGAAGTGTTGTCATAGGGGAAGAGACTTTAAAGACAATGCGGTAAAGCCCTGCATGTTAGAAGTAGATCTTATAACACGCTCTCTGCTTATTTTCACCAGAGACAGCGCCACCCTGAACAATGGCCGTGCCTGGTACTACAGCTCATTCCTTATAGAAAAATCAAAGTCAAGGTTTGTACGAGGGCGGCACTGTATACGGGTGTATATATTCCGGGTGTGTGAACGCTGCAGACAGTCACCGCGTGGTTTTTATATAACCATACACAAGAGAAAAAGGTTAAAGCATCTTGGAGTAAAAAAGTGGATCAAATAATGACTTTAAATTGCGCTTTTTTGTGTTTTGTATAATTCATCAAACTTTATAAATATGAAAAAGGAAAAAAAAAAAAAAAAATCCTGATTTATACAGTGGGTCATTTTCTGCAGATACATTAATGTAGAGTTGTGATCTGTAACCACAGGAAGAAGGGAATCTAGAGGGAACGTTGTGTGAGGCGAGGGCGGACAATAAGACACAGGAAGTGTTCACACACGGGGACGTCAGACGCACGGATGCCCCCCCACACTACGCTATGAGGTCACCAGGGAGGAGGCGGCTCAGTGCTGCCATCTGGTGCCCACAGCACACATAGGCCAGAGGTGGACACTGGTGAATCCTCCCCAGATGAGACCGGATAATCAATTTTTCGCTATTTAGGGTTTTCACACTTTTTATTATATATGTGTATTTATGTAAACCCGCATGCTCAGACTCTGTACGGTGGCCCACATGGTTCTATTAGCACCGTGTGCCGCCATATGGCGCCAACATGAAACGTGGATTTTGCGCTTGTGACAATGCTACAAGCCTTAAAAAAAAAAAAAAACACATAGGCCCGATTCATCATTTACATTCTTTTTATTTTTGCCTTTTGGCATTTGCTTTTTTTTTTTTTCTTCTCACAACAAAATTCTTCAAAACCGAGCAACAGGCTTCATGAATTTTGTGCAAAAATTCTGTATTTTTCTTCTACATATTAAAATTTGCACTGAACTTTCAGACATATATGAAGGGGCCGGAGGACATTTTGCACCAAAACGTTGAGATTTTAAAGAAAAAAAAATAAGTTGCAATTGATAAATCGGACGAAAAAAATCTGGAAATCCCAAAGCTTAATCACAATGGGGGAAATAAAAGAAAGAAAAAAAACACAAACAGAGCCACACACGTAAAATAGAACTTAAAAAAAAGGCGCAAAAATTATTAAAAAATAAATAAATAAAATAAAAAATGCAAAAGTAAAGAAAAACAGCAAAAAAAAAACACTAAAAACTAGAGAAAAAAAAAACAGGCAAAAATACAATAATAAACCAGGGCCATTTTTTTCCTGTGACCTCCAGGGGTGGGTTCTGGGCAAATGAACCCTGGTGCCAATTTCCTTTTTCAGGACGACTCAACCGTTGCTCCATCCTTCGTATAGGAAATCAGTATCAGATCTGCAAGGGTCCAACGATCAGCGCCCCCAACCGATGGAAAGGTCGCGGGTGGAGATGAGCGAAACAATTCAAGGCGAATGTGATTTGGGGCCGATCCACTCCAGCTCCACGGGTCTCCAGCGAGGTCCACAGCGCCACACTCTTGGCAGTGGTGGGGTCTGGTATAGCGGCTCAGCCCTGTTCCAGCCCCATCCTCCCCTGCTGATTGGTGGCCATAGGCTGAGGAGCAGGAGGCAGCAATACGCCTGTGATCTACCAGACTCCTGTACACAGAACTATCAAATATGTCATAAAGGGATGCACCGGCCCATGTATTAAAGGGCTACACAGCTCTATAAATGGAGAGGGCAGAATAGAAGTCTGACAGATCCCTTTATATGCGATTTCTTACAACACTGCTACTTTGTTATGCTGCAAATTGCCAGAAAATCCTCAAGAAAATGTGCAGCAATGTGGAGTCGGTCCTGAGTGCAGTGACGTCTCTGTGCCAGGAGAAGTCACACCAGACCCGGCCACATACGAGCCGCCGGAACATGGAGTCAGAGACTGGACTCGTGTCTATCTCCAAGCACCAGACGAGGCAACCAGCAAAACGTCTCCTGAAAAAACGGGGTCACATTGTGCCCTATAATGTCCGATACCAGTAACACAGAGGAACGCGGAGACCCCGCAGCACAGAAGAGAGGAGGGTCCGCATTGCCAGGATCACACCCCAAACACAGCAAAGAAGCACTGAGAAAGTGACCAGAATAATGCAAAGGGCGAGATCATCTCCAAAATCAAAGAGTACTAAACTGCATAACTTTCTAAATAAAATATCGAAGTTACTTACCGATAACGGTATTTCTCTGACCCCATGACGGCACCACGGAGAGAGGGGATCCGCCATCAGGGACAGGAAACCTACAGGTGAAAAAGGCGGTACCTGTCTCCCACATCAGTTGGTTTACAGAGCCTTAACAGAACTTCAGCTGCAACTTTAAATGGTTATTCAAACAAAAAATATTTAAATTTTAGGCTTATCAGAGGCACCGCGTGGCTAAATATTAATGACTAAGCTTAGTGTGCACACCCACACCTGAAGCGATCAGAGTAATACCGTAATTGGTAAGTAACCACGATATTCTCTTACCCCCATGACGGCACCACAGAGAGAATTTCATAGAATGTTTATTAGGGGGGGGGGACCACTGCCTCCAGGACCCTTTTTTGAGGAAACAATTATGGAATCACCCTGTACATTTTTTTTAAATTAGATCTGCTCATTAGTCTGCATCTAAAAAGGAGTGATCACACCTTGCAGAGCTGTTGCACCAAGTGGACTGACATGAATCATGGCTCCAACATGAGATATGTCAATTGAAACAAAGGAGAGGATTATCAAACTTTTAAAAGAGGGTAAATCATCACGCAATGTTGCAAAAGATGTTGGTTGTTCACAGTCAGCTGTGTCTAAATTCTGGACCAAACACAAACAACATGGGAAGGTTGTTAAAGGCAAACATACTGGTAGACCATGGAAGACATCAAAGCATCAAGATTGGAAACTTAAAGCAATAGGTCTCCAAAACAGGAAATGCACAACAAAACAAATGGGGAACGAATGCGTGGAAACTGGAGTCAACATCTGTGACCGAACTGTAAGAATCCACCTAAAGGAAATGGGATTTACATACAGAAAAGCTAAACAAAAGCCATCATTAACACCTAAACAGAAAAAAACAAGGTTACAATGGGCTAAGGAAAAGCAATCGTGGACTGTGAATGACTGGATGAAAGTCATATTCAGTGATTAATCACAAATCTGCATTGGGAAAGGTTATGATGCTGGAACTTTTGTTTGGTGCCGTTCCAATTAGGTTTATAAAGATGACTGCCTGAAGAGAACATGTAAATTTCCACAGTCATTGATGATATGGGGCTGCATGTCTGGTAAAGGCACTGGGGAAATGGCTGTCATTACTTCTTCAATAAATGCACAAGTTTATTGTTGATATTTTGGACAGTTTTCTTATCCCATCAATTGAAAGGATGTTTGGGGATGATGAAATCATTTTTCAAGATGATAATGCATCCTGCCATAGGGCAAAAACTGTGAAAACATTCCTTGGAAAAAGACACATAAGGTCAATGTCATGGCCTGCAAATAGTCCGGATCTCAATCCAATTGAAAATCTTTGGTGGAAGTTGTAGAAAATGGTCCATGACGAGGCTCCAACCTGCAAAGCTGATCTGGCAACAGCAATCAGAGAAAGTTGGAGCTAGATTGATGCAGAGTTCTGTGTGACACTCATTATGTCTATGCCTCAGAGACTGCAAGCTGTTATAAAAGCAAGAGGTGGTGCAACAAAATACTAGTGATGTGTTGGAGGTTTTTTTTGTTTTTCACGATTCCATAATTTTTTCCTCAGAATTGAGTGATTCCATAATTTTTTCCCTATGTTTGGTTAAAAAAAGTAACCATCACGGACTACCATATTTTTTGTTCTTGATTTATTTTAGTGTTTCTTAAAGCCAGAAAGTTGCCATTTGAAATGACTTTAGTTTTGTGCCATGTCTGTGATGTTTTTTTTCTAGAAAATTAAACAACTGAATGAACATCCTCGAAGGCCGGTGATTCCATAATTTTTGCCAGGGGTTGTATTTGAGGCCTTAATAAATCTTTTTATCCAGCGATTCCCCGCTAAGTCGCAGTTGTAAAGGGCCCCTAGCGTTGCCACTTGAACTTTAAGAGTGCTTGTTGCTAAGCTTTTTTCCAACCCCTTTTGAAGGAACTCTAGCACTTTCTGAATTGGGATCTCCCCCGATAAACTGGCACCCGAAACTGACAAAAATCTCCTCCAGACCTTCCCATATGCTCTAGTAGTTACTGGTTTTCTACTTAACAAGAGATGAAACTAAGTTTGAAGAGAATCTTCTCTTCGTTGAAAGTTTCCTTTCAAATTCCAGGCCGTCATATGCAAGCTTTTCACTTGCGGATGGTTTACCGGCCCCTGACACAGGTTTGGGATATCTGGGAGAACCCAAGGTCTGTTATAGACATCATCTGCAGCCACGGAAACCATGCTCTTTTCGGCCAAAAGGGAGCTATCATGATTACCCTTGCTCTGTCCTCCCGAATCTTCCTCAGTACTAAGGGAATTAGTGCTATTGGAGGAAAGGCATAGGCTAGCTGAAAGTCCCAGGGAATTAAAAAGGTGTCTAGGGTTACTGGACTTCCCCGTGGGTCGATCGAACAGAAGGCATGAGGTCTTCCGGTTTAGACTGTTTGCGAACAAGTCTATCTCCGGGAGACCCCAAACCTCTACTATGTGGTTGAATACCGCCTGGTTTAATTCCCACTCCCCTTGTTTCAGCTGTGTTCGGCTTAGAAAATCTGCGGCCTGATTTTCTGTCCCCTTGATATGAAGGGCTGACAGTGAGGACAGATTGGCCTCTGCTAACAACAGGATAGATTTTGCTACCTCCATCAGCGCTTGAGATCTCGTTCCCCCCTGGTGATTCAAGTATGCTACCATCACCCTGTTGTCCGAGAGCACCCTCACGTGGTGGGAACGGAGGAAAACTAGGAAGTGGTTGAGAGCACATTTTACTGCCAGTTCTTTCATGTTTGAGGAAACTAGTTTTTCCTCCTCTGACCAGGGGCCTTGGGCAATTTGGTCGTGTAAGTGAGCCCCCCATCCCCAAGGATCCCCATCGGTAGTCAGTGTTACAGTTATCGGCCATACCTACGGAACACCCCTGGTTAGGTTGTCTGGATCCACCTACAAAGCTAGGGAACGTATTGTTTGTGAGATTTTTAAGCGCTTTTCTAAATCTCCCTTTAAGCGAGATTCTGCTTCTAGTACCTCCCACTGGAGATCTCTGGTGTGACTCTGGGCCCATTGGACTGCTGGAATAGACTGTCATTGACCAAAGTACGGACATAGCCATGCGCAGTGACGACTTGCGATCCCTTCAATTGTTACCAGTTGAATCATGTTTGAAACTTTTCCCCACGGAAGACGCCAATTGCTTTATTGAGTCTACCATTATCCCTAGGTACTGTTGTACTTGGGTTGGGATAATCATGGACTTTGCTAGGTTCAACATCCAACCTAGATTTGTCAGGGATGTCATTACTTTGTCCGACTGTTGGCTGCAATGGAGGAATGACTCACCAACTACAAAGAGGTCGTCCAGATATGGGACTATTAGTAGGTTTTGCTCTCTTATGTGAGCCATGACCTCTGCCATTAGTTTCATAAACACCCTCGGGGCTATGGCTAGGCCGAAGGGAAGGGCCCTGAATTGGTAATGCTTTAGTTCCCCTTGCATTAGTACCGCCACTCTGAGGAATTTTTGGTGATCTGAGTGGATGGGCACATGGTAGTATGCGTCTTTTAAATCGATGACAGTCATAAAACAAGACGGATAAAGCGTTCTGACACAGGTTTTTATCGTTTCCATTTTGAAACTCTGAGTCACTAGGTACTTGTTTAGTTTTTCAGATTTATAATCGTCCTGTAAGTTCCATCCAGTTTGTTCGAAGAAACAGAGGGGAGTAGAATCCTGTGCCCTTCTCCTGGTCTGGAACTTCCTGCAGGACGTTCTTTGTCAGAAGACTCTGTACCTCCTTTTGAAGGCCCAGTTGCTCAGCCTCTACTTTCCTTTGTGGTGTTATGACAAAATGATGATATGGCATCGTATGGAACTTCAGTTTCAGTCCTGTCTTTATTATATTTAGTACCCACGAACTCCCAGATACTTCCTTCCAGCCTGGGAAAAAGTATGTCAATCTCCCTCCAACCTGGGGCACACCTTCATTGGGGCTGTTTTTTGTTATCAGGTTTGTTGAACATGAAGCCTCTTCCTTTAAATTTTTTATCCTTCTTTTTGATTTTTAAGGGGTCTTCGACGCATACATTTTCTGCACCGAAAGGGCCGTCTATAGGATTGGTTGGGAAACCCTGGAAAAGCTTTTTTCTTGTCCCCTGCTTTCTCAAGAATGTCATCTAGGGTAGGACCAAATCAAAATTCTCCTTCGCAGGGAATGGAGCATAGTTTGGCTTTTGTCTGTAGATCTCCCGGCCAATACTTGAGTTACAAAGCCCTTCTAGCTGCATTTGAAAACGAGGCAGACCTTGCTGCTAGTCTTACCGAGTCTATAGAGGCGTCTGCTAGGTACAGCGGCTCCCTTCATTATTGAGACTGAGTCCAATATTGATTCTCTTGGGGATCTATCCTTTAGCTGTGACTCTAGGTGGTCTAGCCACACCATTAATGCCCAGGCGGTACATGTGGCGGCTATTGCTGGTTTTAACCCCGCACTGGCAGCCTCCCAAGAGCCCTTTAAGAATACGTCCGCCCTCTTGTCCATGGGGTCCTTAAGGGTCCCCATATCTTGAAAAGGCAACGCAAATTTTTTAGAGGCTTTTGCAATGGCGACATCTAACTTTGGCGCCTTTCCCCAGAAAGAGCAAGCTGGGTCGTCAAATGGGTATTTCATCTTTGGGGTTAGGAGGACTTTTTTTTGTCTGGTCTCTTCCATTCCTTTTTTATTAAAGCTTGTATTTTTTCATTAAATGGGAACGCTCGTTTCCATTGTTCTAGACCGCTAAACATAAGATCTTGCGCAGTTTTCTTGGACCGAGTCTCCACTAGCCCCATGGTTGTTCTAACCGCTTTTACTAAAGGTACCTTCACACGAAACGACTTTGTAACGATATCGCTAGCGATCCGTGACGTTGCAGCGTCCTGGCTAGCGATATCATTTAGTTTGACACGCAGCAGCGATCAGGATCCTGCTGTGATGTCGCTGGTCGCTGAATAAAGTTCAGAACTTTATTTGGTCGTCCGATCGCCGTGTATCGTTGTGTTTGACAGCAAAAGCAACGATACCAGCGATATTTTACACTGGTAACCAGGGTAAACATCGGGTTACTAAGCGCAGGGCCGCGCTTAGTAACCCGATGTTTACCCTGGTTACCAGCGTAAACGTAAAAAAAAAACCAAACAGTACATACTCACCATCTGATGTCCGTCAGGTCCCTTGCCGTCTGCTTCCCACACTGACTGAGCACCGCAAAGTGAAAGTACAGCACAGCGGTGACGTCACCGCTGTGCTCTGCTCTCACTGTACGGCGGCACTCAGTCAGAGCAGGAAGCAGACGGCAAGGGACCTGACGGACATCAGATGGTGAGTATGTACTGTTTTTTTTTTTTTACTTTTACGCTGGTAACCAGGGTAAACATCGGGTTACTAAGCGCGGCCCTGCGCTTAGTAACCCGATGTTTACCCTGGTTACCCGGGGACCTCGGCATCGTTGGTCGCTGGAGAGCGGTCTGTGTGACAGCTCTCCAGCGATCAAACAGCGACGCTGCAGCGATCGGCATCGTTGTCGCTATCGCTGCAGCGTCGTTTCGTGTGAAGGTACCTTAAGGCATCTGTTTCTTCCATAGGGAAACAATTGCGACCCCCTTCTGGGAATGAAGAGGATGATGGAGAGGAGAGTGAACTATCTGAACTATACTGATCACTATCTTCCTCACTGGAACTGGACTCCGGGGATTTGCGTTTGGATTTATGCTTCCTTTTTAGACTTTTAAAGTTTTTTAACACATCTTCCACTTGGGTTTTGATTAACTCTTTTAGGTCAGATGCGAATCTTGGGGACTCTTCATATATAGTATTTTCTATGCATATGGCACACAGCTTTTTACCCACGTAGAGGGTAGTTCTACAGAGCAGACTGCACATACTCTGTGTCTGGTTTTTGCTGTTCATTTCTTCCCCTAAGAAAACATAATAAACCCCATTTAGAATATGGACATTTACGGAGGTCACTTACCCTCCTAATGTGAGGGAGATACCGGTTCTGGCCTAGGAGTTGCATCCTCGATTTGAACCGCTGTTGATCTCCCAGATCCATTGGAGCCTCTGCTGCGCTGGGATCCTGAGCTGCGACGCTGGGAAGAGGCATCCTGCTGCTGTGGCCGCTGCTGGAGCTGTTGCTGCTGGCGGTTTTTTGGAGGGGACTGCAGAATTTCTTCTGCCGGCTGCTCTTTCTCACTCATGGTGAAAATAATCGAGCATCGGCGTTTGGTTGGACTGCCTTATATTTCCGGGAGAGCGGCGCGCCGCAGCATCAGTTTTACCCAGAGATGCCTTGCGCCGCCCCGGAAATGACCCCGCGCCTGTGCACTCCGGGTCTCCCAGAAAGCATTGCGGTTGCTCACGCATGTGCGCCTCACCTTCCGGCGCCCAATCTCCAGGACCGCCTATAGGTGACCGCCGCCACCACCTCCTGGGCCACGAACCGGCGGCATGTCGCAAGGCGGCCGCCGCCACCTATTATCGGCCATATATGGGTTACTGAGGGAGAGGCAGACAGGTGCTACAGGTTCCCAGTCAGGGACAGGAAACCGAACTGATGTGGGAGAGAGGTACCGCCTTTTTCACCTGTAGGTTTCCTGTCCCTGAGGGCGGATCCCTCTCTCCATGGTGCATATCCCGTATTATCCTCCAGAGATGCATTCACTATTCTGCTGGTGCAGTCACTGTGTACATACATTACATTACTGATCCTGAGTTACATCCTGTATTATACCCCAGAGCTGCACTCACTATTCTGCTGGTGCAGTCACTGTGTACATACATTACTGATCCCAAGTTACACCCTGTATTATACCCCAGAGCTGCACTCACTATTCTGCTGGTGCAGTCACTGTGTACATACATTACTGATCCTGAGTTACATTCTGTATTATACCCCAGAGCTGCACTCACTATTCTGCTGGTGCAGTCACTGTGTACATACATTACTGATCCCAAGTTACACCCTGTATTATACCCCAGAGCTGCACTCACTATTCTGCTGGTGCAGTCACTGTGTACATACATTACATTACTGATCCTGAGTTACATCCTGTATTATACTCCAGAGCTGCACTCACTATTCTGCTGGTGCAGTCACTGTGTACATACATTACTGATCCCAAGTTACACCCTGTATTATACCCCAGAGCTGCACTCATTATTCTGCTTTGGTGTATACATACATATATTACGTTGGCTGCATTATCCTCCAGAGCTGCATGCTTACCGCCCACCCTTGTGTTACACAGACACGGTGTAGTAGACTCTCTTTAATGACCAGTATCAGGCGGATGTTCGGCTCTCGCTGCCGTCAGACATATTTACATTCCAACAAACATCAGAAGAATAGTGTTCGATAGTGAAAAATTAGTTAAAAAAAAACAGCCGCCCCCCCTGGAAGGGTGTGAGGGGGGGTGAAGATGGAATTAATGTGTGGAGCGTGGGTGGGAGACGGATCCCCCTGCTCTGGGGTCAGAACGGGACAGGACACTTACTGATCAGTGCTCGCACTGTGGCTTCCCATCCGACTACAACTCCCAGCAAACCCGAGACCACAGATCAGCCGTGTCCTACTCCTGCTTGTCTTTGTAAGACTACGACTTCTATCATGTTGAGAGTAGTAGTTTTTTAAAAAGCTGGAGAGCTCCGGGTCATTGATGTGGTGAGGTGTAGAGGCAGCCGACTGCAGACCCTGCCCCCCCGCCGGCACTTATCGGGGGGGGTCTCCCTGTACCCTACAGGGGGCATCCAGCTCCAAAAAAGATTTCCACATTTTTTTCTAGAAATTGTTGAATGCAAATATGAATATAAGAAAAATTATAAAAAAAAAAAACACATTATATATATATATATATATATATATATATATATATATATATATATATATATACACAGTACAGACCAAAAGTTTGGACACACCTCATTTAAAGATTTTTCTGTATTTTCATGACTATGATAATTGTACATTCACACTGAAGGCATCAAAACTATGAATTAACACATGTGGAATTATATACTTAAAAAAAAAGTGTGAAACAACTAAAATTATGTCTTATATTCTAGGTTCTTCAAAGTAGCCACCTTTTGCTTTGATGACTGCTTTGCACACTCTTGGCATTCTCTTGATGAGCTTCAAGAGGTAGTCACCGGGAATGGTCTGCCAACAATCTTGAAGGAGTTCCCAGAGATGCTTAGCACTTGTTGGCCCTTTTGCCTTCACTCTTTGTCCAGCTCACCCCAAACCATCTCGATAGGGTTCAGGTCTGGTGACTGTGGAGGCCAGGTCATCTGGCGTAGCACCCCATCACTCTCCTTCTTGGTCAAATAGCCCTTACACAGCCTGGAGGTGTGTTTGGGGTTATTGTCCTGTTGAAAAATAAATGATGGTCCAACTAAACACAAACCGGATGGAATAGCATGCCGCTGCAAGATGCTGTGGTAGCCGTGCCGGTTCAGTATGCCTTCAATTTTGAATAAATCCCCAACAGTGTCACCAGCAAAGCACCCCCACACCACCTCCTCCATGCTTCACGGTGGGAACCAGGCATGTAGAGTCCATCCGTTCACCTTTTCTGCGTCGCACAAAGACACGGTGGTTGGAACTAAAGATCTCAAATTTGGACTCATCAGACCAAAGCACAGATTTCCACTGGTCTATTGTCCATTCCTTGTGTTCTTTAGCCCAAACAAGTCTCTTCTGCTTGTTGCCTGTCCTTAGCAGTGGTTTCCTAGCAGCTATTTTACCATGAAGGCCTGCTGCACAAAGTCTCCTCTTAACAGTTGTTGTAGAGATGTGTCTGCTGCTAGAACTCTGTGTGGCATTGACCTGGTCTCTAATCTGAGCTGCTGTTAACCTGAGGCTGGTGACTCGGATAAACTTATCCTCAGAAGCAGAGGTGACTCTTGGTCTTCCTTTCCTGGGGCGGTCCTCATGTGAGCCAGTTTCTTTGTAGCGCTTGATGGTTTTTGCAACTGCACTTGGGGGCACTTTCAAAGTTTTATCAATTTTTCGGACTGACTGACCTTCATTTCTTAAAGTAATGATGACCACTCGTTTTTCTTTACTTAGAATTTGTATTATGACAAGAAAAAAGCAGCTAACAGTCTATTCAGTAGGACTATCAG